>NC_091980.1:218361663-218666496 GCF_044704955.1 Pristiophorus japonicus
GTTGCATCCTCAATGGGAGCTGGTCGGTCGTTCCCGGGGAAATGCAAGATGAAATTAAGCCGTTTCACCGAGGCAAAGATGAAATGTCTATCCAGTCGGATTGTCTCTTATGGGGTAATTGCGTGGTTTTGGCAAAAAAAGGCAGGGAAACGTTGATACATGACTTACACAATACCCACCCAGACATAGTCATGATGAAGGCTATAGCCAGGTCGCATGTTTGGTGGCCCGGCATTGACCCGGACTTAGAGTGATGCGTAAATCAGTGCAACATGTGCTCACAATTGAGCAATGCACCAAGGGAGGCTCCATTGAGTCTGTGGTCATGACCCTCCAAACCATGGTCCAGGATCCACGTAGATTTTGCTGGCCCCTTTCTCGGAAAGATGTTTTTAGTTATGGTGGACACTTACTCTAAATAGATTGAATACGTAATCATGTCATCCAGCACATCCACTGCCACCATTGAAAGCCTCCGGGCTATGTTCGCCACCCATGGCTTGCCCAACGTCCTTGTCAGTGACAATGGACCGTGTTTCACCAGCTCGAAATTCAACGAGTTTATGACCCGCTATGGCATCAAGCATGTCAGGTCTGCCCCGTTTAAGCCCGCATCAATGGTCAAGCAGAACGAGAAGTCCAAACTATCAAGCAGAGCTTGAAACGTGTGACGGAAGGCTCCTTGCAGATCCACTTATCTTGGGTTCTGCTCAACTACCGGACGCGACCCCACTCGCTCACTGGGGTTCCCCCTGCAGAATTGTTAATGAAGAGAGCACTCAAAACCAGGCTCTCCCTCGTCCACCCGGATCTAAATGATCATGTGGAAACCCGGCGTCACCGGCAAAACATGTACCACGATCGCATGGCTGTATCGCATGACATTGATTTTAACGACCCTGTGTTTGTCCTTAATTACAGTCACGGTCCTAAATGGGTCACTGGCACTGTCTTGAGCAAGGAGGGGAATAGAGTGTTTATAGTCAAACTATTGAATGGACAAACGTGCAGAAAGCATTTGGATCAGACCAAACTGCGGTTCACCGACAACCAGGAACAACCTGAAGAGGACATCACCATCAGCGATCCACCAACACACACCCAACCAGCAATCGACCTCGCTGTCAATCAAGTGGATGAACCCATCGTTCCCAACTGTCCTGTCAGACTAGCCGTGCCGCAGTGCAGCATGGTTCGACCAACTCACCCATGCCAGAGGTTGAACTCAGACGATCAACCAGGGAGCATAGAGCCCCGGATCATCTCAACTTGTAAATAATTTGTATCAAAGACTTTGGGGGGGAATGATGTTATGTATGTAAACATTGTAACTGTGTAAGACTTGCCATCAGAGGGCGCAACTGTTGGAGTCCCAAGGGTCACCTTTACACCTCATGCAAGGGAGTATAAAAGGTTGTCTGCCATGCTGCTTAGGCACTCTGGAGTTGTATTAAAGAGACTCAGGTCACATCAGTTTTAGCTCACAGTACTCAGTCTTGTGGAGTTCTTCCATACTTAACAGCTAACATAAAAGAAAGAAAGTAATGTCTGAAAGCAAGCAAGGATTGGGTTGGCAATTTACCTCAGTGTAGGTAATGGATAACATAATTTGCGGGTAGGTTTTGCTTGTTTCCAATCATTTTTTAATGGAGTTAGAATTAAAAGTAGCTTAAAATTTTAAATGATCCTGCAGTGGCTGTGAGTGCAGCAGAAAGAGGCTACCATGTGGTCACATCATCATCATCATCATAGGGAGTCCCTCGAAATCGAGAAAGACTTGTTTCCACTCTAAAAGTGAGTTCTTAGATGCCTGAACAATCCAATATGGGAATTACAGTCTCTGTCACAGGTGGGACAGACAGTGGTTGAAGGAAAGGGTGGGTGGGGAGTCTGATTTGCTGCAAACTCCTTCCACTACCTGCACTTGATTTCTGCATGCTCTCGGCGACAAGACTCGAAGTGCTCAGCGCCCTCCCGGATGTTCTTCCTCCACTTAGGGCGGTCTTTGGCCAGGGACTCCCAGGTGTCGGTGGGGATATTGCACTTTATCAAGGAGGCTTTGAGGGTGTCCTTGAAACGTTTCCTCTGCCCACCTGGGGCTCACTTGCAATGTAGGAGTTCCGAGTAGAGCGCTTGCTTTGGAGTCTTGTGTCAGGCATGCGGACAATGTGGCCCGTTGGTTGGCATGTGGTCACAATAACAGCAATATGTACCTTTCTGTAATAAAAACAGAAAATGCTGGAAATACACAACAACAATAACTTGCATTTATATAGCATCTTTAATGTAGTAAAATGTCCACAGCGGATAAGTCAGCGTCCACAAAGAGAAATTCTAATGAACGGTATACACCTAAAATGTCATAATCTATCCTTTCTCTCTCAAGTTGCTGACTGACCTGATGGTTATTTCCAGCATTTTCTGCTTTCATTTCAGATTTCCAGCATTTGCAGTTTAATTTTTTTTAATATGTACCTGGATGTGTTGCTGAATTCCACCAAGGCCTATAGATCACAGGAACAGACGGAAAGGAGCAGAGGTAGAATGACATTTAAAATGGGATAAAAAATATTTATTTAGAAACACCATCAATCAAACGAAAGATAACCATGGTCATTGGACAGAAGTGCTGAGTGGAAGCAATGCACTCAGCCACAGAGAAGGAGGGAAAATAAGTCAGAACAGCATCCCAAGGCTGCACTCACACACCTCCTTGTGGCCAGTTCAAACAGAAGGTCACATGCCGACAATCCCATGCAGATTTGGTGGAGAAACCAGGAGAAAACAGCAGCAAAAATAAAGGTAATCTATCTTTTTTTTTAAATGTTAAAATAAAATAACAGGGGAAAAATAGCAGAACATAGATACTTCGGAGTGTGAGAATAACTGGCACCCACACAAACAAGCCTAATGAAAGGTTGATGCTAGATCAGTTTTTTGTTTAAAAACTTGCCAAACTTAGGTCACATTTTAGCTGAAATTCAATCAAACACTTTTTTGTGCATTTTGGTCCAGTAGAAAATTAGGGCTGTTAGTGGAATAAAAGTGGTTAGGTTGAAATACTTTCAAGAATTAAAATGGTGACAATGAAATAGATTTGAGTACATTGTACAAACCCATAGCAAATTCATTCATTTTATTCTGTGCACATACACACAGATACACATCTGTTCTGAAATGTAGCATTTTATTAAAACCATTACTGGTCCTTTGGAGATCATCTTGCCAAATCACCGTATTTTGCATTAGTTATAATCGCTTCCCGTTGTTCAAAACAAATCTGCACCAATTCATTCAAAAGTAAAATTCCTCAATAAGAAAATAAAAGGGAACTGCAATTAAAGCATATAATGCAAATCGCTGGAGCTGACGATGGGGTTTGTTTCCAGTGATAGTGCTCATAAACGTTGGTGTTAAGCAGGCAGAAAACCAGGGAAATAGGGCTAGTGTTAGCTGGTGGTTTTAGTCCTAGTCTGAGTTTTCTGTTCTGTGAAAAAATTATTAGCACTAGAATACCATTCTGTCATTATTTTAGCATTAAGTGTTTAATAATGAGATTTTTTTTTTAATTATTCATCTTCGGGATATGCGTGTCACGAGCAAGGTCAGCATTTATTTTCTATCCCTAGTTTGTCTTGACAAGGTGGCGGTGGGCCTTCTTCTTGAACCGCTGCAAACCATGTGGTCATGGAACTCCCACAGTGCTGTTAAGGTAGGGAGTTCCAGGATTTTGACCCGGTAACGATGAAGGAACAGCGATACATGTCCAACTCTGGATGATGTGGGGCACGGAGAGGAACCTGGAGGTGATGGTGTTCGTGGTTGTGGGTTTAGCAGGTGCTGTCAAAGAAGCCAGCACCGCTCTTCCTGCAGCAATCGAGATGCCAGCACTTGATTTCTATACTGCTGGTGGTTTCCAGGCCCCATCATGGCACAGTAAGTTGTGTAGATGGTAGCATGAAGTTACAAAGGGACATAGATGGATTACGTGAGTGAGAAAAACTATGGCAGATGGCATTCAATGTGGAGAAGTGTGTGGACTTTCATGCATCCATGAAAGACATATAAGAATAATTTCCTAATGGCGAGAGACTAGGAACTGTGGCAGATGAAAGGGATTTAGGGGTCCATGTGCACAAATTAGTAAAAGCTAGTGAATAGGTAAAAACAAAGTAATCAATGTTGGCCTAAATCTCAAGAGGGCTGGAATACAAAGGGGAGGAAGTTATGCTTCAGTTGTACAGAGCCATGGCCAGACCCTATCAGGAGTACAGGGCATTGCACCTCAGGTAGGATATATTGGCCTTGGGGAGGGTACAGCACCGATTAACTAGAATGATATCAGGGCTTAAGGGATTTGCATAAACCTGGTTTATATTCCTTTGAGTTTAAAAGGTTGGGGGTGATCTAATTGAGATGTTTAAAATGACAAATTTGAACTATTTGCACTGGTTGGGAATCCAAGCAAGGGGGCACAATTTTAAGATTAGATTTAGACCATTTAGAAGTGAAATCAGGAAGTACTATTTTACACAAAGGAAATCTGGAATTCTCTCCCCCAAAGTGGATTCTGGGTCAATTAAATATTTTTAGATCGATAGATTTTTCGAAGTAACTGCTCCCTCCACGACACCTTGGTCCACTCCTCAATCACCCCCAACACCTCCTCCCCTTCCCACGGCACCTTCCCGTGCAAGTGCAGGAGATACAACACTTGCCCTTTTACCTCCTCCCTTCCCACTGTCCAAGGCCCCAAACACTCCTTCCAGGTGAAACAGCGATTTACTTATACTTCTTGCAATTTAGTATACTGTATTCGCTGCTCACAATGTGGTCTCCTGTACATTGGTGAGAACAAACACAGATTGAGTGACCGCTGTGTGGAACACCTCCAATCAGTCCGTAAACATAACCCCGAACTTTCAGTCGTCTGTCACTTTAATTCTCCACTCCACTCCCACTCTGACCTCTCTGTCCTCGGCCTCTTACACTGTTCCAACGAAGCTCAACATAAGCTCGAGGAACAGCACCTCATCTTTACATTAGGCACTTTACAGCCTTATGGACTCAACATCGAATTCAACAATTTCAGACCATAACTTCTGCTCCTATTTTTCATATGGCAGCTGTTGATGATTCTGCCATTCCCATTTATGCCTCTTCTAGACTTATCTTTTGTTTCTTTACCTGTCCCATTACCATCTCCATTTGATTTGAACTATCATACCTTTTGCTATTTAATCTCTCCTGCCTTCACCTTATCACAGACCTTCTCTTCTGTTCTTTCCTCCCCTCCCCCTTTCCCTGTCCCTGCAATTGCTTAAAATCTGTTACATATCAACAACAACAACTTGTATTTATATTGCGCCTTTAATGTAGTGAAACGTCCCAAGGTGCTTCACAGGAGTATTATGTGATAAAAATTTGACACCGAGTTGCATAAGTAGAAATTAGCGCAGGTGACCAAAAGCTTGGTCAAAGAGTTATGTCTTAAGGAGCGTCTTGAAGGAGGAAAGAAAGGTAGCGAGGTGGAGATTTAGTCAGGGAGCTCTAGAGCTTGGGGCCTAGGCAACAGAAGACACAGCCACCAATGGTTGAGTGATTATAATCAGAGATGCTCAGGAGGGCAGAATTAGAGGAGCGCAGACATCTCGGGGGGTTATGGGGCTGGAGGAGATTACAGAGATAGGGAGAGGCAAGGTCATGGAGGGATTTGAAAATAAGGATGAGAATTTTGAAATCGAGGCATTGCTTAACTGGAAGCCAATGTATTTCAGCGAGCACAGGGGTGTTAGGTGAGCGGGACTTAGTGCGAGTTAGGACATGGGCAGCCGAGTTTTGGATCACCTCTAGTTTACGTAGGGTAAAATGTGGGAGGCCAGCCCCCAATGTTGAAATAGTCAAGTCTAGAGGTAACAAAGGCATGGATGAGGGCTTCAACTGTGGATGAGCTGAGGCAAGGGCGGAGACGGGCGATGTTACAGAGTTGGAAATAGGTGGTCTTAGTTATGCTGCAGATCTGTGGTCGAAAGCTCATTTCAAGGTCAAGTATGACACCAAGGTTGCGACCTTTCCTATCTAACTTTTTCCAGTTCTAACAAAAGGTCATCGACCTGAAACGTTAACACTGTTTCTCTCTCCACAGATGCTGCCTGACTTGCTGAGTATTTCCAGCATTTTCTGTTTTTACTTCAGATTTTTAGCTTCCGCAGTATTTTGCTTTTGTATTTGTATCCATAGATTTTTGTTAGTTAATAGTATCCACAAATATGGAACAAAGGTTAATGCTGCTATAGAGGCTCACGCAATTGTTCCTGCAGATGTATATAGTCTTACTTCTGAAGAGTCAACTAAGCCCGTATAGCTTCCTGAATCAGCCATGTCTCTTATAAGAACATAAGAACATAAGAATTAGGAACAGGAGTAGGCCATCTAGCCCCTTGAGCCTGTTCCGCCATTCAACAAGATCATGGCTGATCTGGCCGTGGACTCAGCTCCACTTACCCGCCCGCTCCCCATAACCCTTAATTCCCTTATTGGTTAAAAATCTATCAATCTGTGATTTGAATACATTCAATGAGCTAGCCTCAACTGCTTCCTTGGGCAGACAATTCCACAGATTCACAACCCTCTGGGAGAAGAAATTCCTTCTCAACTCGGTTTTAAATTGGCTCCCCCGTATTTTGAGGCTGTGCCCCCTAGTTCTAGTCTCCCCTACCAGTGGAAACAACCTCTCTGCCTCTATCTTGTCTATCCCTTTCATTATTTTAAATGTTTCTATAAGATTAGCCCTCATCCTTCTGAACTCCAACGAGTAAAGACCCAGTCTACTCAATCTATCATCATAAGGTAACCCTCTCATCTCCGGAATCAGCCTAGTGCATCGTCTCTGTACCCCCTCCAAAGCTAGTATATCCTTCCTTAAGTAAGGTGACCAAAACTGCACGTAGTGCTCCAGGTGCGGCCTCACTAATACCCTGTACAGTTGCAGCAGGACCTCCCTGCTTTTGTATTCCATCCCTCTCGCAATGAAGGCCAACATTCCATTCGCCTTCCTGATTACCAGCTGCACCTGCAAACTAACTTTTTGGGATTCATGCACAAGGACTGTAGTGTAATAATCCAAGTGAGAAGCATACACTGGGTTTGCTAAGGTTGATGCAGCATGTATTGCAGCAGCTGATATTTGCTGCACATCACTTCTCAGACTGGAGAAGCCTTGCACAATCATCTTTATCTTGTTTAAGTTGGTCAAGATCTTGGTGCAGAACATTTAGGCCGTACCATAGAGTGCTCTCCATGGAGCCTAATTAAGTGAACTTATCACACATACGACCCAGTGTCCGCTGCTCAAAGGGAACCACTGAGAGACCTACGTTCTCAGACATGTCTAGTCAAGATCTGGAGCAGCTGAACCACTACTCATCACTGCTGAGTCTCTCTGAAGAACCCCCTAGTGACTTCCCCTCACTGATGGTGCTATTACCTTCATCTAGCGAACCTTGCTCTACCTCCCTATCCTGTGAATTAAGCAATTCAGTGTTGTTAAAATGTATGGAAGAGGAATGATCTCCCTGTTTCTCTTGCCCCTTCTGGATTCTTCACCGGTGAAGAGAACACGTTAATATTACTGTGCTGTCATGGCATTGCAGGAGTTGTGAGTGTCTTTCTTCTACATCTTAACGCTATGATACTTACCACCAAAATATTGGCCAAAATTTTCTGTACCTGGGCGGGTTGCGACCCCATTGCTGGCTCCATCTCGTTCCACAGAATGATGTTCCAATTAAGACAACCATGCGCGTTACCCAGTCCAATTAAATGATGTGGGTTTGTTATTGTCATCAATGAAGCATTTTCAGCTGGGTTATTTCAAGAGGCCATGGCCACATTGCATTTGAAGGTTCATCTAGGAGTGTGCAGGCAGCACACTGGAAGATTTCATTGCTCCAAACAGTTGGCGGCATAACTGCACAGAGGTAGAGGGCTGACTCCCTCCATATGCTTGGCACCCACCACTGTCCAGGAGTGAGAGAAAGACGATTCCTCAGAGGAACCTCCAGCCTCTGAGGGTGCACTGCCTCCAGACAGAAGCACACCCAGCACCAGCGCAGAAACGCACTCCTTGGCTGGTTCTGTGCAAGAGTAGTCTTGTCGCTTGGTGTCTCACAAATCACAACCGAGCAACACCAGATGGTGGATTCTCCCAACTATGCTCAGCTGCATGCAAATGCTGAGCATCAGGGGCCATCCAGAAAGAGGGTGATCCTGGAGCTGCAGGAACAAGTGCAGGAGCACGATGACTGCCAGTGTTCAGAGAATGGAGGAGTCCATCTCCAGGATGAGTACCACCGTGTCGCAGATGATGGCGACTGTAGGCTATTCCATGGATACCTGCATGGAGCAGCTAATGAGGCACTCAGTGGAGCACATGCTATCTATGCAGAATAGATGGCTATCTATGGAGGATAGATAACTATCTATGGGTAAATTTGTGTACCCCATTGGATGTGACTTAGTTAGTTAGAGTGAAGGGTCAGACATAACTTTACCTCCACCAATGGTGGTGACGGTGAAAAGAATGGATTAGTCATTGTAGGGATGCTTTAGGGTGTGGCTGTAGTGTGTTGCCAACTTGGTGAAGCATATGGCAGCCATATGTGTGGACTACATAAAGGTAAGTAAATCTGGATATTATGAGACCATCCCTGGCCTCCTGGGCAGCAAAATGCTCGAGTGCTGGTGGCATCTGCACCGCAGGTTCCTCCATCCTGCTCCTCCTCATCTTCCAGCTGATGCTCCTTCTCCTCCTTCTCTGAAGAGGCTGTGCGCTCAGTGTCTTGCTCCTCATGCAACGCGAATCCTCACTGCTGCGCTTTGTTGTGCAGGGTGCAGCAGACCACAATGATTCTGGAGATCCTGACTGGTGCGTACTGGAGGGCTCCTCCAGATCTTTCAAGGCATCTGAATCCCATTTTCAGCAGGCCTATTGTCTGCTCTGTGACACATCTGCTGGAGCTGTGGCTTTCATTATATCTCTCCTCGGCCTCATTGCTTGGCCTCCTCAAGCAATGTCTTCAGTGAATAGTCCTTGTCTCAAATCAGCCAGTCCAAAGGTATATCTGGAGGTGCGAAGAGCTGAGGGAGGGTGGACTGACGCAGGACGAAAGAGTCATGACAGCTACCAACGGACTTGGCACACACATGCATGATGATCTTCCTATAGTTGCAGATGAGCTGCACATTGAGGGAGTGGACGCCCTTTCAGTTGACAAAGGCTCCTCCTGTGTGATGATGGGGTGCCCTGATGGCCACATTTGTGCAGTCGATGATGCCCGACACCCGTGGGAAGCTATCCAGAGTGGCAAAGCTGAGCACCCGTTCAGTAATACTGGCTTGATCAGTGGCAAAGTTGATATAATGGACTGACTTGTCAAAGAGGACATCGATGACCTGTGTGATGCATCTGTCTGCTGCAGATACCTGGAAGGAGCCTGAGACTCAGAAGTTGAGGGCACTGGTGAGTTTGACAGCTACTGGTAAGGTATGTCCACCTGGTCCTCTGGGCTGTAGTTCTTCCTTCAGCAATGTGCAAATGTCTGCGATGACGTGACACGATAGCCTGAGCCTTTTTTGGCACTGCTGCTCAGTCATATTGAGGAAACTCGTCCTCTGCCTATATATCCTGTGTTCAAGGTATCGCCCTGCACTGATGCCCTCTGTCCTATGGAGCATCAGGCAGTTGAGGAGAAGATTGATAGTGTTGTTGTTGGTGCTGTTGGTATGCCTGGTGCTGCTGGTGTTGGGACTCATCATGGTCAGATTCTCCATCATCATAGGCAGTCCCTCGGAATTGAGGAAGACTTGCTTCCATTCCCAAAGTAAGTTCTTTGATGGCTGAACAGTCCGATACGAGAGCCACAGACCCTGTCACAGGTGGGACAGACATTCGGCGAGGGAAGGGGTCGGTGGGGCTGGTTTGCCACGCGCTCCTTCCGCTGCCTGCGCTTGGCCTCTTCACGTTCTTTCTAAGATTCTAAGGACCAAGGTGTGACACTATAAACAGCATCCATGCTGAGGGAAGAGATGGCAGATAAAGTAAAGATGACAGAAGCAATCTGTCAATGGTCAATCTGTCAATCTGTCAGAGATTTTCTAATGAGTTGACACTGAATGGAGACTTTGCTGGAAAGACATGCTCAATCGATGCTGGCAATGCAGAGAGCAACAGCTTCTGTCTGAGGAAATTTTTTTTTAATAAAAATTTGTACAGTACATTCAAAAGCAGTTCAGTACATTTAGCTGCGGTCAGCAATCCCATACACAACATTTGGGTGCTGACGGCAGTTCCATTCGATACATTTCCTTGCTTTTCAGTTCAAGTACAATTCTTTACTATACGGGATACATTGTAGTACATTCAACAAATTACTTTACATGTGTCACTATACCGTACATGGAATGGGTGACGGTACATTTACATTTTTCTTTTCAACGTGCATTACAAAACAGACCTTGCATTGGGCTGGTGTGGCCGTCGTCCTCTGCCGTGGGGGTGTTTCGACCAGGGGACTGCTGCAGTTCTGTCATTAAGTCCGATATGTCCTCTGCACTGTCCTCGCCTGGTGTTGGTGGTTCCCTCTTTTCCTCAGTCGCGGCGGTCTCGAGCTGGTGTGCTTCGATCGCTGCGTCGCTCCCGGTATTCCAGAGGTGGGGTGTGCTGGGCACTTCGCTGCTCCCGTTATCCCGGAGCTGGTCTGCGTTGGCCGCTTCTTCGCTCTCGGTGTTCCGGAGCTCGTGTGCGCTGGGCGCTTCGCTGCTCGCGGGTTCCTGGAGCAGGGCTGTGCTGGTCACTTCACTGCTCCCGGTCGCCTGTGGCTGTGGGTTGGCGTATTGCCTCTTGTTTTGGTGTCGGTGGTGAGAGGAAAATAATCATCTCTCAGGTAGGGGCTTTGAAAGTACATGTAATGCTGTCAACTAATCACCTGGAGCAATGGCCATCCAACTCCCACCTCAGTTTGAAAGACATGGTTCTCGAGCTGCATGAATTCCGTGGCTATGCAGGGAAATTTCAAATGTAATGGGAAAAGGCTCTTCAGTGTCTGTAAACTAGCTGATAATGATTTCGATTAGGTTGTCCATCTCTGCTGGTCGGCTCACTGCCACACCGGCAAATGCGCTCGAGGGAAAGGCACTTGGGAGCGGAATGACGGTGGGTTCCCGACCCGCTCCCAATTTTTTCCAATTTCCCACACGACCCATTTCCATTCCCGCCTGCTACCACCCTGGAAAATTCTGGCCATTATTCTCAGAACATTGCACATAAGCCAGGCTCTTTATCTGAGTCAGATTCCAGGCACCTGGTACTGACACAGAAAAGACACAGACTTAAAGACAAACAAAATATCCAGCCTAAATTATAAATAACAAATAAAAAATACAATTCCAAGGCTGAAATTTAATAATGTAATTTAGAAAATATACATAAATTGCTTTAAGCTTTGCTTTTGTGGTTTGTGACCTCAACTGAAATTCAATTAGATAATCGCAGCTCAGTCATGCATAATTTATGTTTGTTATATATTTTATTGTGTGACACTGAAGCTACTTGAATATGTATCATGTGTATTGATGATATACAATCTATATATTGTATGTGAATACGTTAACTAGATTGAAGCAAGTGTATGTGCATCACTTATATGAGACATGTGGCCAGACATATTGGAAATGCATAGCACATATAAAAATTTCCAGTCTGGAAAAGGCCAAGAAAGATATTGCACAACAATAACAATGACATGCATTTAAATAGCACTTTTAGCATGGAAAAATATCCCAAAATGCCTCACAGAAGCGTAATCAGACAAAAAGGGCACAAAGGAAAAAAAGGAGATATTGGAAGGGGTAGTCAAAGATTTGGTCAATTGAAGGAGGGTCTTAAAGAAGGAGAGGGTGCTGGAAAGACAGAAACAGAGTGGTTTAGGGAGTGAAAACCAGAATCTGGGGCCTGGCCAGTTGCCAATGGTGGGGTGAAAATATGAATCCTCCAGCACAAAACTAACCTTCACAAACTGATAATTTTGGTGAAAAGATAGAGAATGTAACAGCTATTTGGTGAGGTAGATAATACCACTTAAGAAAATGTTGCCAATGTCAGTCATTAAAAAGTAGGAAAGAAAGACTTGTATTTATATAGCACCTTTCACGACCTCAGGATGTCCCAAAGTGCATTATGGTTAATGAGATTCTTTTTGAAGAGTAGTCAATGTAGGGAAATGCAGCAGCCAGTTTTCACAAAGTAAGTTCCCACAAACAGCAACATGATAATGATGGGATAATCTGTTTTAGTCATGTTGGTTGAGGGATAAATATTGATGAGGAGAACTCACGTGTTCTTCTTACATGGCAGATGGGTCCTCGGTTTAACATCTCATCCAAAAGACAGCATCTCTAACAGTGCAGCACTCCCTCAGTACTGCACTGCAAGTGTCAGTCTGGATTTAGGGCTCAAGTCTCTGGAGTGGGACTCAAACCCACGACCTTCTGACTCAGCTACCAACTAGGCCACGACTGATTATAGTTACACCCAGGACTAGTACTGATCACAAACTGAAGGTGAATCAAAAATAAATGACATTAACTTCAGATCTCATTGAGCTTCTTTTTAATTAAATTAAATTTTATTGGCACACCATGTAGTTGAACAAGCTGATGTGCTTTTCTGACATTTCCAGACAGGTCCACATAATTTTACAAGTAAAATGTAGGTGCCCTTGTTACCCTTAACAATTTGTAGTGTGCAAAAATGTTAGGAGTTTTTCTGTCCTGAAACCTCTTCACTATTGCAAAGTGGATGTAAGTAGCTTTTTGAAACAGAAGAGCATTGTGCAGAAATCATGCATTGCCTACATTTTTGAAGCTCACTTATGTAAGCATGTAACGGCTAGTATCAGGACCATATAACCCAGCTACAGTATGACAAAAATTACTAAGCTTTTGAATTGAGTTATATTAAAACTGGGGCAGAGGTAAAAATCATTCAACCAGACCAGCTTGGTTGTTAGAAACATCAGGACAAAGTAAAGTCAATTTGATGGCGTGTGTATATATAAATTGTAATTAATTGCTCTTTAGGCACTGCCAGCATAATTGATTTTTTGAATGATGTTTGATTGTTGGAGGAGAAGTGTTATCAATCAATGGAGATTATCAGTTCTGAGTTTAATGAATCGTTTGTGAACCCAAGCTGGTTGATGAAGGCTGCCACCAACTATTAACTGTTAAAAATCGTTAAAAAATGCAATTTGACATTCTCATTCAAATACCCAGTGTGTCTGGGCCTATGACTAGAATTTTCAACCAAGAGGCCAAGGTTCACTGAAAGTCCCTGGAAAGAATGCAGAGCATACTCAAAGTGGCACTATATTATTATCACATAACCTGGCAGTGGGGAAACTCCTTTTAAGATTCAAAGTCAAATCCGATTATTACATTTTAGTTCTGACTATTTGGTTGGTTTTTCAGATCTAAACTACCTAATTAGACAATCGATTTTTACATAACTGGTGTTAGTTTACAATTGAATAGAGTATAGGAATGTAGCCTTTTCTGAAAGAAATCTCAAGAAGATCCTGAATTTATAGTTTATACTAAAAAGCCTCATGAATAATAAATTGTTGAACTTCCTCATGCACTATAACAAAAACTCTTTCTGATCTGGAAAGATAATGGGCCAGAATTTGCAGTGGATAATAATGGCGAAATAAAAGGGCTCACCATAATTACTCCTTCGAAACTGACCGCAACTTCAGGATGTAGCACATACTCAGCAAACGCGGAAATCTGAAGTTGCAGTCAGTTATTCACTGCTCCGACACTGGTTGCACTGTGGCTCCCCCCGACCCACCCACTCCCCCCTCCTCATAGCTGGCAATCAGTGTATTCAGTGAAACTGACGAAAACTTGGGCTTTGTCACGGTAATATTGCTGTTAAATACCTCATTAAAAGGTGTAACTGGGGTTTTAACAGCGTGTTGACTGTTAAACAAACATTATGACCCTGAAAAACTAACTTTAATTTTGTGGAGTGTCAAATTTCTCCATTATGATAAAAATTACAATTTTTCAGAAACTTAAAACATTTTTTAATGTTTGTTCATGATATTTCTATCTCGTCTCCATGTGGGAGCCCCAATCTTGGTTTTGCTCTCGGCAACATTTTTTAAAAGTCGGGATAAAAGCAGGTTCTCATTTCCTGGCTCCCTGTCTGTGAGAATTCTGCAATGTGATTGGCTGCTTACACAGTTTGTTGACATCACAGCAGATCGCATTAGGGAATCCCCATTATACGGCACTGAAATCAGTCATCCGTCAAAAAACACAAACTTCTCTCCACAGAAATCACGAGATCTCTGTGGGCAGTTTTCTTCAGAGCCAACGGCGAATGGCTTTGCTTCGCCACTGACTGCAAATTACAGATCATTAATTCCCCCCCCATGGTTCTGTATATCTAACACTGACATTCAGGCACATGGTATAGTAGCATAATGATTATGTTACTGAATTAGTAATCTTGAGGCTTGGACTAATGCTCCAGAGGTACAAGTTCAAATCCCACCATGGCAGCTGTGGAATTTCAATTCAATTAATTAAATAAATCTGGAATAAAAAGTTAATATCAGTAATGGTGAAACTACCAGATTGTTGTATAAAACCCATCTAGTTTACTAATGTCCTTTAAGGAAAGAAATTTGCCATCCTTACCTGGTCTGGCCTATATGTGACTCTGGACCCACAGCAATGTGATGGGCTCTGAAATAGCTTCTCAAGGGCAATTAGGGATGGGCAATAAATACTGGCCTTATTATCTGAACATGTCAAAATTCTTACACTAACTACGGATTTATATGCAAATTCCGGGTCAATGTTGACTGTAGGAAGAACTGAAATATCATGATGGGGAGGATTGTTTTATAAAAGCTGTTTTAATGAAATTGTAATATGCTCCAAATCAAAACTGTAAGAAATATCAGGGGGAAAGTGCCCTCCACCCAGTTGTGAGCAGATAATTCAAATTATTCAGGTCAGCACGGTGGTGATGATGTCAGCGCGACATGGACATGCTGCGTCACGCTAAGTAGCAGCATCTCTTGCCTTCGGTTAAAGGGGAGGGACGCAGTGAGGCCTAGTGAGGTCTCCGTGGCACCCACTGGGCCACTGGAGAAGGGTTCAACCGGGCCAGCGGCCTGGCATCCAGAGTCGGCTGATAATTAAGGGCGGCCGCACTACCCAGCCACTGGCAGCTTTCTGCCTCATGAAGCTTTCCCGCGCGAGGCAGAAAAGGGGTTGCCGCTGGGCGGTAAGGGGTCGGTGTGCGGCCGTCAAGGGGTTGGGGTGGGGCGGAAAGTTAGGGCATGGCGGAAACCTGCTTTCGCCGCCCCCAACCCAGGGACAATTGCAGAAGAGCCACACTCTCTACCTGCCCCCCAGTCGATAAGACCTCATAGAAGCGGTAACAGACCTTAAAAAAAGGGGCAATTTCAACCTATAAAATAATGGATGTGTTTATTTGTACTAACTGAATGGCAGCCGTTTCTCTGATTGGCCCCCCATCATCACATGACCTGTTGCTGATTGGTCCCCTTGGAGGATAAGCCACACGCTGAAGTTTCTCTGGAATGTGTAAATGGAACCACCCAGCCTAATTTTGCACATTGTAACATGATCCATTTTGACTTCAGAATTCAGAAAGGACACATCCCTCCCCCAGGCAAAGTCCCTTAGCCCAGCGCAAGTGCTGCCTCCTTCACCCAAAGTCCCTCCCCCATCTGAAGTCACTTACCCAAGCACAATGCCCCACCTTACCTCCCTTCCCCAAACCCCCCCCCCAGCCCCCGCGCGCCATAGATGGGGCATTGTGTATGGATTGTTAACAGGTTTATTGGGTATGAAGTGAAGTGTGACCATGTCGTGACTTCTGGATTTCATCCACTCTAACGATGTTCCTTGTAACACATGCACCGAGCTTTCCGAGAAATCGGGTGTGGGTGTAAAGGGGTTGGAAAAACGTGATCCATCTTCCCTGAGTGCCCTCTCGCCCCTCCGATCCCCCTCCCCAATGTCCCCCTGCCATGTCTCTCTCTTCCCCCCCCCCAAGGCTCTCTCTCTCTCTCCCCACCACCCCCCCCCCCCAGGCTCCCTCTCTGTCTCCTCCCCCCCCCAAGGCTCTCTCCCTCATTCCCCAAGGCTCCCTCTCTCTCTTCCCCTCCAAAGCTCTCTCTCTCCTCCCCCCCCCCCACAGGCACTCTCTCTCTCCCCCTCCCCCAAGGCTCTCTCCCCCCGCCCCCGCAAGTCTCTCTCTCTCTCTCATACCCCAAGGCTCACTGTCACCCTGCCCTTCCCCCCTTAAGGCTCTCTCACTCTCCCTTCCCCTCCCCAAGGCTCTCTCTCTCTTCCCCCCACCCAAGGCTCTCTCCCTCCATCCCCCACAAGGCTCCCTCTCTCCCCCCACTCCCAATGCTCTCTCGCTCTCATTCTCATTCCCCAAGGCTCTCTCGCTCTCCCTGCCCCCCTCCAAAGGCTCTCTCTCTCTTCCCCTCCCCCCAAGGCTCCCTCTCTCCCCCCCCCCGCCCCCATAAGGCTCTCTCTCTCTCGCTCTCCCTCCCCCCTCTCCAAGGCTCTCTCTCTCTTCCCCCCCGCCCAAGGCTCTCTCCCCCCACCCCCCACAAGGCTCCCTCTCTCCCCCCCTCCCTCCCTCCCCCCTCTCCAAGGCTCTCTCTCTCTCTCTCTTCCCCCCCAGGCTCTCCGCACCCCCCCCCGCCACCACTCTCCCCCCGCCGACGCTGCACTCCCCCCCCCCCCCGCCAGGGCCAGGTTGTAGGCTCGGGGCTCGGCGGCTTGCATCGCAACGGGAGGCTCGGGGCCTGGTCGAAGGCTTGGGGCCTGGTTGGAGGCTCGGGGCTTGGTCGGAGGCTCGAGGCCTGGTCGGAGGCTCGGGGCCTGGTCGGAGGCTCGGGGCTTGGTTGGCGACTCGGGAATGAACGTGTTTGGGGCCTCACTTCCGGTTCCGGTTTCAGGTGACGGGAGGAAGCATATGCAGAAAATCGTTAGTACAAATTTTGCTCGACGGTGGGGGGGAGGGGGGGAGTCGGGAGGCACATGCGCAGAAAGCAGTTAGTACAAATAGTTACTATGTAAAATAATACTGTTCTACCTTAATAAATCAATTCTATGAAAAATCTTGATTATATTTCATTTATTCTACTTTGCTGCAATGATATTATTATTTAAATACATTAACTTGAAAAATGTAATGAAAGTGCGACCACAATAGATTTTATATAGCATTAATGTCTTCAAAATGAAGTAAAAGGTCTGTTATTAGGTTTAACTTAGTGAATTTTGCTGACTTGTTTATTCACTTATATATTGATTTGTGGCTGAATGTAACTCTAAGAATCTAGAGGTTTGCTTGAGTGGTTTACTTACCAATGGGAATTTATTTCCATTTTGCGGAGTCCTTTATCAGGTTAACTGAGCCTGCACAGGGAAAATCTGGGAAGAAGTCTGCGCTACACTCTTAGTTATTCATTAGCAGCATAAGTGATGTGTGTATGTACTTTAAAGATATTATGGTGTCTAAAAAAATTTCAACCTCAAAGTAAATTTTTCTTTTGTTTATTTTTACCATTAACTTTTTTTACATTTTAAACCTGATCCACGTTGTAATAAATGAATACCATTAAATAAAGGAATAGATTTGCATTGATCTTTTGTGTCCCTTTGTTTTTGCACCAAATTTTGGATAGCTTTATTTTAAACATGTCTCATTAAATTGCAATTTTAAGGGTATTTAAAAATAAGTAAGTGTTTTGTGACAATGCTAAATTTCTCATTCAGATGGCCTGCAGTTTTGAATTTACAAACGATTTAAGTGTTTGCTCTAGGTTACATTTGCATTTGCATCATAAGAGCTTCTCATTGCCACTGTAAAATTACAAGAAGCTGCATATCGAAAGATAATAGGAAAATAAAATTATTTCTGCAAGATTTTTCCTCCGATTTTCCACTCTCTACCCTTAGTGAGATATATCTTCCATTGTAACGATTCTATCCTAACATATGGAGAGGTCTAACAAAACAAGACGTTGCAGCTGATGCTTTGTGGTGGAGGTCAAAAGGTCACTAGGATTGTGCTACTGCTAATTCGCCCTTTCAAAAGCTACAGCAGGGAGCCCATAATGATAAGAGGCAGGGTAGATGTTTTCTAGCGATGAAATTGCTAACCTAAAAATTATAAATTCACTTAGAAAAGGAGCAAAATAATGGAGAAAAATATAGATATAAGGGCGATTTACAGTTGTACAGAAATGTAAGATGGGGTTGCTATATATTAATTATTTTTGATTTTTATATATATATATAAAACGCTATTCTCGTGTAGCTGCAAGGCTGACCGTAATGAGTCGGATTTGTTTTGTTGCCATTGAAGTCCTCTGAGCAGTGATTGAATGATGGCCGCCATGTACTGGCTGTACTGCTAGATAGAAAGTAATTGCAGCAAACAGTAATTTTAGACCCCTTTGTTTCCTATTGCAGCCTCCGCTGGACGCAGAAGGTACCCAATTAGGAGAATTCACCACATTGATTGACTATTGTGGGGGGTTAGTGAGTTAGCAGTATAAACATGGTTGATTACTATTCACCAACTGCCTGATTTTTTGATTGCTGGAATAATGCTGTCCAATGCTAGTCAGTAGATGGCAAGCATCACTGGTATTGTCCCAGGCTGTTAATAGGATTAATGAGGTCACTATTTATATTCTGCGTAGCTGCAGTTTTACTGAAAGGCGGGATTGCGCAATGGTAACCTTTGGCAGAAGAGGTAATTACAAGCAATCCCAAATTATGGACGCTGCCACTTGAAACTATTTGCCTAAATTGTATGAAGTTTCAGATAGTGAAAAAAACAAGAAACTCGTTGAGATTTTTGGAATTTCTAACATCACATCAAAGGGAGAGGTGCTTTTCTTTATTGCCATTCCCAAACTGGAATTAAACATATACCGCCCACTGCCGCCTGCAGGATGCCCGCAAAACGCCGAGAATAGCAAGTTTGGTGGAAAACAGCTGCATACCATTGACATACCGCTGCGGCGCAACGTTGGTGAATGACATGCCGCCGAGCCACAGGTACACCACCCGCCGACACTGAAGACCCGACATACCGCCAAAAACTGGAACATTGGTGACTCACCGCCGACGTACCACCCTGAAGCATACCGTTCTGGAAAACGGGCTGTTATGCGTAGGAAAGTGGGAGGAGTGCATGTTGCGTTCATTTCGACATCGGAGGAGCACATCACTGGAGCAGGAAAAAAGTGAATTTTAAATCAAAGAAGGCTTTTTGGAGGCAAAGAAGGAGTTGTGTAGGTCATTTTGTTTATTTAAAGATCGGCAGACATTGTGAAAAATCAGGAACACGTGAGAGAAGTAGCAGCATTTGGAGGAGAAGAGTTTAAAAGAAAGAAGGCCTTTTGGAGTCCATTGGTTGGTCTGAGTATATTGGAGGAGATCTCTGGCCATTACAATGGGGCCTGCATTATCTCAGCTTGTATTGCTGACAACTTTTCTAATGTAGGATGCAGATGACAGAATGAATTGAGCAACATTATCAGGGTGATGTAGTAGGTCGGAGAATGAGGAGGGGGAGGAGAAGGAGGAGCAGGCCTTACCCACCAAGGAATTTCAGTGAAAAGCGCTCATACTTGGACCTGACCGAGTGACAGTGTGTTTGAAGACTGCGCTTTAAAAAAGAGGTCCTAAATGTGATTTGCCAGCTCCTTAAGGCAGACCTGCAACCCAGTACCAGCAACATTACTGCACTCTCTGTGGAGGAGAAGGTCACTGTGGCACTTTCCTTTTATGTGTCTGGCTCTTTTCAGTCAATGGCTGCGGACATATGCTAAATATCCCAGCACGCTGCGCATACCAGCATTCGTCAGGTAACCGATGCACTGTATGCACACAGAATGGATTTTTATTAAGTTTCCAATGACTGCGGAGGCACAGAGTGAGAGGGCGTTGGGTTTTGCACGCATCGCCGGCTTCTCAAAAATTCAGGGTACTATAGACTGTACCCATATTGCAATGAGAGCCCCGTTACAGGAGGCGGAAGCATACCAAAACCATAAGGGATTCCACTCCGTGCAGCTGGTCTGCGACCACTTACAGCACATCATGGCAGTAAATGCCAACTTTCCAGGGAGCATCCATGATACCCATATCTTGCGTGAGAGCACTGTGTCCAACCTGTTGAAGTCTCAGCCACAAGGAAAATGCTGGTTGCTGGGGGACAAAGGGTACGGCCTCGCCACCTGGCTCTTGACCCTCCTGCAGAACCCTCGGACACAAGCTGAGCAACGCTACAATAAGAACCATATAACCACATGTTATATTATCGAAAAGACAGTTGGAGTGTCGAAGCAACGTTTTCGATGCCTGGACCACTCGGGAGGCAGGCTGCAATACTACCCTGAGCAGGTTGCTCAGTTCACAGTGGTGTACTGCATGTTGCATAATGTAGCCATCATGTGGGGACAGGAATTTGCAGAGGGGACTGCGGGGCCACCTGAGGAGAGAATGCAGCGGACGGAGGAGGAAGAAGAGGACAATGAGGGGGGGGTGGGAGGATGAGGAGGAGCGTGGCGATGAAGCCATGAACCCACCACCACAGCGTAGGCCTCGAGGAGAGTACGCCAGCAGCTCATAAATGAACGCTTTGCTTGAATGTGGAGAGCTGCACTTCAACATATTCTGGACAGTGTGTTGGACCCCGCTGACTGTTAACCCTACACCAAAAAGTTTGACACTGTACAAGAGTGGTTAAATTCAATTGGAAAGTTTATGTAGAAATAGGAAAAATGTGGAAGCATTTTAAAATTTTGTAAAATGTTAATTTGAAAAACTGTTACAACTTAAATCTTGAAAGCGTTAACTATTTTTTGAATAACTGTTACAACTTTAAAATGTTACTTTTTGAAACCCTGTTATAACTTTAAAATTTACTTTTTGAAAAACTGTTACAACTGTAAAATAACTTTAACAACTTTCAATAAACATTTCACTTTTTATAACTTTCAATAATAATTTCCACATCAACTTTACAATTAAGTATATGAGAACATCACTGCCCCACCGTTCTTATCCTTGTCCCTCCCCTTGCCAGTGCCCCTGCCCACAGACCTTCCCGTGGTGGCACAAGCTGGCATCCACCAGTGCGCCCCAACTGTTGTTGCAGTCGTTTAGGGCAAGACGTTGGAGACGCGATGAATGCGAGCTCAGGAGAAGCTCCTTATGTGGAAGGCACGGCTTCAGGGCTGGGAGCTGCTGGCAGCTCCCCACCCTCAGTTGGTATCGACCTGACCACCACGACATGGTGGGGTTCTGTGCCATACGCCGGTCCAATAGATTGCTCAGTGCCAATGACGGAGTTGGTGTTTTGCTCCATCACGGTGATGAGACGTGACATGTCCTCAGACTGACGGTGGTTGAGCGCCACAATGTTTGCGGCTATGGTAGCTATGGCCATGAGCAGCTCTCGACCTAAGTCCACGCTGTCCTGTGACAGATGCACCATGTGCTGGTACACGCGTGTCTGTCTGACAGCACCACCGAACCACCGAAGCCTATGGGCCCCAGCAACATCTCAGCTGTCGTGCTGAAGACTTGTGCTCCAGAACTAGCCCTGCCGCTAGACAAGCTGTTCTAGTGCAGCTACAACACTGGCATCTACCTGACAACGTGGAAAACTGCCCGGGTATGTCCTGTCCACAAAAAGCAGGATAAATCCAATTAATCCAAATAGCAACCCATCAGTCTACACTCAATCATCAGCAAAGTGATGGAAGGTGTCGACAATGCTGTCAAGTGGCACTCACCAATAACATGCTCAGCGATGCTCAGTTAGCGTTCCGCCAGGATCACTCGGCTTCAGATCTCATTACAGCCTTGGACCAAACATGGACAAAAGAGCTTAATTCCAGAGTGAGGTGAGAG
Organism: Pristiophorus japonicus; assembly: GCF_044704955.1. NCBI lineage: Eukaryota > Metazoa > Chordata > Chondrichthyes > Pristiophoridae > Pristiophorus > Pristiophorus japonicus. Next base: position 218,383,723 of record NC_091980.1, read on the forward strand.
TGACTGCCCTTGACATCAAGGCAGCATTTGACCGAGTGTGGCATCAAGGAGCTCGAGTAAAACTGAAGTCAATGGGAATCAGGGGGGAAACTCTCCACTGGCTGGAGTTATACCTAGCACAAAGGAAGATGGTTGTGGTTGTGGGAGGCCAATCATCTCAGCTCCAGGACATCGCTGCAAGAGTTCCTCATGGCAGTGTCCTAGGCCCAACCATCTTCAGCTGCTTCATCAATGACCTTCACTCCATTTAAGTTCAGAAGTGGGGATGTTCCTGATGATTGCACAGTGTTCAGTGCCATTCGCGAATTCTCAGATAATGGAGCAGTCCATGCCTGCATGCAGCAAGACCTGGATGACATTCAGACTTGGGCTGATAAGTGGCAAATAACATTCATGGCATACAATGCCAGGCAATGATTATCTCCAACAAGCGAGAGTCTAACCACTGCCCGTTGACATACAATGGTATTACCATCGCTGAATTTCCCACCATCATAAGAACATAAGAATATAAGAAATAGGAGCAGGAATAGGCCATTTGATCCCACGAGCCTGCTCCGCCATTTAATAAGATCATGGCTGATCTGATCATGGACTCAGCTCCATTTCCCTGCCCGCTCCCCTTAACCCTTTATTCCGTTATCGGTCAACAATCTGTCTATCTTCGCCTTAAATATATTCAATGATCCAGCCACCACAGATCTCTGGGGCAGACAATTCCACAGATTTACAACTCTCTGAGAGAAGAAATTCCTCCTCATTTCAGTTTTAAATGGGTGGCCCCTTATTCTGAGATGATGCCCCCTAGTTTTAGTTTCCCTTGTGAGTAGAAATATCCTCTCTGCATCCACCTTGTCGAGCCCCCTCATTATCATATGTTTTGATACGATCACCTCTCATTCTTCTGAACTCTAATGAGTACAGGCCCAACCTATTCAACCTATCTTCATAAGTCAACCCCCTTATCTCCGGAATCAACCGAGTGAACCTTCTATGAACAGCCTCCAATGCAAGTATATCCTTCTTCAAATACGGAGACCAAAACTTCACGCAGTATTCTAGGTGTGGCCTCACCAATACCCTGTACAGTTGTAGCAGATCTTCTCTGCTTTTATACTCTATCCCCCTTGCAATAAATGCCAACAAAGGGCAGAGTTGGGTCAAGTGTACTGGGAAAATAGATTAAAGTGGAGGGCGATTGATGTACATTTAAGGAGATATTTCACAACTCTCAAGAAAAATATATTCCAGTGAAGAGGAAAGGGTGTAAGCGAAAAGATAGCCATCTGTGGCTAACTAAAGAAATAAAGGACAGTATCCAATTAAAAACAATGGCATACAAAGTGACCAAAACTAGTGGGAGGACAGAAGACCAGGAAGCTTTTAAAAGCCAGCAAAGAACGACTAAAAAAATGATTAAGAAAGGGAGATAGACTATGACAGTAAACTAGCACAAAATATAAAATATATAGCAAGAGTTTCTATAGGTATATAAAAAGGGAAAGAGTGGATAAAGTAAATGTTGGTCCCTTACAGGACGAGACCGGGGAATTAGTGATGGGTAACATGGAGATGGCAGAAACTCCGAACAAATATTTTGTATCAGTCTTTACAGTAGAGGACACAAACAATATTCCAACAGTGGATAGTCAAGAGGGTATAGGGGGGGAGGAACTTAACACAATCACAATCACTAAGGAGGTGGTACTCAGTAGGATAATGGGACTAAAGGCAGATAAACCCCCTGGACCTGATGGCTTGCATCCTAGGGTCTTAAGAGAAGTAGCAGCACTGATTGTGGATGCATTGGTTGTAATTTACCAAAATTCTCTGGATTCTGGGGAGGTCCCAGCAGATTGGAAAACTGCAAATGTAACACCCCTATTTAACAAAGGAGGCAGACAAAAAGCAGGAAACTATATACCAGTTAGCCTAACATCTGTGGTTGGGAAAATGTTGGAGTCCATTATTAAAGAAGTAGTAGCAGGATATTTGGAAAAGCAAAATTCGGTCAGAGTCAGCATGGATTTATGAAGGGGGAGTCATGTTTGACAAATTTGCTGAAGCTCTTTGAGGATGTAACGGACAGGGTGGATAAAGGGGAACCAGTGGATGTGGTGTATTTGGACTTCCAGAAGACATTTGACAAGGTGCCACATAAAAGGTTACTGCATAAGATAAATGTTCATGGGGTTGGGGGTAATATATTAGCATGGATAGAAGATTGGCTAACTAACAGAGAACAGAGAGTCAGGATAAATGGTTCATTCTCTGGTTGGCAACCAGTGACTAGTGGGGTGCCGCAGGGATCAGTGCTGGGACCCCAACTATTTACAATTTATATTAATGACTTGGAAGAAGGGACTGAGGGTAACGTAGCCAAGTTTGCTGATGATACAAAGATGGGAGGAAAAGCAATGTGTGAGGAGGAACAAAAAATCTGAAGAAGGACATAGACAGGCTAAGTGAATGGGCAAAAGTTTGGCAGATGGAGTATAATGTTGGAAAGTGTGAGGTCATGCACTTTGGCAGAAAAAAATCAAAGAGCAAGTTATTATTTAAATGGAGAAAGATTGCAAAGTGCCGCAGTACAGTGAGACCTGGGGTTACTTGTGTATGAAACACAAAATGATAGTATGCAGGTACCGCAAGTGATCAGGAAGGTCAATGGTATCTTGGCCTTTATTGCAAAGGGGATGGAGTATAAAAGCAGGGAAGTCTTGCTACAGCTATATAAGATATTGGTGAGGCCACACCTGGAATACTGCATGCAGTTTTGGTTTCCATATTTACAAAAGGATATACTTACTTTGGAGGCAGTTCAGAGAAGATTTATTAGGTTGATTCCGGAGTTGAGGGGGTTGACTTATGAGGAAAAGTTGAGTAGGTTGGGCCTCTACTCATTGGAATTCAGAAGAATGAGAGGTGATCTTTTCGAAACGTATAAGATTATGAAGGGGCTTGACAAGGTGGACGCAGAGAGGATGTTTCCACTGATGGGGGAGACTAGAACCAGAGGGCATAATCTTAGAATAAGGGGCCGCTCATTTAAAACAGAGATAAGAAGAAATTTCTTCTCTCAGAGAGTTGTAAATCTGTGGAATTTGCTGCCTCAGAGAGCTGTGGAAGCCGGGACATTGAATAAATTTAAGACAGAAATAGACAGTTTCTTAAATGATAAGGGTATAAGGGGTTATGGGGAGCAGGCAAGGAAGTGGAGCTGAGTCCATGATCAGATCAGCCATGATCTTATTGAACGGCAGAGCAGGCTCGAGGGGCCGTATGGCCTACTCCTGTTCAAATTTCTTATGTTCTTATGTTCTTATTCCATTTGCCTTCCTGATTACTTCTTGTATCTGTATCGACATCCTAGGGGCTCACCATTGACCAGAAACTTAACTGGACAAGCCACAGAAATACTGTGGCAACAAGAGCAGATCAGAGGCTGGGTATTCTGCGGCGAGTGTCTCACCTCCTGCCTCCCCAAAACCTTTCCACCATCTACAAGGCACAAGTCAGGAGTGTGATGGAATACTCTCCACTTGCCTGAATGAGTGCAGCTCCAACAACACTCGACATCATCCAGGACAAAGCACCCCACTTGATTGGCATCCCATCCATCACCTTAAACATTCAATCCCTCCACCACTGGTGCAACGTGGCTGCAGTGTGTACCATCTATAAGATGCACTGCAACAACTCGCAAAGGCTTCTTCAGCAGCACCTCCCAAACCCGCGACCTCTACCACCCAGAAGGACAAGAGCAGCAAGTGCATGGGAACATCATCACCTGCACGTTCCCCTCCAAGTTACACACCATCCTGACTTGGATGTATATTGTCGTTCCTTCATCGTCACTGGGTCAAAATCCTGGAACTCCCTCCCCAACAGCACTGTGGAAGTACCTTCACCACACGTACTGCAGTGGTTCAAGAAGGCGGCTCACCACCACCTTCTCAAGAGCAATTAGGGATGGGCAATAAATACTGGTCTTGCCAGTGATGCCCACATCGCATGAACAAATTAAAAAAAAACATCTGTGGAGAGAGAAATAGAGTTAATGTTTCAGATCGATGACCTTTCGTGAGAGTTTCTGATGAACGGTCATCGACCTGAAACGTTCACTCTGTTTCTCTCTCCACAGATGCTGCCTGACCTGCTCTATTTCATTGCATATTTAGGGCAACCACTCAGGTCAGATCTTACCCCTACTACTTTTACATCTTCCGTCACCATGTTGTCATGAAAAATGTAACAAATTGATTATAAAATATCCACAATACTGCCCAAAAAGTAGATTGTGTCCATGTTTTCATTGAATATATGGGCAATGGTACGGTTTATATTCTCTCACATTGATCCTCAGAATCTGACTACGATCATCCCCAACACCAGCAGCACCAAGCACACCAGAGTTGTTAAGTCTGTAATGCACTTATGAATTATTCCACGAGGAGAAGTGTTGTACTCAAACTGTAGTGACCTTGGTCCTTTATTCGTAACTCCAGAGTGAGGCACAAGCATGGTGAGCAGCCTTTTATATTGGGCCCTGCACACCTATGCAGATGACCCTCAGGTCTCCCACCGCAGTGCCCTCTGATGGACAGCTTCTGCCACAGGGGCAGGAAACCCCGGTCTCCACCAGTTGCACCCTATAGTGGTGCCAGCATAGTATATACACAATAAGCCTTATTGATAGTACATCAGGTAACAAGTCTCCATCTTATGCAACAGTACAATGACTACACAGAGAGTATATCTATAGTCTGCATATAAAAAATCACTCTCCCCCAAGTCCTTTGTGCCGATTACCTTTGCACTTTGTGCTCTGGCTTAGCTCTCCCCAGACTTAAGTGCCAATAACTCTTGCACCTTGGCTGTGCTTTGGCTTGGCTCTCTCCCTGTTAACCTCCAAGTCTTTTTGCACAACGTTGGGTAGTGGTTATCAGTTTGGATGATTCAATGATGCAGTGGAGGTTCCAGTGGGTTCTGGGTGTGATCCATATGTGTGTCCATGGCTACATACATCCATTTCCCCCCCCTCCCCCCACAGTGAGATCATGCAGCTGGCCCGTTACATTAACATACAAGATCAGACACAGTGCAAGTACAAAGAAAGGAAGTTACAGTTTGTATCATGACACCTTGGTTCAGTGACTTACCTTTGTTATGTTTTGTGGTCATGCGCAAGGATCAGGTCGATTGCATTCATGATTCAGGCATGGTAAATACTGAGGTAGCAGTACAGGTATGCGAGGACACAGGTTCCAGAGCAGCTGGACGGGGTCCTAGTTATCTGATAGTGGCGCTGCGCCCCCTGCTAGCGGGGTGGGCTTGGTTCGTTCACCTAGCCAGGACTCAGGGCCTTTGCCGTTGCCTAGTGGTGGGCAGAGCCACAGATGTGTGTGGCCTCCCTGTCCTCCTTTGAGGGCTGCAGAATCTTCTGCCTGCTCTCTAACGGTGTTGGGAACCTGGCTGTTCTTGATCCCGTTTGGGGAACTCATCGGGAGCGAAAGGTCAGAACCAGACATGGCCGAGGAAGCGACTGGGTCTGGGGACTGCGCCGTCTCCACCCACGTGGTGGGCAACGGCGGCTGACTGCATGTATTGGCGCCGTTTTCGTTTCCAGGTCCATGGCAAATAGTGCCATCGGGTGCCTGCAGCGTGGGATAGACCTGGGGCAGGGTATCAGGATCAGTGCTTTCACTCTCCTGAGGTCGCTGGCCTATAACTTGTGGGGACACCTGGGGCAGGGCATCAGGATCAGTGTCATTACCCTCCCGAATTCGCTCACTTGCTATTTTTGGGGACACTCTATTCCCGACATCTCGCTACAACATTTTGTTCGTTACATTAGGAATAGTACCAACATCTCGCAGCAAAATTTTGTTCACAATCTTAATTGGTTCGTTACATTGATTGCCATGCATACAATGTCTCTTTCAGTTCAATTGGTTGCAGGTCTCCTTTAAGAGAACCCTGCTGGCTTTACCCCAATCAAATCCTTTGTTAGACACCACGTGTTGGTCCCTCAGCTTTGCACCTCGTGATATGGCTGTGGCCATCTTTGTTTTCAGCCACGCTGTCCCTCGCTGCAGCAGGGACGCCATCTTGCCTCTGTCCTCGAGGTCGACTGCCTTGATCCTTCTCTCCCGTGATTCTGCCACAAAAATTGGAAGAGTGCCTGTGAATTCGATCTTCCTCCCCAGGAGTCCTGCTACTGGAGCCGGGAAGGTACTTTTAGGTTGTTCCAGTCGGATCATTGCCACGCAGTCGTGATGGACGGTCCGTGCCTCAGGTGCTGTGCTGGTCTGTTCTCTGGTGCCTGCTCCAAGCGAAGGTGGGGTTTTGCTCTGCCTCTGAGCACGGGGGACATCGATTGCTGGAGTGAAGAGGTCTTCCAATTTCCACAGGATCTCCCCATCCACCATCTTCCGAGTAGCGTTGGACCATCACCTGCAACAATCCACAGAGGTAACTTGTGCACCACGCCATTATGGATTACAATTATATCCGCACTACCAAGGACTGGGATCAGCTCGTTGGTGTATGTGCGCAACTTTTCCTGTACTGGAACCAGTTCGGGTCGTTTTTCATTCCATAGCCTCTCGAAGGCATCCTGGCTCATCACTGACTGGCTCGCTCCCGTGTCCACTTCCATGAAGACTGGAACACCTTTTATCTTGACTTCCGTCTTCACTGGAGGACAATCGATGGTGCAGGTATACACTTCATACACTTCTTCTTGGGGCTGAGCTGCCTCTCTGGCCAAATCATCATACTCCCCACTGGATTCAAAGTCATCTACCAACTCCTCTGCTAGACGATGAGTCGTATTTTTTTTACACATACACTGGAGGTGGCCCTTCGTGTTACAGGCTTTGCATACGTACTCCACAAACCGACACTGGTGAGCCCTATGGTTTCCTCCGCAACGCCAGCATGGTGCTACTCGATTAGCACCCCTCAGCGGACTCTGAGTTCTGGAACCCTGAGGTCTGTGCTCTTGGCCCTGGGCAGAGCCACGTTCTACAGTCTTGCCCGTGAAAGGCATCACTTGCCGGGTTTGAGTCCACAGGATGAATAATTTGCTTGGTGCAGCAGGTTGAGGTCATGAACGCCTGACTGATGCTGATGGCCTTCTGCAGGCGGACTGTGGTGTCGGCAGATAATAGCTTGTGAAGGAGGCCCTTGTGGCCAATTCCCATAAAGAAGATGTCTCGCAATGCTTCGTTGAGTTGCGTGCCGAAATCACACGGTGCCGCAAATCTCCTATGGTTGGCAGCATATTTTGCAATCTCCTGGCCCTCAGGTCTGCGGTGAGTGTAGAATCTGTGCCTGGCCATGAGGATGTTAAGTTTTGGTTTTAGCTGGTTGCGAATTAGTTCAGCCAGCTCATTGTATGTCTTATCCTTGGCCTTCGTGGGTGCCAGCAAGTCCCTGACGAAGCGGTAGACCTCGGGCCCATAACTGGTCAGCAGTATAGCCTTGCGCTTCTCCAGCAATGTGTCCGTCTCCCTTGCCAGGTCGTTTGCCACAAAATATTGCTCGAGCTTTTCCGTGAAGGCATCCCAATCATCACCCTCTGCAAAGTCTTTTAGTGTGTCAAAGGTAGCCATACTCGCGTGAAAGTCCGTATTCTCATCGGCAGTTGTTAAGTCTGTAATGCACTTATGAATGATTCCACAAGGCAATGTGTTGTACTCAAACTGTAGTGACCTTGGTCCTTCATTCGTAACTCCAGATTGAGGAACAAGCATGGTGGGCCCTGCCCACCTATGAAAGTGATCCTCAGATCTCCCACTGCAGTGCCCTCTGGTGGACAGCCTCTGCCACAGAGGCAGGAAACCCCGGTCTCCACCAGTTGCACCCACTAGTGATGCCAGCATAGTATATACACAGTGTATAATACATCAGGTAACAAGTCTCCATCTTATGCAACTATATAGTGACTACACAGAGAGTATATCTATAGTCTGCATATATAACACTAGCAGCACCAACAGTAACAGCAAGCTTCTCTGCAATCACCTGATGCTACACAGGAGAGTGGGTATCAGCACCCAAGCACAGTGCTGCTCGGGAGGCCAGGAATGGTTTCACCATGGCCACATTTTCTTCACTTGATGCTGTACACCCTGGCTGCCACATGTTGCGCTAAGTTGGCACCAACCTACATCAACATCATAAAGCATCCCTACAATATCCAAGCCATTCCTTTCACACTCATCACCATTGCGGGGGTTATGGTTATGTCTCATCATTCACTACAACTCACTAAGCCTCTTCCAAAAGTGCGCACAAGTCTGTCCAAGAACGCAAAGTATTGAAAATAAAGGTTTCAATGTTTGACACCACATTAACAGAAACTTTACATGAACTTTGGAAAAAAGACCCAAGTGCCTACCCTTTGTGTTATTGGTTGGTATAATTGCACTAGGTTGAGGGTGAGTGTGAGGGGTGGCTAGTGAGATGAGGATGCGATAACGTAGATATAGAGAGAGGGATTGGAGGGATGGGTGGAGGTGCAAGGTAAGTTGGTGTGAGTAAGGATGTTCAGGGATATGGTAGGGAAGGCAGAGTGATGGGGATGTGATGAGAGGCAAAGCAGGATGAAGGTGAGTGTGGCTTTGTACTCACGTGAGATCATTGAAAGGTTTGCGCCACTCAATCAGGTCCTCCTGACGACATCCATGTTTGAGCCCCCTCCGCAAAGTGCAACCAGGCTTTCTTGATCTCCCGTGGAGTTCTGTACTGCCCATCAGAAGGGAAGAGGACTTCCCTGTGTGCTCTGACTCCCTCCTTAAGCATATGGGAGACATGGGAGAGCCTGGGTGCAACCCTGTGTCTCAGTGCAATGATTGTCAGTGTTTGCAGCACTTCAATGCCGAAAGCACAAATGTCAAAAGTAAGGTGGCCATAGACCCTTTAAGGAAACCAGCTCAAGATGCGTCATGAATTATGTCACCAGACCCGCTCCATCTAATTGGGCCGGGTAACGTACTAGGTGGGCTTAACATGCCCCATGAGCAAAGTTAATTTTAGACAATGCGATGGAGATGGCAGCAGGGCCGTGTTCCACCACCAACACCGGCCGCACCGGACCCGCCAAAGTGAGCGAAATCTCGGCCAACCAATATACATCATATCCTATTTCTCACCTCCACAAAAAATTGTTTGTCTCTAACTCATCCTCCCGCCCACCTCCTCCCCCACCCCCACACATAAATAGCAAACCAGCTCACATCAACAATCTTCCAAAAATGACAGGAAATAAAAATAAACATAACAGGATAGCTTTTGGTCTATAAATGAACAGAAAAAAAATCAGATGGCTACCATTACATGTATTCTATCCTTCTCGCCTGATTTTCCTCTCAGTATTCTGTCCAGTAACTGCTTAATATCCAGCTGGTAAAAAACAAAAGCAATCCGAGCTCGACGGCCCGAATGGCTTCCTACTGTGCTGTAACAAGTCTATGATTCTAGGATCCAATATGTCTGTCCCTGGTATTACATTTTTTTAATAGTCACTTCTGGACCATTATAATTGAACGTGTGATGTTGAACAGCGAACAGCAATATATCATTGAAATATTAAGATGTCACAATGAAATCATTGTTGTATCCCTTTAACTTGTTACAGTAGCAATTCTTTAAAAAAAATCCAAACACACCACAGAGAGTAAATGGCCAGCCCTATTATATACAATGCAGTCTTTGTGCTTCTCTGGTTGAGGGACAGGCAATGACATGACTTCACGCAAACAGCAAATTAAGTAATCATTCACTAAATATCCTGTTGCATTGGATTCTATTGCTGTGCTGACATGTTAAATAGTGAACTCCTTGGGGATATTATTACTATATTAATTGGGGATTGATCTTTATGGCAGCCTGGTAACACTAGACAAATTTGAATTGTTGCAAAGCTCGGTGACCTACCTCCCTTTACTGTAAATAGATTGCATTATGATAGCAAATGTCTGTAAAAATCTCAGAGAACCCATTGATATGCCATGATTATGGCTGTGGAGATCAGAACAGTCTTTTGCTATCGGTGTAGAATCTGACAAATCCGCATGACTGCCAATCTTATTGACATTAGAAATTCTATATTTTGAGAGTGCACAAAGGACTGAAGTAGCTTGATTTCATGAGTTTGACTTAAAGTACAAATATTTTTGATGGTCTGTTGATTAGGAATCCAATTGTCTAAAAACATTAAACACAGGGATACACTGGTGCTTGGCATTTGAGTTGAGTGTTGAACCTGTTTTAATCAATCTGATAGAATATGTCAACTGGGTCCAATTAACACAATTAATTAATATTTCACCTTGAATGCATAATAAATAGTTTCATAAAACTATTATAATTTCATAAAAATATATAGGATATATGGCACAGAAATAGGCTATTTGGCCCAACCAGTCCGTGTTTATGCTCCACTCGAGCCTCGTCCCGTCTTTTCTCATCTAACCTTATCAGCAAAACCCTCTATTCCCTTCTCCCTCATATGCTTATCTAGCCGCCCCTTAAATGCATCTATTTGCTTCAACCACTCCTTGTGCTAGCGAGTTCCACATTCTCACCACTCTCTGGGTAAAAAAGTTCCTTCTGAATTCCCTATTTGATTTCTTGATGATTATCTTATATTGATGGCCTCTAATTTTGCTCTTCCCCATAAGTGGAAACATACTCTCTATATCTATCAAAACCTTTCAAGAGAAAAGCGACCCAGTCTGTTCATCCTTTCCTGATAGGTGCACCCTCGTATTTCTGGTATCATCCTTGTAAATCTTTTTTGCACCCTCTCCAGTACCTCTATATCCGTTTTATAATATGGTGACCAGAATTGTATGCAGTACTCCAAGTGTCGTCTAACCAAGGTTCGATACAGGTTTAGCATAACTTCACTACTTTTCAATTCAATCCCTCTAGAAATAAACCCTAGTGATTGTTTTTTTTTTCTAATGGCCTTGTTAACCTGTGTCACAACATTTAGTGATTTGTGTATTTGTACTCCAAGATCCCTTTGCTCTTCTACCGCACTTAGGTTCGTATTTTCCAAGTAATAAGTGACCTCCCTATTTTTCTTACCAAAATATAATATCTCACATTTATCTGTGTTGTATTTCATTTGCCAATTTGCCCATGCTTCAAGTTTCTTACTGTTTTCTTGTAATTAGTATCAGTTCTCCTCAGTATAGACTATCCCACCAATTTGATTCTAAGGTCTAAATCATTAATATAAATTGTAAGCAAGTGGTCCCAACACTGATCCTTGTGGAACACCACTACCCACCCTCTGCCACTCTGAATAGCTACCCTTTACTCCTACTCCCAGCTAGTTATCCATTCTGCTACTTGTCCACTAACTCTGCATGCTCTGACCTTATTCATCAGTCTTTTATATGGTACCTTATCGAAGGCCTTTCGAAAATCTAGATAAATTACATCTACTACATTGTCTTTCTGTTACCTCTTCAAAAAATTCAATCAGGTTGGTCAAGCAAAACCTTTTGAAATCCATGCTGACTATTCATTATTTTATCTTTGGTTTCGAATCATTATTATATTTTTGGTTTCTAAATTTTACATTTTATGATTTGTTAATGAAAATTCATGAAACTTCACTCTTCCATCAATTCTTATTATCATTCTTCCCCTCTTTATCTTGCACTTTGCTCTGCTACCAAATTAAAACAAAAATAAATACCTAATTAGTGTTACTACCCTTTTCTGAAAAATCTCCTTAATTTTCCTGCATTAGATACTGATATGGTTAAAAGCATATGGTATGATTTTTGTGAAATTTCTAGTTGGTGTGTCAATGCAATGCATGAAAAGCTTTTCGGATGCGAGTTGATAGCTTTGATTTCCCAAAGACAAGTTGTGATTCTCAGCCAGGCCAACTTGGGAAATGGGCTTGCCTTTAATAAAAAAAAGGTCAATTGTGACTACAGCAACCAAAGGACAAGATGCTCTCATACATCTCCTGGTGCGGACAGAGGCCTGGGAGCAGACAGATGCCAAGAAACACAGGGCACCTCAGTTGGGAGAACTGAATAAAGGCTGAACATTCTTGGAAACTAACATTTGCAAGACAAATGGCTTGTGGGACACAGGGAGGCCACATTTTGGGGGTATTTTGTAGTTGGAAAATATAGAACAGAATCTTGCATATTGTAGCTCAAAACAATTAAATTATACAACAGCACTCATTTACCCTTTTTATGCTATCAGAGAAGGGAATGAAGACGTAGATGTTGTACAATATTCCCTACCCTTGCAGTACCCTTGAGAAATAATGAACAGAGTTACAGCATGTGAGATGAAGCCCTGCATTCTATGTAGGCCAAATCCAGGGCCACAATCTGTAGTGAATCGCTGCACCAGCCACCCAATGCGAATTTCACTTCTTGGAGCTCATTTTATTTGTGATGTTAACATACAAACAAATATTAATTTCTTGTTTAAAAAGAAAGGGTGCTGGTTGCTTCACAAGTCAAGCCTTGAACAAGCATTTGAGGTTTTTTGGTCATGTAGCAGCAAAAATTCTAAGAGCTAACAAATGAATGTCCATTCTTTCTTTCTTTCTTGTGTATTACCAAAGTGAGCATCGTTGTGAGTGTAATGCCCTTGAAAATGTAATGCAAGTTATGCTTCTGCAACTCTTGACAAATCATCTACAGGTTAAAGGTCACAAGGAAGATGTACCGTCTGAGCAAAAACTATTTGTTGAAACAATTCACTGTTGGGAAAAGTTGGGTCAGGGAGTCTTTTAGCTGAATTGCAAATTTCAGGACACCAATGGTGGCGAGTATTTCTGTAATGGGAAGGCTATGTTATTCTTAATGGCTGTGACATTGCTGACTAATGACAAAAAGTAGATAGCTGAAATAACCCAAAAAACTTCAGCGCGCAGCAGGTGGTGTTAGCAGTCTAGTTTTTCATGGAACCGACAGAAATAAATTTCTCATCACTCATCATGTAAGTAACAAACAGAAAAAAATATGAGGGAGGGCAATTGAAAATATAGGTGCTTTTAATTTAATGTGCTTCTTCCACAGCAGGAGCAGGCTGTTTTCAGTTGTGCCTTCAAATGGAAGTTCTGTTTATGCATCAAAAGAACTTAGATCCAAAATAGATAGAGGGGAAAATTGATCAACAAAATATTGGAGTTGTGGGGAGGCTGGGGGGGACCAAGTTCTGGGCGTAATCTCTCGTGCCCAGTTTGCTCTAAATAAGTTGCAGAGGCTGAGAATCAATAACTGCCCTGGCTGGATGAACTATAAACAGACTTAGAGAGAAATGGGAGACAATTTGTGAAACACATAGTTACTTTGAGGGAGTGGATGAACACTGAGAATGTTCTGACAAACTGAAAGCTGGTTAATGTAGTTCCTAGGTTCAAAAGGACAACAGAGGGACAGAGGCTGGGCAGGGAATATGTGGGCCAACTGCGCACATTCAGAAAATCAGCCCACTTATGCCCAACTTTTTTTTCACAGATATTGGACGCAGTCCTGTCATGCCCTCTCCTTCCCCTTAAGGTGACAACTTTGTTTGGATAGTGCAAAGGCTTTACCCCCACAAGGCCATTCTGGAAACTTGGGCACAAGGCTGAGAACTGACGGCTGAAATTTACCTCCTTAGAGCCTCCCGTTATCGCCTCCGGGAGCGATAATGGGCCACTAACCTGGTTCCAACCGGGCGCGGCGATAACATCGACACCCGCCCTATTCAGTGGGAGGTTTGCTGAAGCGGTGCGCCACAATCACCTTCGCCTGGAGATCGTGACGTCATCACCGTGCGCACCGCCCCAGTAGTACCCCGGACCTGAACTTGGGTTCCGCCCCCTGCAGCATCACCGGGCAAAAACACCGGCAGCTGCAGGACGCCGCCATCGGGAGGCCGGGCGCTTTGGGGCAATACTTAAAGGCGAGGTGGCCGAGGTAGGCAAAAAAAAATGACCTTATCTCTTTCAGGTTTCTGGCCGGTCTTCTTTGCCCATGATCGATCAGCCCGGCACTGAGTGCATCGGACTGATCAGACGGGATCGCGGCTGCCGTCGGGGAGAGATAAGTTTTCTTTTGCAGAGCCTGCAGCAATGGCCCTGCCCTTTAAGGGAGGGAAGGAGCCTTTCAACGCGGCAGCGCTGCACGGCCCAGTGTACAACACTGCTCCACTCACTGCCCCCGCCTGCTGCCGATTGTGCTCCAGGAAGGAAGCCTGATTTAGCGCTCCACTTCCTTCCTGGAACGCGACCCCAGAACCTTTTTAAGTAGAAAAAGATTAGTGCCTGGTGGTAATTTTTTCTACTTTTAACAGTTAATGCCCCAAACGGGGCACTTCCGAATTTCTCCCCGACATATCTGGGTCCTGGCCTAGTTTCCGACAGTTCCACAGACTCCCAGAATGAATGCAAATTTTTAGAGCCAGAATTATTTTTGTGCAGAAGTACTAGGTTAAATGTTATGAATTCAGGCTCACAGTGCAGTGCTTTGCCTGCCGGAAGTGCATACAGGGTTCACAGGTCAGCAGATCTCACAGAATTTTACGTTGGTTACAGGGTCCAGTAACTTGCATGCTAGAACACTTGATGTGCACTCCCAGCTGGTGATGCTGCAAACTAGGAGCATGAATTTGTAAAATTTACCCTACTATGTCAGCAAGAGAAGGATATGGGGCTCAATTTTCCCCAAAGCTTTTTTTTTGGCGTACTTGAAGAGTTACGCCCATTTTGTGGGGGCCCAAGTATGCCAAAAAAAAATGTTCTAAGTTGGATTTCTTCATTCTGGTGTGGCCTAACCTATCCTTTAGAGTTGGGAGTGGAGCCTTGATCTGCGCCAAAAAGATCAAGTTGCCACGGTAACCAGGCACATAATGTGAGCTGAGTTCTGCAAAGTGAAACATACAGCCAGCTCCCAACACATTAAAACACATTGCATCAACTTAAAATATACATTGCATCACATTAATATATATTGCAGCAACTTACCTCCATTTATTAAAGCCGGTCCCGCTCCCCGCCTCTAGCTCTAGCCGAAGGGCTTGCCGGTCTGCTCCCCCGTCCCTAGCCCAGACCGAGTAGTCTCCCGGTCTGCTCCCCCACCCCTAGCCCAGGCCGAGTGGTCTCCTGGTCTGCTCCACCGCCCCTAGCCCAGGCCGAGTGGTCTCCCGGTCTGCTCCCCCGCCCCTAGCCCTGGCCGAGTGGTCTCCCGGTCTGCTCCACCGACCCTAGCCCAGGCCGAGTGATCTCCTGATCTGCTCCACCGCCCCTAGCCCAGGCCGAGTGGTCTCCCAGTCTGCTCCCCCACCCCTAGCCCAGGCCGAGTGGTCTCCTGATCTGCTCCCCCACCCCTAGCCCAGGCCGAGTGGTCTCCTGATCTGCTCCCCCACCCCTAGCCCAGGCCGAGTGGTCTCCTGATCTGCTCCACCGCCCCTAGCCTAGGCCGAGTGGTCTCCTGGTCTGCTCCCCCGCCCCTAGCCCTGGCCGAGTGGTCTCCCGGTCTGCTCCACCGCCCCTAGCCCTGGCCGAGTGGTCTCCCGGTCTGCTCCACCACTCCTAGCCCAGGCCGAGTGGTCTCCTGGTCTGCTCCACCACCCCTAGCCCAGGCCGAGTGGTCTCCCGGTCTGCTCCCCCACCCCTAGCCCAGGCCGAGTGGTCTCCTGATCTGCTCCACCGCCCCTAGCCCAGGCCGAAAGGTCTCCTGGTCTGCTCCCCCGCCCCTAGCCCAGGCCGAGTGGTCTCCTGGTCTGCTCCCCCGCCCCTAGCCCTGGCCGAGTGGTCTCCCGGTCTGCTCCACCGCCCCTAGCCCTGGCCGAAGGGCTTGCCGGTCCGCTCCCCCACCTCTAGAGCAGGCCAAATGGCCTCCTCCCTCCCGGTCCCCGCACCTAACTACACCCGAAAGGCTTCCCCCCCACCCCCTCTCCCTGCACCCACCTCTCTCTCCCCCTCTCTCTTACCTCCCCTGCTGCTGCTATCCGGGCATCTGCTGCATTTACCTGCGCTGATTTCCTTACCTGCGTCGATTTTTTTAACTCTCCAGAACGTTTTTCTGCAGAGACCACATACGCTGGCCTAAGCAGAACTGGAGTAATTTGGGCTACTTACCGCCACCGATTTGTGCCACAATCCTGGAACATAATGGTGGCTACCATTCTAACGCCGTCCTCTGGCTTGGGACTCAATAGCTGCCATTTTGGTGAGGGCCATAGCACTGCCAGTAGTACCCCCGGACAAGCAAATATGGAGAGAGCGATGTCAGTCGGCGTGCAGCGCTGACTTAACACCATGCTTTGCGAACATGGACCTTTGCACTGAGTTCAACACTAGGTCCTAAGCTCACTCTGAAAAGAGAGCATGCAGCAGACTGACAGAGATGCTGTCAGCACTTCTTAAAGGGAAACACACATCTTTCAGGTAAGTTTGCATTTAAGCTTTTGGAGTGTTTTTTAATATTTTTTTGAAGTAGTGACTTGGTATAATAGATGTTAAAAGTTTTTTAAGTGTGCAGGGAGTGCTGCTGGATGCTTGCCAAGCCTCAGATGGTAAAGAAGGCCTCTGAGAAGACAGAAAATGCTGGAAATACTCAGCAGGTCAGGCAACATATTTGGAGAGAAAAACAGAGTTTACGTCTCAGGTTGAAATGCTACTTGACCTACTGAGTATTTCCAGCATTTTCTGCTTTTATTTCAGATTTACAGCATCTGCCCGCAGAGGGAAGAGGAAGGCGCAGAAAAGGAAGACATAGAAGAGGGGGAAGCAGAAGAAGAGGAAACAGTAGGAAGTATGCCCCTTTCTGGCCGGTATCCGGGATGGAATCATTCATCTGTAGTACCAGTGACCACAATCTTAATTCCTCTTTCAACATTTATCCCCCACCTTACCTTCTCGCCATCATAGCTGAAATAAAAGCCACCACAAAGCAAACTTTTCAATCCAACTTTATACATCTATCCATCCAATAAGACAGCAAGAAATCAATTAGTTATCGTTATGCATTCCCTTAGTGAATGTCCTGTGGGCGCCTTTGTCTATCCTACTGATGTCATGCCATGCTACCCCAGTGGTTGCAACATGGCTGGTGGAAGGTTGACCTTGAGGAGCTGGTGGCTGGGAGTATGAAATCGAATGATGGTGTTTCTTCTTCTTCAGTCTCCTCTCCCTCTTCTTGGTCACCCACTGGCTGGGAAGGCTGCATTTCTTGGATGTGTGAAATGAGGAAGGCACAAGGGTTGAGTTGTGGTGAGGGAAGGATGGGAAAGTAAGAGGTGCATATGAGAAGGAGGATAACTTATGAGGATAGGAGCATCTTATATCCTTTCTGCCCCGCCGCTAGCCAAAGGCTCAGCTTGGCCCTTGACAAGAATGGCTTACATTGTCTCCTCCAAGGGGGTGAGGTGAGGCTAGGAATGGGAGATGTTCCTCGTGTTTGGTACAGATTATTGACAGGTGAGTGATTGGGGGGAGTGCTCTTGCATTGAGCAGTGTGCGAGGCTAGTAGTGCAGTTGGTAGGAGATGGCTTTTGAAGATGCATTCACTGACCTTGACCACTGGTCTGAGGTCATGAAGCTTCTTTGGGCACTGGAGCCAAGTCGTGGGGGGGAACACTGCTGGCAGTGACGACCTCGGTGATTTGGTCCCACATCGTTCTTTCTGGAGGGCCTCCTGCCCACTGTGGGTAGAGGACTCTCTTGCAGTGTTCACCCCTTACACAAAGCTGGAGTGCTGCATTTGAGACCCTGGGTGCCCCTTCCCTGGCTTGCTGAACCATTTGTGTTAGTGCTGAAGCACTTTTCCCCTCTAAGAGACCGCACTGCTTTCTAAAATGTCAGCTTTGCTTTAAGAGAAGGCTGTTCTTGTTGCAATGATGCTACGGCCACATTACATTGGGCCTCCTCCTGGGACTACTGCCAGGAGAACTGGCCTTGCACAGTGAGTTTAGCGCTGCACTAATGTTAATTACCAAGCAGCAGCAATTTACCGTTGCTGCCAGCACTATAAATTTTGGCGGCCATTAACTGCAACCATCAGCAGGTTTCCAGTGATATCGAATTTCTAGGCCTTACTCTTTGCAGGAATGGATATTATGTTATTATATAATGAAAATAAAGAACTTGATTTTATATAGCACAGCTGTCAGGACATTCCAAAGTGCTTTACGTTGAAATTATTCATTTTGAAGTTCAGTCACTGCTGCTTTTGTAGGGAAACATGACAACCAATCTGTGCACAGCAAGGTCCAACAAATAGCACTGAGATGATTTGCGAGTTACAGTTTTTTGGTGGTGTTGGTTCAGGGAGGAATTCTGGCCAGGTCACTGGGCAAACTGTGCTCTACTTCGTATAATATTACCAGAACAAGAAAAGGTAGCCTTAATTTAATGTCTCGTCGGAAAGATAAATCCTTAACGCTCATTGCATTTTGTTATATGTATCTCTCTTTTGTACTGTCCTTTTGCTGACTAAAACTAAACAACCAAAAAAAAACTATAATAAACTAAGCGTGCAAAGACTTTCTTACTATTTGAATCAAATTGTAGATTAAAGGGAACTATCGTATTCAAATCCCTTCAATTGTATCTACAGGATTTAATTTCTTTGACAACATATGTCTTATTAGTGCTACTCAATGCAAACAGAGCCTAGTTTACAGAATTCCCAAAGAAAGGTTATTTCTTTAGTCGTTGTTAATGTTATAACAACGTATTTTGTTAAATTGGCAAATTGCCTAGGATTACATGGATGCACTATGCACAGAGCAGCTGCTGTGGTGTGATCTTCGATGTTGTTTATCATGCAGTATGCGGTCAATGGGGTTTAACAGTGATGCTGGTTCTGTTCCTGTCTCTACGTGGCTACCTTTTGCTCGAGAACAGTTCTTTTATTTTTGATTTCTAAGCCACAGTTACAATACTGTACAGCAGTCATTGAGACTGTATCATTTATTCATGTTCTCAAGCAGACTGCTGCGAGGCCAGAAGATAATAGCAACCTCATTTATTCCAGGCTTTGAATGATCATATTTAATTCCCAGTGACAGCTGTCTCTGCAATATTAGCATTGCAAATCAGCATTAGTAATAGCTTAACACTGAACATGACTCAATTATGTTCAATCCCATGTGAGACAACCATGATAGGCTCTGCCTAGTATCGACGGAAATCTCGCTGTAAACTGTAATCCTTTAAAATAATCAAAATTAAATCATCTGCCTTTATTCTGGCACTTTCCTTGAAATGAGCTAAAATCTATGTACAAATAACCTCAGATTACAGTAACATGCATTAACACTAACCTTTCGAACTTTATGTTGGTGTTTGTTTTAAAGGAGACTTGAGTTAAGGCTTAAACCATCAACTCTATTTTACAGCTTACAGAACTACATGCTTTTGTTAAAGAAGCTCTATTAATGATGTTTGGACAAACTATATTTTTTTCTTTTTCACATCCTGTTGAACTATTTTAGTTTTGTCATTATGGCACTCGGATTTTTTTTTTAAAGTTTTTACTATTGCAGTGATTTCATTGATATCCTTGACTTAAAAACATGGAGAACTACAACTGATACTGATTGATTTTGTATTAATGAAACTGACCTGACTTTGACATATAGATTTCTGGGAAAGGAACATTGCAGTTTTATATTCATCATCATGAATGTTCTGTAGACCACCAATTCTCCTGTTTGCTTAAATGTTAATTTTGTCTTACAGCTATTGATTCAAAACTACTTTCATTACCAGAGCTGTCATTCTGAAGTATATGAGGATATTTTACTGCTTGTAAATGATTAAAAACACAAAAATAACATTAAACCATTAGTAATTATAGGGATGACTGTATTTAAATGAATATCCAAATAGCATTTCTGCAGCAAAGAGAGATAGCAACTATTTAAAACAGAAGTATATTTTGCAATATGTGACCTTCATGTTGTAAAACAGTGATTACTTTATATGAAGATATTTAACCAGGGAATCACAATGAAACTCTTTTTTTATATGTTCCTGGGATGTGGGCATCGCTGGCAAAGCCAGCATTTATTATCTATCCCAAATGGTCCTTGAGAAGGTGGTGGTGATTCCGCCTTCTTGAACCGCTGCAGTCCGTGTGGTGAAGGTACTGTTAGGGAGAGAGTTCCAGGATTTTGACCCACCGACTATGAAGGACCAGTGATATGCTTCTAAGTCAGGAGAGTGTGTGACTTGGAGGGTAACTTGGAGGTGATGAGGTTCCCATACATATGCTGCCCTTGCCCTTCTAGGTGGTAGAGGTCATGAGTTTGGCAGGTGCTGTCGAAGAAACTTTGGCAAGTTGCTGCAGTGCATCTTGTAGATGGTGCACAATGCAGCCGCGGTGCAGGGAGTAAATGTTTAAGGTGGTGGATAGGGTGCCAATCAAGCAGGCTGTTTTGTCCTGGATGGTGTCAAGCTTCTTGAGTGTTGTTGGAGCTGCTCATCCAGGCAAATGAAGAATATTCCATCGCACTCCGGATTTGTGTCTTGTAGATGGTGGAAAGGCTTTGGGAAGTCAGGAGGTGAGACACTCACCGCAGAATAACTAGCTTCCGACTTGCTCTTGTAGCCAGATTATGTATGTGGCTGATCTAAATACGTTTTTGGTCAATGGTGACCCCCAGGATATTGATGATGGTAATGCCGTTGAATGTTGAGGGGTAGTGGTTAGACAGTCACGTGTTGAAGATAGTCATTGCCTGGCAATTGTGTGGCGTGAATGTTACTTGCAACTTATTGGCCCAAGCCTGAATGTCGTCCAGGTCCTGCTGCATGCTGGCATAGAATGCTTCGTTATCTGAGGAGTTGCAAATGAAATTCAACACTGTGCAATTATCAGCGAACATCCCCACTTCTGCCCTTATGTTGGCAGGAAGGTAATTGATGAAGCAGCTGAAGATGGTTAGGCCTAGGACACTGCCCTGAGGAACTCCTGGGTCTGAGAAGATTGGCCTCCAACCACTACAACCATCTTCCTTTGTGCTAGAAATGACTCCAGCCAGTGGAGAGTCTTTCCACTGATTCCCATTGACTTTAATTTTATTAGGGCTACTTGATGTCACACTCGGTCAAATGCTGCCAAGGGCAGTCACTCTCACCTCACCTCTACAATTCAGCTCTTTTGTCCATGATTGGACCAAGGCTGTAATGAAGTCTGGAGCCGAGTGGTCCTGGCGGAACCCAAACTGAGCATCGGTGAGCATGTTACTGGTGAGTAAGTGCCGCTTAATAGCACTGTCGCCAACACCTTCCATCACTTTGCTGATGATCAAGAGTAGACTGATGGGGCGGCAATTGGCTGGATTAGATTTGTCCTGTTTTTTGTGGATAGGACAAACTTGAGCAGTTTTCCACTTTGTCAGCTAGATGCCAGTGTTGTAGCTGAACTGAAACAGCATGGTTAGAGGCACGGCTAGTCCTGGAGTCTTCAGCATGACATCCGGGACATTGTCGGGGCGCATAGCCTTTACTGTATCTAGTGTGCTTAGCCATTTCTGGATATCACGTGGAGTCAAATTGGCTGAATACTGGCTTCTGTGATGGTGAGCACTTCAGGAGGAGGCCAAAATGGATCATCCACTCGGCACTTCTGGTTGAAGATGGTTGCAAACGCTTCAGCTCTTATCTTCTGCTCTCGAGTGCTGTGCTGCGCTCCGCCATGATTGAGGATGGGATGTACATGGAGCCTCCTCCTCCTGTCAGTTGTTTAATCATCCACCACCATTCATGAGTGGATGTGGCAGGACTGCAGAGCTTTGATCTGATCCATTGGTTGTGGGATCACGTAACTCAGGATTACATGCAAGCTGCTTCTGTTGTTTAACATGCATGTAGTCCTGTATTGCAGCTTCCCCAGGTTGGCATCTCATTTTTAGGTATGCCTGGTGCTGCTCCTGGCATGCTTTTCTACACTCCTCATTGAACCAGGGTTGGTCTCCTGGTTTGATGGTAATAGTAGAGTGAGGGATATGCCAGGCCATGAGGTTACAGATTGTGGTGGAATACAATTCTGCTGCTGCTGATGGCCCACAGCGCCTCATGGATGCCCAGCTTTGAGCTGCTAGATCTGCTCTGAATCTATCCCATTTAGTATGGTCATAGTGCCACACAACACGATGGAGGGTGTCCTCAGTGTGAAGATGGAACTCTGTCTCCACAAGGACTGCGGTGGTCACTGCTACCAATACTGTCATGGACAGATGGATCTGCGACAGGTAGATTGGTGAGGATGAGGTCAAGTAGGTTTTTCCCTCGTGTTGGTTCTCTCACCACCTGTCGCAGGCCCAGTCTGGCAACTATGTCCTTCAGGACTCGGACAGCTCAGTCAGTAGTGGTGATGGACATTGAAGTCCCTCACCTAGAGTACATTCTGTGCCCTTGCTACCCTCAGTGATTCTTCCAAGTGGTGTTCAATATGGAGAAGTACTGATTCATCAGCTGAGGGAGGATGGTAGATGGTAATCAGCCCATGCTTGACCTGATGCCATGAGAATTTATGGGATCCAGAGTCAATGGTGTGCCACCACCTCTGGTGGTTCTGCCAGTGCGCCTCCACTACGCCAGTGCAGCCTTCGACCACCTGAGGAAAAGAGCGTTCAAAGATCAGGCCCTCAAATTTGCCACCAAGCTCATGGTCTATACGGCTGTAATAATACCCACCCTCTTGTATGGCTCAGAGACATGGACCATATACAGTAGACACCTCAAATCGCTGGAGAAATACCACCAACGATGTCTCTGCAAGATCCTGCAAATCCCCTGGGAGGACAAACGCACCAATGTTAGCGTCCTCGACCAGGCCAACATCCCCAGCATTGAAGCACTGACCACACTCGATCAGCTCCGCTGGGCGGGCCACATTGTTCGCATGCTTGATACGAGACTCCCAAAGCAAACGCTCTACTCGGATCTCCTTCATGACAAAGGAGCCAAAGGTGGGCAGAGGAAACGTTTCAAGGACACCCTCAAAGCTTCCTTGATAAAGTGCAACATCCCCACCGACACCTGGGAGTCCCTGGCCAAAGATCGCCCTAAGTGGAGGAAGTGCATCTGGGAGGGCGCTGAGCACCTCGAGTCTCATCGCCGAGACCAAGCAGAAACCAAGCGCAGGCAGTGGAAAGAGTGTACGGCAAACCAGTCCCAACCACCCCTTGCCTCAATGACTGTCTGTCCCACCTGTGACAGGGACTGTGGTTCTCGTATTGGACTGTACAGTCACCTAAGAACTCATTTTTAGAGTGGAAGCAAGTCTTCCTCGATTCCGAGGAACTGCCTATGATGATGTCGGTGGTTCTGTCCTGCCGGTAGGACAGGATATACCCAGGGATGGTGATGGAGGAGTCTGGAACATTGGCAGAAAGGTATGATTCTGTGAGTGTGACTATATTAGGCTGTTGCTTGACTAGTCTATGGGACAGCTCTCCCAATTTTGGCACAAGCCCCCAGATGTTACTGAGGAGGACTTTGCAGGTTCGACTGGGCTGGGTGTGCCATTCTCATATCCGAAGTTGGTGCCAAGGTCGATGCCGAATGGTCTGTTTATTCTTATTAAAGTTTCTTGTAGCAGATTGTAACAACTGAGTGGCTTGCTAGG
Organism: Pristiophorus japonicus; assembly: GCF_044704955.1. NCBI lineage: Eukaryota > Metazoa > Chordata > Chondrichthyes > Pristiophoridae > Pristiophorus > Pristiophorus japonicus. Next base: position 218,407,347 of record NC_091980.1, read on the forward strand.
CCATTTCAGAGTGCAGTTAAGAGTCAACCACATTGCTGTTGGTCTGGAATCACATATAGGCCAGACCAAGTAAGGATGGCAGATTTCCTTCCCTAAAAGGACATTTGTGAACCAGATAGGTTTTTAACGACAATCCGGCAGTTTCATGGTCACCATTACTGATACTAGCTTTTTATTTATTTAATTAACTGACTTTAAATTCCACAATTGCCATGGTGGGATTTGAACTCATGTCTCCGGATTATTAGTCCAGGCTTCTGGATTACTAGCCCAGTAACATAATAATGATGCTAGCATTCCCGGTAAACATCTTGTGTATACTGAGGTCCAGGGGAAAGTAATTACTATTACTATAAGTGCTTTTCTTGGGGGAGAATAGGCCAAGTCTCTGGGCTTATGCCTTTCTCCGTGTGATTAATGCTGTGGTGTATTTGCTGATCACTGGGAGAAACGGATATAGTTTACTGTCTCTTTTGAGCCAACTCACAGGATGAACATATGAATTCCTCTGACTGAATTGGCGCGCTATCAGTGTACAGAAGCACATATCCTCCCTGCATCCTTCGTACAGTACAGCTGAGATCAGGAGTTGGCGGGAGGGGTGTTTGATTTTAAAGAAATCCCACCTTGCTATAGAACAGCACATTGAAGCATCAACAGAATGCTCCATTACACAATTACCTCTTTATAATTTTTTATATTGTGACAGCTTATAGTTCCTTGTCACAAAATGGAAGGGATGTCAATGAATACACTTGGAAAATATCTTCAAAGTAAGCCACATTCATTTGATGAAAGATCATGTCATGCTGAGATGATTTAAGATAAACTATTTTACTGATCTTTATTTATATATTTTAGCCTATTTATAAATCCGGATTGATTACTTGCAATGTGATTTTTTGACTCTCTGCACACGGACACCAATTTGGTACTGCGCATGCGCACTCAATCCGGTCGCACATGCGCAGTACCCAACGGTGCAGCGGCATCCGCCACGCTTAACTCCGCTTGGCTCTGTGCGGAATTCCAAAGATTCACAACACTCTGAGTGAAGAAAATCCTCCTCATCTTAGTCTTAAAAGGCCGACCCCTTATCCTGAGACTATGCCCCCTAGTTCGAGGGCCCCTTTCTATAAGGCCTCTGGCCGCCTCGAAGCGGCGGCCACGGGTCATTGCGGAATGGCCGCCGAGTCTCCGCAGAGGGGCCACCATTTTAAAAATTGCCCTTCATCAGGTGTGTAGCGGTGCAGGGGACCGCTCCGGCCGTTTTCCCGCCACAGCAGGAATGCGCTGATCCCTTACCAACCAGCGGAAACCCCTTCCCAAAATTGGCCATCAGGAAAATGCATCTTTCCCGGAATTGCCCCGCAGGAGCGGCACCACTGCCGGTCGGTGCCACTGACAGCTTTTTCTGTTGGTACACTCTCTGTGGCATGGTGGTACACTCTCTGTGGCATGGTGGTACACTCTCTGTGGCATGGTGGTACACTCTCTGTGGCATGGTGGCACACTCTCTGTGGCATGGTGGTACACTCTCTGTGGCATGGTGGCACACTCTCTGTGGCATGGTGGTACACTCTCTGTGGCATGGTGGCACACTCTCTGTGGCATGGTGGCACACTCTCTGTGGCATGGTGGCACACTCTCTGTGGCATGGTGGCACACTCTCTGTGGCATGGTGGTACACTCTCTGTGGCATGGTGGCACACTCTCTGTGGCATGGTGGTACACTCTCTGTGGCATGGTGGTACACTCTCTGTGGCATGGTGGCACACTCTCTGTGGCATGGTGGTACACTCTCTGTGGCATGGTGGTACACTCTCTGTGGCATGGTGGCACAGCCGCCTTTAAAGGGGAGGTGGCATTGCCCGCGACACCATGTTATTTTTTTTTGGTGGCCGACTGTCAGGTCGGGCCAACAATTATGGCTGCAGGTTCGGCCGTTGGCCCGGCCCAAACCCTATCTGGTGGCCCAGTGTTTGCCGCTGATGTGGGTGCAGAGTTAACTGAAGGGGAGAAACGTGGTGACTCCGCGTCACATCGCGCTGACATCATCAGCACGGCGCTGATGACTGGTAGATGTGGCAGACCTCCGCACTTCCACCCCGCAGCCGCACAACTTCCACCCCAAGCCAAAAACAATCTTCAAAGTACTGAATTTCTCCAATATCTTTGCCCCATGGACTGGGGCGGAGAAAACCTTTCAAGTACAGTAGGGGCGCCCCGTTTGGGGCGTGGTTCAATTTTGGCCCCCTAAACTCTCCAGCCAGAAGAGACAACCTCTCACATGTATCCAGTCAATCCCTCTCAGAATCTTATATGTTTCAATGAGATCACCTCTCATTTTTCTAAACTCCAGAGAGTACAGGCCCAATCTACTAAATCTCTCCTCATAGGACAACACTCTCATCCCAGTGTAAGGGGTGGTTTGCAGGGGTCAGCTTTCCCTTCTGACCTTATATGAGCGGTTCCGAATCACTCCCACACCCTTGGTTCTAGACACTGGAATTATGAAGGGAGTGTGACAGACTTGGACAGGCAATCGATTTCAAGATAGGAAGCAGGTATGGCTTTATTGTGTTTAAAAAGAAGTAAAAGGCACACCTTTAATAACACACACAGATCAATACACACTGAAGGGTACAACACATTGAATAAAATGTCAAATTACAGTCTGTGGGGAAAAGGATACAGCTTAAACTCTAAATGGGGTAAAGAGGAGAATGCAGATACATTTACACAAGTTATCCCAGCCTCACCCCTCCCAATTCCCCTAACTAACTAAGTTATAGCTCTAAGGGTTCAGGGGCTATGCTCACCAATCCCTTTGGACAGTTGCCGGTGAATCGCGGTTTCGGGGTTCGCTGCATTTGGCCTTCTAGGCGTGCCGTACCCCGGACGGAGGAGAGGACTTTGGACTGCGTAGTCTTTGGTTGGGGTGCAACCGTTGATGCAGTAATTTGCGTTTGGATGTTTGGGGTAAGTACCCACTTTCTTTGGTTAGGAATAGTTTTAGTTAGTCGCTTTTGGTAATTTCTCACCCGTTGGTCGTTCAGAAGTAGATTGTAGAGTGGAAATAAAGGTCGATTCTTCAGTTTTTGCTGAGTTGGTTTCGGTTGGTCGTTTCGCTGGTTGTGGTGGCCCGGGTTGTCAATTTGGTTGCTGAAAACCTTCCATTTCGTGGACCTCATGCTCGGTCGGTCCTTGACGATTTCTTGTAGTTTCCTTCACTACTCCATTTCTTCACTCCCCAGCTCCGGCTGCTTGTGTCTGTGTCTGTGTTCCATTCTCTGTGTTCTGCTAGTTTTGAGTTCTTCTAGTCTTTTCTTGTAAAACTGGGGGATAGATATATCCCAAAAAAGGCTCCGTTATCTCCCATCAAATCTCTTGGGCTCTGTTTAAACTGTCTGTCCATTGCTTTTCAAATGTCTCCTTTGTCAGCAGTAACTCGATTAGGGTGTGAGAATGTGCTATCACTGGTTTTGCATTGTTTTAGGATTGTCCAGTTTTTCTGACCATGATTTCCATTGTGCTTGATTGGGTAATTCGATTATCTCTTAGGGGGTGAATAGTTCCCCCAGACAGTCTGGGATCCTTAATACACGAATATGGCCCCACCTCCTATATTTGGTAACTCCTTCTCGCAGCCAAAATGTTGTAGAATCTTAAAATTGATATGCTCCTTCCCATAGATGTTTAGGGGATCTCAAGCTTCTGTAATTTAGGTCCATTTTGAATTCCCTTTCCTATGAGTCCAAACACTGGGGTGGGGGCGGGGGGTCTCCATGAATGCATCCCCTTTTATCCCCCGCAGGCTTCGTCTGCCCCTTTAAACTCATTTTAAAAGCCCAGAAAGGGATTCTTCTCCTATGTAGGGGAAAGGTACCTGGAATCTTTGCGAGATATTGGTAAATTCTACACCAGGGATCAATCTAGTGAACCTTCGTTGCATTCCCTCTCAGACAATTATATGTTTCCTTAAATAAGGACACCAAAACTGAACAGTACGCATAGAATCATAGAATGGTTACAGCATAGCAGGAGACCATTCAGCCCATCGGGCCCTTGCCGGCTCGCTACAGGAGTACTGTAGCCAGTCCCACTCGCCCTCCTTTTCCCCGTAGCCCCCTGTAACTTTTATTCCGTCAGGTACATATCCAATTCCCTTTTGAAAACCTTGATTGAATCTGCCTGCACCACGCTTTCAAGTAGTGCATTCCAGATCCTAGCCACTCGCTATGTAAAATGTTTTTCCTCATGTCGCCTTTTGTTCTTCTGTCAATCACCTTAAATCTGTGCCCTGCGGTTCTCGACCCTTCCCCCAATGGGAACAGTCTCTCTATCTACTCTGTCTATATACCTCATAATTTTGAACACCTCTATCAAATCTCCTCTCAACCTTCTCTACTCTAAGGAGAAAAGCCCCAGCTTCTCCAGCCTATCCACTGAAGTCCCTCATCCCTGGAACCATTCTTGTAAATCTTTTCTGCACCTTCTCTAAGGCATTCACATCCTTCCTAAAATGTGGTGCCCAGAATTGGACACAATACTCCAGTTGAGGCCGAACCATTGTTTTATAAAGGTTCATCATAACTTCATTGCTTTTGTACTCTGTGCCTCTATTTATGAAGCCAAGGAGCCCATGTACTTTTTAACTGCTTTCTCAACCTGCTCTGCCTCCTTCAATGATTTGTGCACATATACCCCCAGGTCTCTCTGTTCATGCATCACTTTAGAATTGTATCCTTTAGTTTAAATTGCCTCTCCTCCTTCTTCCGACCAAAATGTATCACTTTGCATTTTTCTGCCTTAAATTGCAACTGCCACCAGCCTATCTCCGTCCTCTTGAAGTCTAACACTATCCTCCTCACTATTCACTATACTTCCAAGTTTTGTGTCATCTGCAAATTTTGGATTTCTGCCCTGTACGCCCAAATCATTAATATATATCAAGAAAAACAGTGGTCCTAGTACCGACCACTGGGGAACATCACAGTGTACCTTCCTCCAGTCCGATAAACAACCATCCATCAATACTCTCTGTTTCTAGTTACTTAGCCAATTTTGTGTCCATGTTGCCATTGTTCCTATTATTCCATGGATGATGGTGACATCAAAGTGTGATGTCACCGGATACCAGGTCGCTGATTGGAGCATAGGTAGGTACAGTAGGAGCTGTGAGGTTGGGGCGAAGGAACGACAATATTGCAGAGCGACGTGATTGGGGCCCAGGAGAGTGAGTTCAGGGCCCAGAAGAGGCGAGGGCCCAGAGGCAGCACAGGCCAGCCCACACGGCGATATGTGTTCACACTAGGTCTGTGCAGCAGAGCTGGTCTCCAGTCATCTTTGTTAAGCCTTACCACTGGACCAAGACCAGCTCTGTCAAGCCCACGTGGTAACTGGTGTGCAACAACCACCACACATTTTAAAAATCCATGCACAGGCATCTTGCACCCTTCAATATGTAATTCGGGACCTGGAATATTAGGCCCTTCATTGAAACACCTGTGAACTCATCCCTTTTTAGCGTGGAAGTAAGTCATCCTTGATACGAGGGACCGCCTAAGAGAAGAAGTATTCCATGGGTTTCAACTTTGCTGGAAAGCCTTTTGGAAGTCCATGTACACCACATCAATCGTATTGCCCTCATCAATTCTCTCTGTTACCTCATCAAAAACCTCAATCAAGTTAGTTAAATATGATTTGCCTTTAACAAATCCATGCTGGCTTTCCTTAATTAATCCACACATGTCCAAGTGACTATTAATTTTGTACCAGATTATTGTTTCTGAAAGCTTCCCCACTACCAAGGTTAAAGTGACTGGCCTGTCGTTGCTGGGTTTATCCTTACACCATTTTTTGATCAAGCCTGTAACATTTGTAATTCTCCAGTGCTCTGCCACCAGCCTGTATCCAAGGAAGATTGGAAGATTATGGCCACCACCTCAGAAATTTCCACCTTTACTTTCCTCAGCATCCCATCCAGTCCTGGAGACTTATCTACTTTAAAAAGAAAAGGAAGAAAGACTTGGATTTATATAGTGTCTTTCAAGATGCAAAAAGCATACCTAAAATGGTGGGAAACCAAGTGTCTAATGAATGTGAGGAACTTAATGTAATTAATATAAGTAAAGAAAAAGTACTAGAGAAACTAATGGGACCAATAGCTGACAAATCCCCTGGACCTGACGACCTACATCCTTGGATTCTAAAAGAGGTTGCTGCAGAGATAGTGGATGCATTGGTTTTGATCTTTCAAAATTCCCTAGATTCGAGAACGGTCCCAGCAGATTTGAAGGTAGCAAATGTAACACCACTAATCAAAAAAGGAGGGAGAGAGAAAACAGGGAACTACAGGCCAATTAACCTGACATCAGTCATTGGGAAAATGCTGGAATCCATTGTTAAGGAAGTGGTATCAGCGCAGTTAGAAAATCATAACATGATAAGGCAGAATCAACATGGTTTTATGAAAGGGAAATCGTGTTTGACAAATTTATTAGAGTTTTTTGAGGATGTAACTAGCAGGATAGATAAAGGGGAACCAGTGCATGTAGTATATTTAGATTTCCAAATGGCATTTGATAAGGTGTCACATTAAAAGGTAAGGGTTCATGGAATTGGAGGTCATGTATTCGCATGGATAGAGGATTGGTTAACAGACAGAAAACAGAGAGTAGGGATAAATGGGTCTTTTTCAGGTTGGCAGGCTATAACTAGTGGGGTGCCGCAAGGATCAGTGCTGGGGCCTCAGCTATTTACAATCTATATTAATGACCGAGATGAAGGGACCAAGTTTGCTGACGATACAAAGCTAGGTGGGGCAGTAAGCTATCCTTTGTTTTTAGAAGCAAGATATTTATTGTTGTAGTTATTTATACAATATTTCAAAAGATTACTTTTCTATTTCATAATTACAATTTTACAAATTTGACTGCTCGGTTTGACTATCTATTTGTGGGCTTATAGCTTTCTTCTCCTCACAGCTCCCTTTCATTGCAATTGGCCGACCATGCCTGTTTTCCATATTCTCCTTTGACTCAGGAGACCGTCCTTGGGGAATTTCTGTTTTCAGGACATGTAGCCCAGGATCCCTGACCTGTATCCTCCTGTGTCCTCTTGAGTTTCCTTGAAACCCTTACATCAGTCCTAGTGTTAACTTTCTTCCTGAGATCTTGATATTCTCAGTTATCAATATCCTGTTTAGTTGGTTTGCATTTTCTCATTGATCTTCTCAACTGAAACCCAACACCACCTCCCTCCTCGGAAGATACAGAGTCTCTGCGAGATTGTCCCATCCCGCAGAACCGTCTTCAGTCGGCTGCATCAGTGTCGGTGCGGATATGGGTGTTGTGTCCATTGGAATACATGGACCTGCCAACGCACTCTGATCACTGTCCAAGTCAGACTCATAATCACGAACTCGGGGTACCGAAGGTGCATCTCTCACCAGAAACATTTGATCCACACGAACCTTCCTGATGTAGTCACCAATTTTGAATAAGTACTGCTTGGTGCCACATACCCGGATAATTGTACCAATGTCCCATTTGCGTGGACTTGCCCATTTTGACGGACTGAGAACTCTGACCTGAACACCCTTCTGAAAACACCACTATTTGATACTGGAATGATAATGATGTTCTGCACTGATTGTGCTTTCTCTACCTTATCAGACAAGTGCGGTTGCAATAAACTGAGACGCGTCCTCAGCCTACGCTTCATCAATAAGTCAGCAGGTTTGTACCTGTTGTAGAATGGGGCATAGTTCTGTATTTGAAAAGAAAATTCACTAACCTATGCTTCATGCTCACCGATGATCCTGTCTGTAGAACTTGTTTCCATAAAGCCCCCTGACAATCCTGACCAACCTTTCAGCTGAACCATTTGAAGCAGGATGATATGATGCTACCAACATGTGTTTATTACCATTGTGTCTGGCAAAGTTCGCAAATTGCGTGGACCGAAATTGCGGCCCATTATCTGACACTATTTCTTCGGGCAGGCATGGCATGCAAAAATATCCCACGATTCATCCAATGTATGCTCTGTAGTCGCAGATGACTCCATATGCTGCACTTCCAGCCATTTCGAGTGGCTACCGATTAGAACCAGAAACTTATCTTTGTCCCTCTCGCAAAAGTCATTGGCCTGGAAATCCCGGCCTCCCCAGGTCCGTACGAAGTGTGTACGGACCCGGAAAGGCATCGCAAAAGCCGGTTTTCCGATCTGTCAAGCCCCAGCTTGACAGATCCTCCATATCTCCACAACCAGGACATTCGCATGGGCAAGATTGCGGTATTTACCCATATCTTGCCCAGCAAGTATCTTGAAAACTCTTGCGCCTGATAAAAGCAGATGCATAATCCTACTTTTACAAACATAAGAGTTTTAAAATACACAAAAACATTGTAAAATAAAATTTTAAAAACACATTTAATTGTTAAAAACCCTGCCCACTAAGGTAAGTTTATTTTAAACCATAATTAATAAAAAACTTTTTTAAAAATCGGAAAAATATTTCTTTTCTAAGATATTTATTAACTTTAATTTCAATTAATTTTAATTATGTGAGATGTGTTTTTATTTTTTATTATTGTGTTTAGTGTGGGGTTTTTTTCTCAAGCAATAGTAATAAGAATTAGTAGATACAGAGTACTCATTGCTATTAATGAGAATGCTGTGGAATACTGTACCTGATTGGTTGTGCAGTCACACGTGACTACTCCTGCATCCGTACCTCGAGAACGGGAGGGCGCTCTGCAGCATGGGAAGAGAAGGCCTCCTCACCGGAATCCCAGGCGCCTCCAAGACCACCAGGTAAATTTGTAAAAATTCTCCAGTCAGAGGCGTTCGTTTGAAAGAAGCCTCCAACTGGAATTTCAGGGCCAATATGTATTCTTTGGAATGGTCTCATTGGCCAAATCCATGTTTACAACGGCATTTTAGCTGGCATGGCCCTGCAGTCTTGGTAGATAGTACACCTGCTTATTAATAATTCTAAGTCTTTGTCCAATCCAGGCCAATAAACAAAACTTCAGGCCACCGCTTTCATGCCTACGATGCCAGTATGCACACTGTGAAGTTCAATCAAGACTTTGGTACGTAGTGCACTGGAAATGACTACCCTCAGGCCCCATTTTAGACATCCCTGCTCACATGATAATTCATGCCGACGATGATAAATGCTCCTGATGTGCTCATAAGCATGCTATAACGTGGCATCTTTTTGTGTGTGCCTTGTAATAACAGCGACGGTGACTGGAAAGTTCTCATCAATGACATCTAGAGTAAAGACTGACTGTTCACGGCCAATTTCAGAATCTTCATGGGGCAAACTTGAAAGGGCATCCGCCACTGCATTCTGCTTCGACGTGCAATACTCGATTTTGTAATTGTACTGAGACAATAAAATAGCCCATCTTTGCATCGTGGAAGCCGCCATAGATGGAATTGCCATCTTTGAGCCTAAGATAGCTGGTAACGATTTGTGATCGGTTACTAGCGTGAATTGGCGTCCCAAAAGAAAGTGTTGAAACTTTTTAATACTAAATATAATTGCCAAAGCCTTTTCCTCAACCTGGGTATAATTTTGTTCGCTTTTGTTGAGCGTACACGATGTAAAGGCAACTGTTTTATCCTGCCCATCCTACATAACATGGCTGATCACTACTCCCACACCATACCCAGAAGCATCACATGCTAGTCTTAGTTCTCAAGTCAGATTATAATGGATGAGAAGAGCACTACTGCTTAAGCGTCACTTGCATGTGGCGTATGCACTCTGTTGCTCTTTGTCCCATATCCAATGCACATCTTTCTTTAATAAATAATGGACTGGTGCGAGCACCGTTGCTTATCCAGGAAAGAAACAAGCATAATATTGGACCATGCCTCAAAAGGATCGTAATTTAGTAATGTTTTTTGGTTTCGGAGCCATCATGATGGTTTACACTTTCTCCTTAACTGGTTGGAGACCATTTTCATCTATCCGGAATCCCAGATAAACCACTTCACGCTGTATAAATGCATTTACTCCTCTTCAATTTCAGATTATGGTCATTGAATCGTCTGAATACTTCTAAGATTTCTAGGTTTTGCTTCTCTCTACTGGTAGCTATCAGCACATCATCTTGATTGCACAAACAGTGATTTATTCCCTGCAAGTTCTTATCCATGGTAGCCTGAAATATCTTTGGTGAAGACTTGATACCATAGGGCAACTTGATATATGAATATAAACCTTTGTTTGTGTTGACTGTCAGATATTACTGACTATCCTTGTCAATGTTGAGTTGAGCATAGGCGTGGGAGAGATCCAGTGTTGTGAAGACTTTGTGTCCTGGCAGTCCTGTGATGTCAGTAAAGGGACTGTTCATCATCAACTGCTCGATTCAGGGTAACTTTATAGTCCCCACGTAGCTGCACTGTTTTGTCTGCCTTCGGAACTACAACTAACGGGTGGCCCAGTCACTCCTATCAGTCTTCACCAAAACTCCGTTTTTCTCTAACTTATCAAGTTCCTGCTCAAACTGCGATTTTAATGCATGTGGCACTAGCTGTTGTCTACAAAAAGTAGGTTTGACATCCGGCTTAAACCGAATATGTGCATTGTATCCGTTGATGCCCTCATATGAGTCCACAAATATGTTCGCATATTTTTCCAGTAGTGTATCTAGCCAAGACTTAACAATTTCTGCACTACAGATGCTGTGCCAATCCAAATGAAGCACTCTTAGCCAATCTTTTCCCATGAGTGTCGACCGATTGATGTATTTTGCTATAATAATAGATAATCTTGCGTGTTGCCCCTGGTATTGTACTACAAACTCCATTTGTCCAAGCATCTGGAGTTTTTCCCCTGAATATGTTTTCAGCTTCACTGGGCTCGCCTTTAATGGTATGCCCCTAAAATTCTTATAATACACATCCTGATTCATTATTGAGCAATCAGCCACTGTCTCTATTGCCATATTAATCCATCGATTATTAATCAGTGCTAACGTTCTGAAATCCTGACTTAATGAATGTATCGCCTTGCCCTTCACTGTACATACCCCATATACACTAAAACCTACACTGTTCTGATCAGTTTCCACCCAGTGAAGTCATTGATTATCATTGGGCCTGTCCTTGGATTTACATGCGGCTGAAATGTGTCCCCTTACTTGACACCGGTAGCATCCTGCCATCACACCTAAGACATCTATTCTTCTTGGTTTCATAACTCTTCCTCCGACTAGGGTTCACACTCTTCTGCGTTTCTTCAGCCTTGTGGCTGTGAATTGCTACTACTGCCAGTAATGGGTGAAATTCCTTATTTTTTTTTCTCTCATCTCCATGGAGGTGGCTATCTTGTAAGTTTTCTCAAAGAGAGATCATCCATACCTAACAATTTTGACTGGATGCGTTCATCCGTTAGTCCACATACAAATTTATCTCCAAGAACCCTGACTAGGAAACCTCCAAAATTGCAGTGTAGAGAAAATGGGCCCAAGTTTCCACACGATAAAAAACGGGCGCCCCTCCGAGCTGGGCGCCCGTTTTTCGCGCCTAAAACGGCACCGGAAAAAAAACTCGCAATTCTGGAGCGTTCTGCAGCTCCTTGTCTGTTTGGCGCGACGCCCAGGGGGGTGGAGCCTACACTCGCGCCGATTTTGTAAGTGGGAGGGGGCGGGTACTATTTAAATTAGTTTTTTTCCTGCCGGCAACGCTGCGCGTGCGCGTTGGAGCGTTCGCGCACACGCAGTGTGAAGGAAACATTGGCACTCGGCCATTTTTGTAGTTCTTTGTAGCTGTTTAATTTTTGAACATTTTTTAATAAAAGCACATTGCCATCAGCACATCAGCACTTGCAGCCTTCTCACTGTCTCTTTCCCCCCTCCCCCGCGGGAAGAACGGGCGCCTCCTCCCCCCCCGCGGGAAAGAACGGGCGCCTCCTCCCCCCCTCCCCGCGGGAAGAACGGGCACCTCCTCCCCCCCTCCCCCGCGGGAAGAACGGGCGCCTCCTCCCCCCCCGCGGGAAAGAACGGGCGCCTCATCCCCCCCTCCCCGCGGGAAGAACGGGCGCCTCCTCCCCCCCTCCCCGCGGGAAAGAACGGGCGCCTCATCCCCCCCCCCGCGGGAAGAACGGGCGCCTCCTCCCCCCCCCAGCGGGAAAGAACGGGCGCCTCCTCCCCCCCCCCGCGGGAAGAACGGGCGCCTCCTCCCCCCCCCAGCGGGAAAGAACGGGCGCCTCCTCCCCCCCACGCAGGAAAGAACGGGCGCCTCCTCCCCCCCCCAGCGGGAAAGAACGGGCGCCTCCTCCCCCCCACGCAGGAAAGAACGGGCGCCTCCTCCCCCCCTCCCCGCGGGAAGAACGGGCGCCTCCTCCCCCCCCAGCGGGAAAGAACGGGCGCCTCCTCCCCCCCACGCGGGAAAGAACGGGCGCCTCCTCCCCCCCACGCAGGAAAGAACGGGCGCCTCCTCCCCCCCTCCCCACGGGAAGAACGGGCGCCTCCTCCCCCCCTCTGCGGGAAGAATGGGCGCCTCCTCCCCCCCTCCCCGCGGGAAAGAACGGGCGCCTCCTCCCCCCGTCCCCGCGGGTGGAAAGAACGGGCGCCTCCTCCCCCCCGTGGGAAGAACGGGCGCCTCCTCCCCCCCCGTGGGAAGAACGGGCGCCTCCTCCCCCCCCCCACGGGAAGAACGGGCGCCTCCTCCCCCCCTCCCCGCGGGTGGAAAGAACGGGCGCCTCCTCCCCCCCCCCGTGGGAAGAACGGGCGCCTCCTCCCCCCCCCCCCCGTGGGAAGAACGGGCGCCTCCTCCCCCCCCCCACGGGAAGAACGGGCGCCTCCTCCCCCCCCCCCCCGTGGGAAGAACCGGCGCCTCCTCCCCCCCTCCCCGCGGGAAGAACGGGCGCCTCCTCCCCCCCCGCGTGAAGAACGGGCGCCTCCTCCCCCCACCGCGGGAAAGAACGGACGCGCCTCCTCCCCCCCCCGCGTGAAGAACGGGCGCCTCCTCCCCCCACCGCGGGAAAGAACGGGCGCCTCCTCCCCCCGTCCCCGCGGGAAAGAACGGGCGCCTCCCCCCACCCCCCACGTGAAGAACGGGCGCCTCCTCCCCCCCCGTGGGAAGAACGGGCGCCTCCTCCCCCCCTCCCTCCGCGGGAAGAATGGCGCCTCCTCCACCCCCTCCCCGCGGGAAGAACGGGCGCCTCAAACTGACTGCAGCATTCTCCGTGCCTGAAGCACTTTCACACAGGTAGGAAGATGGTTTATTTAATCTTTTCTTTGCTTATAAATGTTTATTCAGGTTGGATTTATTTGTATAATATTTGTAGAAGTATAAATAAGGATTTATTGTCGAATTTAATGACTTCCCTTCCCCCCCCCTCCCCCCCACACCTCGTTCTGGACGCCTAATTTGTAACCTGCGCCTGATTTTTTAATGTGTAGAACAGGTTTTTTCAGTTCTACAAAAATCTTCACTTGCTCCATTCTAAGTTAGTTTGGAGTACGTTTTCACTGGGGAAACTTTGAAATCAGGCGTCAGTGGCCAGACACGGCCCCTTTTGAAGAAAAAATTCTGTTCCAAAGTAGAACTGTTCTACCTGACTAGAACTGCAGAAAAAAAAATGTGGAGAATTGCGATTTCTAAGATAGTCCGTTCTCCACCAGTTGCTCCTAAAAATCAGGTGCAAATCATGTGGAAACTTGGGCCCAATGTTCTTATGGCAACAATGTATGCACTGATGGTTTATTCAGGCCTTTGGTTTCTCATTGTGAACTTATAGCTCTCCTGCTATTATAGCTATTTCTGAAGGCTGTGGATCAAAATGATTTTCCAATATCTGAAGTACGTCAGAAAATGAAACATCCTTAACCTTTCTTAGGATTAACAGATTCATTTAGATATTATAATTTTCTGCTCCAATCATCACGACAAAATAGCTTTCATCTTCTCCTAAACTGCTTGATTCCTTAATTGCGAATCTGTCACACCTGCTGGGATTTCATTGGCTTTAAAAAAAAATTGCAATCTTTCACTGTAGGATCTAAACGATTCCTTATTCTTGTCACGAGCTCCCAAATTACTGACATAACTCATTGTCAAATCCATGTTGCCTTCTTAGCTTAATAGGCATTAATCACTCTCAGTAATTTTGAATTGCTTTCCAACAACTCTAAATGGCTTTCCATAAGCTCTTTCTATCAGTTCAACACTGTCAATACTCATTAAAAAATTGTACTGTCAGGCTCTCATTTGGAAACCACACTGCTGGTATATCTTCTCACCGTGCTCCATTTGCAGTTTCTTTCTCATAAAAGGAATTTCCTTCAAAACTTCTTCATGAAGAGAATCCCATCCTCAGTGCCTTTTTGTAGTGCATTTGCTTCATGGGTTCCTTGCTTAAGAATTCACAGCTACACATTTGCTGTAAAGAACTAGCTCGTTTATTAGTAAAGGTTTAACAATCAAACTGAACCCTAACAGTTCATCCATCAGGTTCACAACTGCATGGCTCATCGTGGAGAACCTGGACTCAATTAACTGGGGTTTTATTGAGTCTTGTGAACATCACGTGGCTGGCTAAGCCACTCAGTGTAACAGCTCCACAAACCTGTGAGCATGCTCACAGGTGTATACATTACACAGTGTTACATTTTCTACCTTCCAATCTGCTGGGGCCATTCTAAAATCTAGGGAATTTTGGAAAATCATAATCAATAAATCTACTATCTCTGCAGCCACCTCTTTTAGAACACAAGTATGTAGGCCATCAAGTCCAGGTGATTTGTTGGCTTTTAGTCCCATTAGTTTCTCAACTACTTTTTCCTCTACTGCTATTAATTACTTTAAGTTCCTCACGCTAATTAGCCCCTTGGTTTCCCACTATTTTTGGTATGCTTTTTGTGTCTTCCACTGTGAAGAAAGATACAAAATATTTGTTTGAAATTTCTGCCATTACCTTATTCCCCATTCTAATTTCACCTATCTCAGCCTCTCAGAGACCAATGCTTACTTTTGCTACTCTACTTCTTACATATTTGTAACAGCTGTTACAATCTGTTTTTATATTTCTTACAAGTTTACTCTCATATTCTATTTTCTCCCTTTTCATCATTTTTTTGGTAATCCCTTTGGTAATCTTTGCTGGTTTCTAAAGCTCTCCCAATCCTCAGGTAACTACTATTCTTTGCAACATTATAAGCCTCTTCTTTTAATCTCATACTATGCGTAACTTCTTTAGTTAGCCATGGATGGATCACTTTTCCCATGGAGTTTTTATTTGAGCTCCGGAGCTGGCTGTCACAATGAAAGGATCATATTACACATTGCAAAGATCTTGGTTACTTAGGCAGGCAGGATCAAATTACACATTCCAGACAAACTGCTGGGTGTATCTTGTCCTCCAATGGGACCATTCAGAACTTTGGTGTTACAAATAGTTACAGCCTTATAAATCATCACAGCATTCCTGCTCAATCACACTGCAATTTTACTTTATGCATCCTTGGATACTGAGGTAAGTAAAGGTGGAAATTGTGGTGATACTGGCCATAATCTTCCAATCCTCCTTGGATACAGGTTGGTGTCAAAGGACTGCTGAATTACAAATGTAACACCTTTGTTCAACAAAGAGTCTAATGATAAACCCAGTAACTACAGGCCAGTCAGTTTAACCTCGGTAGTAGGGAAGCTTTTAAAACGATAATCCGGGACAAAATTAATACATTTGGACAAGTATGGATTAATTAAGAAAAGCCAGCACAGATTTGTTAAAGGCAAATCTTGTCTAACTAACGATTGAGTTTTTGATGAGGTAACAGAGAGGGTTCATGAGGGCACTTTGGTTGATGTGGTGCACATAATTTCCAAAAGGCGTTTGATAAAGTGCCACATACTAGGCTTGCCAGCAAAGTTAAAACCCATGGAGTAAAAGGGACAGTGGCAGCATGGATACAAAATTGACTAAGTGATAGGAAACAGAGTAGTGGTGAAGGGTTGTTTTTCGGACTGGAGAAAGGTATACAGTGGTGTTCCCCAGGGGTTGGTATGAGGACCGCTGCTTTTCTTGATATGAATTAATGACTTGGGGATAGATTTTCCACTTTTTTTGCATGCTTAACGCCCACTTAACATTAATTTTACTGCTGAAATGACAAAGAAATGCCCAGATATCGCCCATTTAGCCACAGAATGGAAACTGACGCCCATTTTACGGAAACTTATCTCCGAGCGTTACTTTCCCCATGTGCATAATACCAGGAAAAAATAATACCACCCGCCCATTTTTTTTGGGCAGAATCATCAGAATGGGCGAAATCAACACCCACTATATCGCCCAGTGTTAGTTTCCGTACGGAATAAACGCTGAAATTCAATAATACCAACCGCCCACTTTTTTTTGTCGGAAAGATCACATTTGCCAAAACTAATGCCCAGGAGATCGCCCAGCATCACTGTCACCACCTCGCACACATATCGCTCACCCAAAAAACTGCCCGAAAAAAGTGGAACTGTTCTGACTAATCCCAGTGGTGTGGGTGCCATTTTTTAAATCGCAGGTCGCTTCATTCAAAAGGCTGCTTCAACTTCAGGGGAGTTTGGATTGACTCTGGAGTTCTTCTCAGATGAAGTGACCATCTCAACAGACATATTTTCAGACTCGGGACAATTACGGGTTTACTGTAGGTGTATTTTAGTGAGGAAATTATTGCTTCTGATCAATCGCTATTCTACTTTCATTGCAATGGGGCCAGCCATTTCTCAGCCTGCATCGATTAATACGCAGATGCTGCAGAGTGCAGATGGCTCAATGTGTGTTGCATATCATTATGTGCCCAAGTTAAGACATGCAAGAATGAGGAGGAGGGCCAAACCATACACACCTCGCACGTACAGGGAAAAGAGGTCTTACCTCGACATATCCGAGCACACCTGCCTGCGGAGACTGCGCTTCCACAAGGTGATGATCAATGAAATATGTGAGCTCATCAGGCCACATATGCAGTCTGCCATCAGGACATCAGTGTCGGTCGAGGTCAAGGTCACCGCGGCACTGTCTACACGTCCGGTTCCTTTCGGGCTTCCGCGGTCCAGATTTCCCCCCTATTTTGATGAGGCTCACATCCTGCATGAGAGCGCTGTCTCTGACATGTTTAAGAGTCAGCCACAAGGACAATGCTGAATGCTTGGTGATAACTGATATGGCCTAGCCACCTGGCTGATGACCCCCCTGCATGACACCCACACAGAGGCCGAGAAGCAATGCAACCAGAGCCACAGAGACACAAGCAATATAGTCCAGAAAACAATAACTGTGCTTAAGCAGTGCTTCAGATGTCTGGACCACTCAGGAGGGGAGCGACAATATAACCCTGAGCAAGTAGCTAAATTTGTGGTCGTGTGCTCCATGCTGCACAACCTGGTTATCAGGAGGGGACAAGAATTGCCAGAAGGGACTGATGGTTCACCTCAGGAGAGAGAGGAAGAGGACGACGAGGGGTTGGATGCTGACCTAGGGCCAGACAATTAGGCTAGCTATGCAACCATGCCCACAACCCCCCCAGATCGCAGGAAAGGGCGATGGTGGCTACATAGCTGTAAGATTCTTACATGAGGAGCTGATATCTGAACGATTTGCCTGAAAGAACGTTGCTGTGATTGACAAAGCTGTCACACCGCTGTGTGTGTGCAGCTCAGACATCAATGGTTCCCGGGATGGCTGGACTGACATATGAGGAGAGACTGGATCAACTGGGCCTTTATACACTGGAGTTTAGAAGAATGAGAGGGGATCATAGAAACATATAAGGTTCTGACGGGACTGGACAAGTTAGATGCGGGAAGAATGTTCCCATTGTTGGGGAAGTCTAGAACCAGGGGACACAGTCTTAGGATAAGAGGTAGGGCATTTAGGACTGAGATGAGGAGAAACTTCTTCACTCAGAGTGTTGTTAACCTGTGGAATTCCCTGCTGCAAAGAGTTGTTGATGCCAGTTCATTGGATATATTCAAGAGGGAGTTAGATATGACCATTACGGCTAGGGGGATCAAGGGGTATGGAGAGAAAGCAGGAAAGGGGTACTGATGGAATGATCAACCATGATCTTATTGAATGATGGTGCAGGCTCGAAGGGCCGAATGGCCTACTCCTGCACTTATTTTCTATGTTTCTATGTTTCTATGTATCACCTTGGTGCCAGTTAAAGTTTATGTTGATTGAAGTTAAGTTTTATTTAACCCTTTCATGTTAAGGAATCACCAGTGTGTAACGGTCCAGCTATCTGAAACAATTCGCAAAAAGGTTATGTTCAATAAAAAAAAAATTATACCACCATTGGTCTGAAATCATAAGTATCACGGGCAAAAACACCCCACCCCCACCCACACCCCACTTTTTCCACCATTGACATCAATCACATGTTCAACATGTCCAGCAAAACAGAATACAAATGCACAGCAGGAGGGGGTCCCCTCCCCCCATACATTACAACAAATTGCATACACCCAGATGGAGATATAACACAGCCATCACCTGCGGACATGCAACTCACTTTCCTCCCCCCCTCCCCTTCTTCTCACATCCTCTACCCCTTCCCCTCCTCGCTCCACGCCGTCTGGCCGAAGAGCTCCTCAGGCGGTGCCTCATTGGAGGGGATGAAGTCAGAGACAGTGGTTGGACGGGTACGGGAGCAGCGGGTGCCGAGGGGGAACATTCTCTGATCCAGAAGCAGGATCTTGGTCCTGCCTCTCAACTGTCGTTCGCAGTGGTGGTGCGGAACTTAGTGGTGGAGTGCTGCGCTCCGGGACCACTGGGAGGCCTGTGCCACAAGTGTTCCTGGCTATCGCCTCCAGAGTCTCCGCCATCCACGGAACGTACTCAGTCATGGTGGCCAGCTGTCGGGTAGATGCCCCCCAATGCTTCGAGGAGCTGGTCACCAATGTCTACAGTCCTCCTGGACAACTGTACCATCTCTTCGCTCTCATGTCGCGCTCGTGGACCAGACCCGCCGTGTCCACGACAGCTCCGCGGGGTCGGCGTCGTCCTGGGGACAAATGGGGGACCCTGTGGCCCAAAGCTTTGGGCCAGTACCTCCAGAGTGAAGATGGGAATGACCGGAAAAGCACTAGATGGCCTTGGGGTGGAATAGCATCTGGAGCGTGGTGATGCAGGTTCCTTGAAGTCATCCGTAGAGAACAGACCCAGCGGATTGATGGGCAAGAATCGCAGCTCCTCAGCAGATGCAGGATCATCCAGTGAGTCCAGCCCCGGGCCCCCATCTTCTGACCTCTGTGGTCTTGCTTTGGGACGCGCTGCTGGCTGAGCTGCAAAACACAAATAAGGTTATTAGAGGAGAAGGGGGTGCTAGGGTCACAAGGTGGTTCCAGCGCTACACACAACATATGCACGACAAAAGCACCACCGCTATCAAGATCATCACAGACATCACATTTCATGACCATCAACACATTTGCATTGCATGATTTTCATTAGGCCAGCATTATTTCTGGGACAATTTTATAAATTATCTATCATATATGATTGTTTGGATATGAGTTGGTGTGGCATCTATAGACTTCACATCACGCAATGGTGCAAACTTTACTCACATTGCATCACTTCAGGGTCTGCGGATGCTTGCGTGTCTGACTGGGGGTGCTTCCCCACGAGTGTGAGCACCCGCTCCTCCATCTCAGTGATGTCGCTGACAACTGGTGGCTCCCCACCCATTCGCCTCTGCACCGACCTCACCATCAACAGCTTCTTCTATAAAAGATGACAGGACGACATGGCATGAGATCATTGCATGATATCATTGCTAGGTACTGTCACAGAGACTGATAACACATAACCGACAGATGCAATCATGATTATTATGAAAATGATCATTCTTTACCTAAAGATGTGCACCGTGACCGCAGGCTTTGAGTACAACATTCCCGGTAAAAGTGAAAGACCTCACATCTGATGATAGTCACTTATGACTGTTACAAATCAAATTATATAAATACATAAGTACATGTAAATAAATGTAATACTTACCCTTGCAGATTCCCACAAGGTCGTTCCATCGTTTGCGGCATTGGTTGCCCTCACGCACCTCATTGGTTGTCGACGGGACCATCTCTGCGATCTCGGCCCATATCTTCAGGTAGGCTTTTGGGGTGGGCTTCCCACGCCCTCCCTGTGTTAAATCACCCCAACGTAACTCGACCTCCTGCAGGAGGGAGGCATTTGCCTCATCCGAGAACCTCCTCGCTCTTTTGCGCCTTCCAATGTGCTCCTCTCCCAGTTCACTGCTTTCGCCAGCATCAGTCTACACAGCGTGATGTGACACCTTCTCCTCTCCATCTATTATAGGCCAAATTCGGGCAAATTTGATGCTGGTGACAGCTAATTTTTGTTTCCCTATTTGCTCGAAAGCTCTTAATGCTCCCTTTCTCCTCCCAAAGCAGCCACATCACACCCACACACGCCTTCAGTTCCTCTCAGCTCCCTCTCTCTCTGTCTCCTCTTCTGTGCATGTCATGATGACCCTTGACCTCCATAATCGCGGAAATCGAGCATTGCCAAGCCATTGCTAAGGACAGCGACACTTTACGGCAGAAGGTCAGAGAGATTTAACGCTACCGCCCATTTCATATCGCTCGCGGTAATGCCCAATTTCAAAAATGGAGACTAGGTGCTTTGAGAATGGACGACAAGCCGGCGATCTGAAAACCCATTTTTACCATCCACGCCGGAAATACCGCCCATTTTTGGGCGATCTGTACAAAAGTGTAAAATCTAGCCCTTGGACTTGGGTGCAGATGACACAAAACTTGGAAGTATAGGCCCCAAGTTTCGTACCACGGCGAAAACGGCGCACCTCCGAGCTGGGCGCCTGTTTTTTGCACCGAAAACTGCGCCTAAAAAAAAGTCCGATATTCTCGCGCACGCGCAGCCTCACACAAACATTGGCACTCGGCCATTTTTTAAAATACTGCAGAAAAAGTGAAGATTTGTTTCTTGGACCCCTGCAAAGGCTTGTAATTTAATTTTTTTTGATATTTCTGTGTGTGAGGGAGTGCTTTTAGCAGCACTGCTGAATAAATCACCTGCTGAAATCAGTGAGTTCAGCTTTTCACTGCTAAACTTGCAGAACCGGTGCTGCATTGGTGCATGCAAATTAAGGACTGTGTGTTTGGAGAAATAAGAGTGCCAATTCAACTTTGCAATAATACGTGGTGTTGACAATGCAGCACCCATTCTGCAAATTTAAATATAAAACTGTCCATGTGGCTGCCTCTCCCTGTCCAAATGGCCTCAGTCCCCCTCACAGCTCGAAGGCTGCTGCTGTATCTTCGGCTGCCGGCCAGCCACTGACGCCGCCCCTAAAGCGTGGCCGAATGGCCTCAAGAACCTTAATGAGCTGCGTGTGTCCTGCGTTGATTCTTCGGCTGCTGGCCAGCCACTGACGCCGCTGCTATCTCATGGCCGAATGGCCTCACATCGGTCCGCTGATTCTTCGGCTGTCGGCCAGCCACTGACGCCGCTGATATCTCATGGCCGAATGGCCTCGGGTCCGTCCGATGCTGCTTCTTCGCGGCCAGCCACGAAGAGAATGAAGGCCTGCCTCAAGCACTGCAGCTCAGCTCGAAGGCTGCTTGCTGCCGCTGCCGTCGAGACACTGACGCCACACCGCTGCCTGTCTCCAACATGAAAGGCCTGCCTGAAGCACTTTCACACAGATAGGAACATGGTTTATTTAATCTTTTCTTTGCTTATAAATTTTTATTCAGGTTGGATTTATTTGTATAATATTTGTATAAGTATAACTAAGGATTGATTGTAGAATTTAATGACTTCCCTTCCCCCCCCTCCCCCCCACCTCGTTCCCTACGGCTAATTTGTAACCTACGCCTGATTTTCTAAAGTGTAGACAAGGTTTTTTTGAGCGTACAAAAATCTTCACTTACTCCATTCTAAGTTAGTTTGGAGTAAGTTTTCACTCACGAAACTTTGAAATCAGGCGTAGGTGGCTGGACACGCCCCCTTTTGAAAAAGAATTCTGTTCCAAAGTGAAACTGTTCTAACTGACTAGAACTGGAGCAAACTAAATGTGGAGAATTCCGAATTCTAAGATACTCCGTTCTACACCAGTTGCTCCTAAAAATCAGGAGCAAATCATGTGGAAACTTGGGGCCATAGTGAACAGTGAGGAGGATAATGATAGAGTTCAAGAAGACATAGACTGGCTGGTGAAATGGGCGTACACATGCGGATGAAATTTAATGCAGAAAAGTGAGAAGTGATACATTTTTGTAGGAAGAATGAGGAGATTCAATATAAACTAAAGAGTACAGTTCTAAAGGGGGTGCATGAGCAGAGAGACTTGGGCGTATATGTGCATAAATCGTTGAAGGTGGCAGGGTGGATTGAAAAAGCAGTTAAAAAAGCATACTGGATCCTGGGCTTCATAAATAGAAGCATAGAGTACAAAAGCAAGGAATTTATGATGAACCGTTATAAAACAGTGGTTCGGCCTCAACTGACGTATTGTGTCCAATTCTGGGCACCACACTTTAGGTAGGATGTCAAGGCCGTAGAGAGGGTGCTGAAAAGATTTACAAGAATGGTTCCAGAGATGAGGGATTTCATTTACGTGGATAGACTGGAGAAGTTGTTCTTAGAGCAGAGAAGGTTGAGAGGAGATTTGATAGAGGTGTTCAAAATCATGAGGGGTCTAGACAGAGTAGATAGAAACTGTTCCCATTGGTGGAAGGGTCGAGAACCGCAAGACACAGGTTTAAGGTGATTGGCAGAAGAACAAAAGGCTACATGAGGGAAAATATTTTTACGCAGCGAATGGCTAGGATCTGGAATGCACTGCCTGAAAGGGTGGTGCAGGCAGATTGTGTCTTTCAAAAGGGAATTGGATAAGTACCTGAAGAAAATAAATGTGCAGGGCTACGGGGAAAGTGCGGGGATGTGGGACTAGTGAAATGCTCTTGCAGAGATCTGGCATGGGCTCGATGGGCCGAATGACCACCATCTGTGCTGTAACCTGTTATGTATGCAATAAAGGTTCAAACTGAGTACTGTTTAACTAAGCAAGGTACAACCTTGGCTCTGCTTTATTTAGGCCCAAAGTGTCTGACTCTCAAAATGGCTGGCCTTTTATACCTGAGCAGCACCATCTGCGTGCTGCTCAGTGGCCTCCAACAATGATGCCATCTGGTGGCTACAAACAGAATGTACATACGTGACAATACCCCCCTCTGAGATCTTATCACAGTCTTTCACAGGTTGAGACGGTCCGGAGCTTTGCACTCCCAGGTTGACCGTCTCAGTTCGATTCCAGCCTTGGGTGAGTGTGCGGGGTTTGTTGTGGCTGACGGCTGGATGACTGACTTGTTGGGGGGTGGCAGGAATGTCAGGAATTGCAAGTCCATTTTTTATTGAACAGGTCCGTGATGGAAATTCCGGGTTCACTGATGACCCTTGAGTCCTCTGAAGACTGCTGGTAGGTTGGTTGGTCGTCGATGGTTTCTTCGTCCGACTGTTCTGTCTCGTCTGTGTACCTCAGCTTGTCTGATCCACGTGTTTCCTGCAAGTTTGCCCATTCTTGAGCTTAATAAGGAATACACTGTTGCCCACCTTGGCCATGACCGTACCACCAATCCATTGGGACCCTGTCCATAATTCAAAACATATACAGGATCATTAACAGAAATCTCGGGTGACACGGTTGCACGATCATGGTATCCTTGTTGACTTAGTCTTCTGTATTCAACATGATTATTTAAATTCGGGTGTACCAGAGATAGCTTGGTCTTAAGACCTCTTTTCATCATGAGTTCAGCAGGCGAGACCCTTCTGAGTGTGTGGGGTCTTGTCCTGTAACTCAGCAGTATGCAGGACAAGCAGATCTGCTGTGATCCTTGGGTTACTCTCCACATGCTTTGCTTGATAATTTGTACTGCCCGTTGGACGCAGGTTTGAACGGTGCTGACCTTACATGTTTTATGCCATTAAGTTTCACAAACTCCTTAAACTCCTGACTGGTGAAGCACGACCCATTGTCGCTCACCAATATGTCAAGCAGACCATGTGTCGCGAACATGACATTGAGATTCTCTATGGTTGCTGTCGACGTGTTGAATGACATGATTATGCATTGTATCCACTTCAAATAAGCGTCCACCATCACTAAAAGCATCTTGCCCAGGAAGGGACCTGCAAAATCTACATGGATCCTGGACCAAGGTTTGGATGGCCACGACCACAGACTCAGTGGCGATTCCACTGGTGCTTTGCTGAGCTGCATGCAAGTGTTGCACAGATGCACACATGCTTCCAGCTCAGAATCAATTCCTGGCCACTAAACATGGGACCTGACGATGGCCTTCATCATCACTATACCCGGATGTGTGCTGTGTAACTCACGCACGAACTTCTCTCTCCCTTTCTTGGGCATTACAACGCGATTGCCCCACAATATGCAATCTGCTTGAATAGACAGTTCGTCCTTGAGGCAAATGTACGGTTTGGCCTCCTCGCACATATGCTTAGGTATGGCAGACCAATCCCCTTTGAGGATGCAAAAAGGAGTTAGATGAAGTCCTTGCTACTAGGGGGAGCAAGGTGTATGGCGAGAAAGCAGGAATGGGGTACTGAAGTTGTATGTTCAGCCATGAACTCATTGAATGGCGGTGCAGGCTAGAAGGGCCGAATGGCCTACTCCTGCACCTATTTTCTATGTTTCTATGTTAACCCTTTACCACTGATAAAATCGGGTTCTGGCTGGTCCAGGTCTTAACTTGTTGAGCCGTTCACTCTCAAAAACATCCATGATTAACATTAGATCCACCGGTTGAGGCATTTTCACATCTGGTGTGAGCAACGGCAACCGGCTCAAAGCATTGGCACAATTCTCTGTGCCAGGTCTGTGGCAAATGACATAATCATAGGCAGATAATTTCAGCGCCCACCTTTGGATGCAGGATGAAGCATTGGTATTGATACCTTTGCTCTCGGAAAACAACGAAATGAGCGGCTTGTGATCGGTCTCTAATTCGAACCTCAGACCGAACAGGTATTGATGCATCTTTTTAACATCATACACACATGATAAAGCTTCTTTTTCTTCCATGCTGTAGGCTCTTTCTGCTTTAGACAAACTTTTGGATGCATACGCTACAGGTTGAAGTTTCTCCTATTCATTGGCTTGTTGGAGTATGCAACCAATTCCATATGACGATGCATCACAAGCCAACACTAAACATTTACATGGGTCATAATGTACCAGCAGCTTGTTCGAGCAAAGCATATTAGTGGCTTTCTCAAAAGCTTCTCTTGCGATGCGCCCCACACCCAGTTGTCGCCTTTTCTCAATAGCATGTGCAGTGTGTAAGGGATGGTTTTCAGGGGGTCAGCTTTCCCTTCTGACCTTATATGAGCGGTTCTGAATCGCTCCCACACCCTTGGTTCTAGACTCTGGAATTATGAAGGGACTGTGACAGACTTGGACAGACAATCGGTTTCAAGGTAGGAAGCAGGTATGGCTTTATTGTGTTTAAAAAGAAGTAAAAGGCACACCTTTAATAACACACACAGAATAGTGATACCAATACACACTGAGAGGTACAACACATTGAATAAGTTGTCAAAATACAGCCTGTGGGGAAAAGAATACAGCTTAAACTCTAAAAGGGGTAAAGAGGAGAATGCAGATACATTTACACAAGTTATCCCAGCCTCCCCCTCCCAATTCCCCTAACTAACTAAGTTATAGCTCTGGGGGTTCAGGGGCTATGCTCACCAATCCCTTTTGACAGTTGCCGGTGAATCACGGTTTCGGGGTTTACTGCACTTTGCCTTCTAGGATGAAGGAGAGGACTTCAGACAGCGTAGTCTTCAGTTGGGGTGAGTCCGCTGATGCAGTAAGTCGCGTTTTGGATGTATGGAGTAAGTACCCACTTTCTTTGGTTAGGAATAGTTTTAGTTAGTCCTTTTAGGTAATTTCTCACCTGTTGGTCATTCAGAAGTAGATTGTAGAGTGGAAAAAAATGTCGATTCTTCGATTTTTGCTGAGTTGGTTTCGGTTGGTCGTTTCACTGGTTGTGGTGGCCCAGGTTGTCAAATTGGTTGCTGACAACCTTCTGTTTCATGGGCGCCTCTTGCTGTCGGCGTGCTCGGTCGATTCTTGATGGTTTCTAGTGTAGTTTTCTCCACTACTCCATTTCTTCACTCCCCACCTCCTGCTGCTTTTTCTTCCCCTGTAAAACTGGGAATAGATATACCCCAAAAAGGCTTCCTGATCTCCCGCCAAATCTGGCCCAGCTCTTTGTTTCAAGGGAGCTGCTCATTAGTTTTGAGCTCTCTTCTTTGTCAGAATTTGGCGGGCTCATTCAGCACTAATTTGATTATGATGTGGTAATGTGGAAAATCACCGGTTGGCATTGGTGAAGCAGTGTTTAAATTCTTGGGCCATTTGACTAGGCCTGTGATTTCTATAGGCCTATTTGCACATGCATGCTAATAATGGTCTCCGGTGATTAGCCTGATAGCTCTTGATGCGTTTATGTCCTACGGAGCAAATTTTTATGCCTCACAGTCCTTGTTAGTTATCGATTGACCCATTCTCCCAGACAAATTGAATTAGCTCCAATACCCAATTCCTGAGTGAAATCCCACCCTCTGTTCTGGCAGTCTGTTCCAACATGTTCCTTTAGAGATCTTAAACTTGTAAAGCTCTTAGGTATCTTCCTCAGAGTTTTTCCTAGGATACCAAAATGTTCATTGAGTTCCAAATTAAATTCCCTGTCCTATGAGTCCAAACACTGGGGGGGGGGGGGGGGTCTCCATGAATGCATTCCCCTTTATCCCCTGCAGGTCTCGTCTGTCCTTTAAACTTATTTGTGTCCCAAAGTTTTTCCTTCCATTTTAAAATCCAAAAAGGGATTCTTCTCCTTTGCAGGGGAAAGGTACAAGGAATCTTTGCGAAATATTGGTAAATTCTATAGTCCCCCCTGTGATACCATACCACTTATGGTATCATCTTCCAGGCGAGCAAAGGTCCTGACTCCCAAGAGATAACCTTCCCCGTAAATTAACTAAACTAATACCCAAAATATGCATTACACTTATGCAACATCACCATAGATACACACTTTTCCCTTTACAGGTACAAACTTTTTACATTTACACCCTCCCAGCTTGGAGGGGGTTCAATCACTACAATTGCATTTCAATGCAGTTACATTTCATTTCAATTACATTATATTCACCAGCATTTAGGCAACGTACAACCACATTACAGAAGGAAGAACATAGCTTAAAATTAAACAACATCAATTGGTCTCCTGAGGTTTGTCCACCACCCGGTAATGTCTGGATCGGCGCTTTTGTTTTCTCCCCTTACACTTAGAACACCATAAATACAGAATTATTCCAAGCTGGCAAACCACTAAAAGATGGGAGACTATCCTAATCCAAGGAGGGACTTCTATATTGTTGAGAATGTCCCACCAGGGTGGAAATGTGATGTCTGAAATCTCACTCTCGATTACGGTTGTCTTTTGCTCTAGTGTGTAGAAATGTTTTTGCGATACTTCCACAGATTTCAACAAAGAGGTAAGATGTTCGGGTAGAGGAGGAATTGCATAACCAAAATGTGTGACATTATTTTGTAAGTTGGTAAAGTTTTCTGTTACAGTGAGATGAATAGTGGAGGGTTCAGGAATGGGGACAATCTATTCTTGGGCCACTCGAGCTTCTGCCTCAGGTTTAAAGCAAAAACTGCTTACACTCACCGGACACCATATGTGCTGTCCATGTTGGTAGTGGGGCACACTGGTGGTGACACAATATGTCCCACCTCCTATGTATGCTCCCTGTGGAGGAACATGGTCCTGTGCCATTACCTCCATGGTACAGTTGATAGGCTGTGCGCCAGCAGCTTTAAACCCGCACTGTGGTCTCAAGTAGGCGTTCAAGTGCAGGGGACACAGCACTATGTGTGTGCCCTGGCTCCGGCATCCAGAGAGGTCAGTACCTGTCATTGTGTGTTCCCACTTTATGACATAAGGTGGGCCCGCTGAGTAACGGACGTGTGCACCCCCTTGAATTACCCCAATATTCTCCACCCTGTATACCGGTGCGGGTCGGGCTGTCCCAACCATGACCGGCATCCTCACTACTATCCCCATGATAGTGTGTTTGGAACGCCCATGGTCCACTGGGATAGGGTAGGTTTCCGAAGCTAGACGGAGTTGACACGGGCTCAGCGAATTACTAAACGGGTGGAGGGCTGCGAGGTGCTTGTTGTTGATCCAGGAGGGGACTAAACCTTGTTTTAAATCCTCCTGGTTGCTGCGACTCTTGCCCAGCAACTATGCCCCGTACAGCACGCACACCTCGTTCTGTGCAGCCTGATCTGAAGCATTTCTGTCCTCCCGTATGAGTGCATTTATTGTTTTAGCGTGTCTTTCTAATTCTTCTATGATTTCTTTTAAATGAATTGTCATAGCCTGATCCTCATTGAGTTCCGAGCCCACCACTGTGTTTTCCTTTTTTAGGATTTTACGTAGCTGGTTCTTTAGAGTATTTATTTGTAGTTGTAGTTCCATGTCATCTAGACTATTCACCACAGAGGATCCCATGTTATATGCTGTGAAAATGTAATTCCAGGTTCCCCTCCTGTGTCTCCCGGTACCCTTGTCGGTTTTGGCGTAGAATGTATATAAGTCTGCTTTGTCTACGTTACCAATGTCTAACTCGTAAAATTTTTTAAACATGTCTCATAACAATGCTTGGTATAATAGTTCTGTTTCCTTGGGGCACCATCCAGGTAAGTGCACCTCAGTTAGGTTTAGGATGACTGAAGCTACGGCGTAGTGTACCCCTTGGTAGAGTACCTTGTCAGTTGATATGAGGACTAGCCCATTCCCTGGTCCCTCGGCGGTGGTAGGACACCTATCAGTTACTGTACATTCAGTCGGGATTGTAGGCAGGGTTTTTTTGGGGCGTGCTAGCAATTCAGTGGCGTTAACTGGGACCGGGGCGTATAGGACCTCACATGCAAGCAGACTTGCGTCCCATCCCATCCCTTCCCCGTTATCTTGCCATCTTCTGGCAAAGGCGATCGACATGCCTGCGGGACAGACCCTCTCTGACACCCACATGCAGACATAGATCCCTTGTTCGATTCCCACCACTTATCCCAACACACGCTCACTCCCCCCTGTGTCCCCGTGATAGTCTGGTAGGTACCGTTGCCAATCGGCTGTGAAGTCACTGCTCAGTTTTCTGAGCCACCACCACCCATCCAGAGGAATGTGCCCTTTACAGGTAAGGCATACCCGTTTTCCCTCGGTCACACTAACCCGCGCCACAACGACCTGTACCCTGGGGCATGGGATGGAAGCCTCCCCATCGGTGAATCCGTCCTGGCTGGAGTATTGGGTGGAGTTAGACCCTAGCCAGCCTGGCCACCATCCCTCGTGGGAATAAACAGCAATCTCCTCCACCCCCTGTGTGCCACCTCCGGTAGTCACCATTGGTGCTCTCCCTCCCAAGCACCCATAAATGCAGGATTCCTCCACGTCACCTCAGTCCCCGATGCTTACCCCTGCCAGGGCGAGCAGACACAGGATCCTTCTCATCTTGGTTCCTTCCCTCCTTTCCACTCCTGTAAAACACACAGAACACACCGCCCTGCCCTTGAGAACTGCTCTCAGGCTGGCTGACACACAAGACAAACTCAAAACAATCACCTAAACATTACTGCAACATTAACCTTAATTCTAAATTAAACTTAAAATGTAAAACGGTGCAGTCGGCTGCCTTAAACTAAAAATTAGAGCTATGTGCAACTGCCACCCATCTCCGGGTGGCCTGGTTAGTCCCTGTCAGGCCCATGCCTTGTGCTGCCCGATAGCCGCCTGGATGCGAAGATTTCCCCGCAGCCGGCGAGCTGGAAACCCTTGTCTCTGGGACAGCTCGTTGCTACAGCTCCTGTGAGTCCCTCACCGCTGGAGGCGGCTGGCTGGGGGTCCCTACTCTGAGCGACCTCTGTACTTCTGACCTTCGGCCTTTCCTGTCGGGCTGCCCTTCTCCTAGGGTAGAATCGCTAAGGCTCAGATGCCGGTGACCACGGTATCTTTGGCCGTGGTGTACGGAGGGTCCTTCTCAGGGCTTGGGTTACTGGGGGTGCGTCTGAATCCCAAACGATGGGTGGGATAGCCCCTCCAGTAGTGCAATTCACCGCCTCTATAGGCACGGTTTCTGAGCCTGCCACATTCCCTGTGGGCACTCCACCGTCGGTGGCAGCCAACGGAGGGTCCCCGTCCTGAGGACGGTTCACACTTCTCGGCTGCCCTCTGTGCTTGGCTGACCCTGGGTTGTACAGTTTGCACTGGTTGATGTGGAACCACTTAGTACGGCGGGGCAGCTTTATGGGATAGACCATCGGGCTTGCCTCGTCGACAATGCTGTATGGCCCCATATATAATGCTTCAAAAACCCCTACCCGAGCATAGTTCCTCACCATGACCTGGTCCCCTATCTCCCATTAGTGGTGTTTGCTGGGTTCTAGCAGCAATCGGTTACTCCGATGCTGTCTGCCCATGTTACTAGAAGCCTGCCAGTGAATCTGTTTGAGGTGTTCAAACAGGTTCCTGACAAACCGGTCCTGGTTCACCTCTCTGAGCTGACCTTCTGTAAGCACCGGGGCTAGGACATGGGTGGGGGTCCGCATGATCCGGCCAGTCATGAGCTCGTATGGGGAATACCCCGTGCTCTTTGACTGGCTGGCTCAGATCCCCATTAGGACCAACGGTAAGACCTCCACCCACTTTTGGGGTGAGTCTCCTGTCTCCTTCCGCAGCCTTTCTTTAATGGTGCGGTTTAAACGCTCCACAATACCCGATGACTGTGGATTGTGGGCAACGTGTCATTTCCCCTCAATGCAGAGCACCTTAAGGGTTGCCTGCATTACCTGCCCGGTGAAATGGCTCCCCTGGTCCGACTCCACATACTGTGGGAGTCCCCACCGGGAGAACACTTCCCTCACTAGGATCTTAGCTGTCCCTAGTGCGGTGGCTGTTCGGCAGGGAAAGGCTTCAACCCATTTTTAGAACACGTCCAACAGTACTAGGCAGTATTTGTAGCCTCCCAGGGCGGTGGGTAGGGGCCCGATGTAGTCGATTTGGATTGACTACCATGGTCCCTCTACTCTCCTGACGTGTCCTCGGGACACCTTCCTTTTCTGGGGGTCAGGGTTGTTCACAGCACACACCAGGCAGTTCGCACAGAACTCGCGGACGTCCTCCCTGAGTCCCGGCCACCATCCTGCCTGTTCCACCCGTTGCCAGGTGGTCTCAAGCCCGGGGTGTCCAGCTCCTGGACCCTCATGGGCCAGTTTTAGGAATTCCCTCTGGTGCTGCTGCGCATGACCCATTATCCCTCTTTAACCAGCATGCCTTCCTTAACAGTAATGGCTGCTGTGCCATCCTGTGCCTGAACTGTTTTTAAGACCGGGGCCAAAACTATCCCTGTACTCTCTGCTGCCCTGTCCTTATTCTTAACCGCTGCTATGCGGCCGGTGTCATAGGGGTCCCAGAACTTTCCCGTGCGGGCACCTTCTTTGGCCAGTTTGTCAGCCTGTTGGTTTCCCTCTGCACGGGGTTTGGTTTTTGAATGGGCCTTCACCTTATATATGTAGACCTTTCCTTCTTCCCCCACCGCTGTCATGATTTTCTCCAGCAGGGGCTTGATTGCCAGGAGTCTCCCGTCAGCGGACGTGTATCCGCAACGGGATCAGATAGCCAGGTACTCCGTACACGAATTGCAGGTGAACATACTGTCCGAGCAAGTCATGGACGGGGTAGGGAATTCCTCGGGGTGGGTCACCACGTACATTACGGCGGACAGTTCAGCATGTTGGGCGCTCATGGTACTGGGGAGCTTGATTGCCAGGGCAATACCTGCCCTTGGGTCATAGACTCCGCACCCAGTGAGTCACTCGCCAGCAGATACCGTGCTGGACCCATCCACGTCGATGTTCTGGCCTGTAGGGTGTAACCCAGCCCAAAGGCCAATGTTCACTTCCCATACCCCTTCTATGGAGCATCTGTGGGCTTTCCCTGGATAGATTAGGTTGGCTGCAAGCCTTGGATCGTGGGGGCCTTCTACTCTGAGGTCCATCTGGGAGAGGAGCAGGGTCCAGTGAGCAATGCGGGCACTGCTCACCATCCCGTCCTTAATCATCCCATCTAGGAGCATTTCAGAAGGTGTGTGGTGGGTTAGGAGTGTTAGAGGAGACCTTCCCGTGAAGATCAAGGATCTTTTCACTGCCCAATGTGTGGCTAGGAGGTGTCTCTCACAGTTGGAGTACCCCTTCTCCACATCTGTGAGGATCCTGGAGGAGTAAACCAGCAGTCTCAGCTGGCTGTGCCGCTCTTGAAGCAGCACTGAGCTCAGGCTGTCCCCGCTGGCTGCCACCTCCAGGAAAAACTCCTTTCCCTCATGTATCACTCCTAAGGCTGGCGCGGTCTGCAAGTCCTTCTTGAGCTCATTAAATGCTGCCTCGCAACCCTCATCCCAGTCCCACTCTACACCCTTGTGTAGGAGCCTGAGCAGAGGGACTGTGGTGGCTGCATAATCCTCAATAAAATCTCTGCAGTACCCGGTGAGTCCTAGAAAGGATCTTACCCCTGTCACTGTGTTGGGGGCCGGTAACTCCTGTACTGCCTCCCTTCTAGCCTTGTCTATGGCCCTTTCCCCAATGCGCTCGGTCAGCCCCAGGAATTTGACTTCCTTCTGGCCGATCTGTGCCCTCTTGGGGTTTACTTTAAACCCTTCTTCTTTTAGCAGCTCCAGCAGCTTGGCCAGCAGTGGGCCATGCTCCTCCCCCTGATCGGTAAACAGGAGCAGGTCATCCACATACTGCACCAACTGCTGGGGTCTGCTAAAGCCCTTTAAACAGTTCGCTATGCATTGGTGAAAAATGCTGGGGCTGTTGTGGAAGCCTTGGGGAAGACAGTTCCACGTGTATTGTTGGCCCTTAAAGGTAAAGGCGAACTTGTACTGGTCCTCCCGTTTTAAAGGAATGGACCAGAACCCATTTGAAATGTCCAGCACCGTGAAAGTGGTCGCGGATGCTGGAATACTCCCTATAAGATCCACTACAGCTGCTACAGTGGGTGCACAGGCAGGGATATTCTTATTTAGTACTCGATAGTCCACGGTGGCTCTCTATGAGTTGTCCGGTTTCTTAACCATCCACAGTGGAGAGTTCACATGGGTAGTTATCGGTCTTAACCCCCCCTTGTTCTACCAGTGATCCCAGCGCCATTGTCAGGTTTGCCTCTGCCTCCCTGGGGAAGTTATATTGCTCTTGTGGTCGTGTCATGGGGTCCCCTTCTATACTAACTTCCATCCCCGTTACCCTACCACAGTCATGTTTGTGGGTGGCGAATGCTGCAAGGTGTGCCCATACATATGCCTGGTACTCCACTGGGGTGTTACTGACCAATAATTCCAAGTCGTACTCCTCCTTTGGCTTCACAGTACACAACATTCCCTTGGCCCCTTTTTCTGGGATCACCACCACCTCACTTTCCCTGTCTGTCCCTATGGCTCCCCATAGACAGTGGTTCCTGAGATCCACTAGGATCTGGTGGTCAATGATAAAATCAGCCCCCAGGATCCCTTTTCCCTTCTGCTCCCATTTCAGCAGGACATACTTCCATTTGGTTTTGAGTGTCCCTAACTTTATGGTGAGCGGGATGGAAAACGAACCAGTTTGCTCATTGCCTGTGAACCCCGCTAGACTGTACGGGACCCCGTTCGATAGAGGTGAGGTAGCTGGGTTATCTGCATATACAAGGGTGCTGGAAGCACCAGTATCTAGCAGGTAGGTCCCTTTCACTTTCTCCACCTCCACCATAAAGCACGGTCTCTTCCAGGCATCGTACTCCAGGGAACACAGGTACACAGGCTGTGCTGGCTCTAGTCATGCATCTGGGTGGGTTGGAGCAGAGGGTTTTACCGTACCGGCTACTGTACCGGTTGCAGTAGCTACTGCTCCCTGTCCATTTATAAGTGTCTGTAGGACAGCTACGAGTCTCATATGAGTCTCATATGTTCCTGTCCCGGCCTTACGGGCTGGGGCTGGAGTGGCCTTTCCCTTAGTCTCTTTCCAGGGGTTCCTACAGTCCTTCCTCCAGTGCCCACTTTTCCCACACCCAAAACACTTGCTCCCTTTGTGGGAAGGGTTCCCACCTTCCTGATGCCACTCTCTATTGCCTTAGTTGGGTTTAATCTCATGGACCTTCCCTTTAGAGGAGGGCTCTACCATTCCGGTAAGCCAGAGTCAGCTGTCTGACCAGTGTCTCCTCGGTGGTTCTGGGTTCTCTTGGATCGAACCAGACCTCGGCTTTTGCCTTTACTTCAGGTAAGCTGTTTGCCACCAGGCTGCGGAGCCAGTGAGCCAGCTCGTTAGGGGCCAGGTGGGCCCGGTCAAGAAGCCCACTACAGGCCCTTTCGTAGACCGGCCACAACCTGTCAGCGAAAGGCTGTGGACTCTCCCCATAGAACTGCACTGTCTTCTCCACTTGGGAGAAAGGACTCCTGTCGTTCATACGCATGGCCTCTAGAACCTCCTCCTTAACCACAGCGTACATGTTTCGCCCCTTTCTGCTGTCTGCAGAGAGGGAATGGCACAGCTTGGTGTCTAGCAAGAAGAGCAACAGCTTAGCCTGCTCCGAATCATCGCACCCATTAATATCCCCTGTGTGTTCCACTTCCAGGAAGTGTACCGAGGGAATCCCCCTGTTGGGTGAGCTTACTTAGGTGGCCTATCATAGCCCTCAGTTTTTGGCGGTCGTGGGGTAATGTGTCCTTACTATACAGTATAAATGCACACGAGGCCCATACTTGAGAGAAGGTCACTCTGACCAGTTACCTTTATTCACAAGACCTCAAGTGATGAAGGTGGGTGGAGCTTCCCCTTTTATACCTGAAAGTCCAGGTTAGGAGTGTCTCGCATAAGTTCGCCCCCTGTGGTCAATGTTCTCAATGTGTATAACTTAGGTCAGCTTATACATGGGTAACAATGATAGTTGAATACATGACATGGGGGACTATGAAGTTGTTTTCTAGGGGTCCTGCTGCCCCATCAGTGCCAGGCAGGCCAAACTTTTGCTGCCGGACCGGATGCATTGGCCCTGGTTCCGGCCCTTCTTGTATTGGCTCACCCGCTTCCCCCTGCTGCCAAGCAGAGTTAAAACTCGGGGCCGCCGGTGTTGGTAGTTCGCAATCCTTGCCTGCCTCACACTCTGCCTGACACCTCTGCTGCTCCGGGCTGTTCCCAGGAGCTGCAGTCGGTGACTGAGGTGTTTCTCCTTGCTCTACCAGGTGTTCCTGGGCTAAATCCGGGTTTATCAGGCATACCATGCCTTTAGCCCAGAATAGAGCAAGGTTGAAGCTTTGGATCTGCTGCTGGCAGGGGCCGTGGTCTCCTGCCTAAAATTGCCTGGTACTGGCTACCTTATAGGCTACCTGAATGTCTCTCACCCTCTCCCCGTACTCTTTAACTTGCTTGGCGAGGCAGGAATTCTCGCGATTCTTGGCTTCAATAATCTGACACTGTAAAAGGTCCAGTTGGGTTTTGTGCCTTTCTTTAGTGAGCTCTCTACTTTCCTTTAACTGCCCCACCTCTGTCCACAGCCTTTCCTCGACTGTGGCCCTCTCTTCTGCCTGCCTCAATACTCCCTTTAATTTCTCATTCTTCTCATCTGGAAGTCGGATCTGTGGCTGAAGGAAAACTAGCCAAATGGCCTTCTCTATCGACATTTTATGGTCCTTGCTCTCAGACCATTCAGCTGCAGCGTCTTCTGGATGCTCAGCATAAAATAGATCGAGTACCCACTCCTTAGCCACATTTACCCTCTTAAACACATACGAGGAAATCCCCTCTTCCATTTTGCTTCTTTTCCTGAAACCAGTCTCTCTCTTATCATGTCCCTTGCCCCAGAGTCCCTTCGTGATCGCCATTATCTGTAAGGGGTGATTTACAGGGGGTCAGCTTTCCCTTCTGACCATATATGAGTGGTTTCGAATCGCTCCCACACCCTTGGTTCTCGACTCTGGAATTATGAAGGGACTGTGACAGACTTGGACAGACAATCGGTTTCCAGGTAGGAAGCAGGTGTGGCTTTATTGTGTTTAAAAAGAAGTAAAAGGCACACCTTTAATAACACATGCAGAATAGTGATACCAATACACACTGAGGGGTACAACACATTGAATAAATTGTCAAAATACAGCCTGTGGGGAAAAGAATACAGTTTAAACTCTAAATGGGGTAAAGAGGAGAATGCAGATACACTTACACAAGTTATCCCAGCCTCCCCCTCCCAATTCCCCTAACTAACTAAGTTATAGCTCTGGGGGTTCAGGGGCTATGCTCACCAATCCCTTTTGATAGTTGCCAATGAATCACGGTTTCAGGGTTCGCTGCACTTTGCCTTCTAGGTGAGCCATATCCCGGACGAAGGAGAGGACTTCGGACTGCGTAGTCTTCAGTTGGGGTGAGTCCGCTGATGCGGTAAGTCGCGTTTTTGGATGTATGGGGTAAGTACCCACTTTGGTTTGGAATAGTTTTAGTTAGTCCTTTTAGGTAATTTCTCACCCGTTGGTCATTCAGAAGTGGAAATAAATGTCGATTCTTCGGTTTTTGCTGAGTTGGTTTCGGTTGGTCGTTTCGCTGGTTGTGGTGGCCTGGGTTGTCAATTTGGTTGCTGACAACCTTCCGTTTCATGGGCCTCTTGCTGTCGACGTGCTCGGTCAATCCTTGATGGTTTCTTGTAGTTTCCTCCACTACTTCATTTCTTCACTCCCCACCTCCTGCTGCTTTTTCTTCCCCTGTAAAACTGGGAATAGATATACCCCAAAAAGGCTTCCTGATCTCCCGCCAAATCTGGCCCAGCTCTTTGTTTCAAGGGAGCTGCTCATTAGTTTTGAGCTCTCTTCTTTGTCAGAATTTGGCGGGCTCATTCAGCACTAATTTGATTATGATGTGGTAATGTGGAAAATCACCGGTTGGCATTGTTGAAGCAGTGTTTAAACTCTTGGGCCGTTTGACTGGGCCCGTGATTTCTATAGGCCTATTTGCACATGCATGCTAATAATGGTCTCCGGTGATTAGCTTGATAGCTCTTGATGTGTTTATGTCCTAGGGAGCGAATTTTTATGCCTCACAGTTCTTGTTAGTTATCGATTGACTCATTCTCCCAGACAAATTGAATTAGCTCCAATATCCAATTCCTGAGTGAAGTCCCACCCTCTGTTCTGGCAGTCTGTTCCAACATGTTCCTTTAGAGATCTTAAACTTGTAAAGCTCTTAGGTATCTTCCTCAGAGTTTTTCCTAGGATACCAAAATGTTCATCGAGTTCCAAATTAAATTCCCTTTCCTATGAGTCCAAACACTGGGGGGGGGGGGTCTCCATGAATGCATCCCCTTTTATCCCCTGCAGGCCTCGTCTGTCCTTTAAACTCATTTATGTCCCAAAGCTTTTCCTTCCATTTTAAAATCCAAAAAGGGATTCTTCTCCTCTGCAGTGGAAAGGTACAAGGAATCTTTGCGAAATATTGGTAAATTCTACAAGTGGTTCTAGTAAGGTGCTCAATTTAGGTAGGAAGTTACCAAAGTAGTTGAGTAGACCCAGGAACGAATGCAGCTCCGTCACATTCTGCGTCTTGGGTGCAGTCTTGATGGCCTTGGTTTTCATGTCAGTAGGTCTGATGCCATCAGCGGTAATTTTCCTCCCGAGGAATTTGACCTCCGGTGCCATGAAGACGCACTTCGAGCGTTTCAGTCTGTGTCCGACTCTATCCAAACACAGTAGAACCTCTTCCAGGTTATTCAGATGTTCCTTGGAGTCACGACCAGTGATTAGAATGTCAGCTTGGAACAAGACGGTTCTGGAAACGGACTTCATTAGACTTTCCATATTCCTCTGGAATATTGCTGCAGCCGAGCGAATTTCTAAAGGGTACCTGTGGTAAATAAACAGTCCTTTGTGCACGTTAATGCACATAAGACTCTTCAACGTCTCGACCAACTCCTGTGTCATATAGGCCGACGTCAAGTCCAGTTTTGTGAACGACTTCCCTCCAGCTAGCGTCGCAAACAAGTCATCAGCCTTCGGTAACGGGTACTGATTTTGTTTCGAAACTCCGTTGCTCGTAGCCTTGTAGTCTCCACAGATTCTGACTGTGCCATCACTTTTCAGCACAGGAACAATGGGGCTGGCCCATTCATTAAATTCGACAGGTGATATGATCCCTTCACGCTGGAGTCTGTCCAGTTCAATTTCGACCTTCTCCCTCATCATATACAGCACTGCCCGTGCATTATAATGGACGGGTCTTGCATCTGAGTCCACGTGAATCTGCACCTTGGCTCCCGTGAAGTTGCCAATACCCGGTTCGAACAGCGAGGGGAACTTGCTCAATACTTGGGCACATGTATCTTCCTCCGATGACAATGCCTTTACGTCGTTCCAGTCGCATCTGATTTTCTCCAACCAGCTCCTGCCGAGCAGCGTTGGGCCATTGCCTGTAACAATCCACAGCAGTAACTCGTGAACCGCACCGTAATACGACACGTTAATTTGTACATTGCCAATCATCTTTATCAGTTCTTTGGTGTATGTGCGCAGTTTGGCATTAAAATGGATCAGCCTGGGCATCACAGTCTTAGTATACTACAGCTTATTAAATGCCCTCTCGTTGATAATTGATTGACTCGCTTCTGTGTCCAGTTCCATCGATACCGGCATCCCGTTAAACTTCACGTTAATCAAAATTGGTTTACTCTTGGTTATGAAAGAGTCCATACACTTCCTCCTCTGGCATCTCAGATTGCGTATCCGGATCCACGCTAGTCTGACTCTCATCCTCCACGTGGTGTGTCGCAGCTCGCTTCCTCATCTGCGGACACTTGCGCTGGAGATGCTCCACTGTCAGACAGCCTTTGCAACTATATTGCTTAAATCGGCACTGCTGGTGCCAATGATTTCCCCCACCATGCCAACATGGAGAAGTTGAATACATTCCCGCTGGCGGATATTGGGCAGCCACAGGTTTCGCGAACGCAGTGGATAGGCCCTGCCATGTGCTGCTCTGCCGAACGCCGAATCAATCGCATTTACACTACTTGCCGAGGTTCGGTTCTTCACCGCTATTTGCTTTAAACTCCTGTCCGTCGTCAAACATGATTGAGCGATCTGGATGGCCCTTTTTAAATTCAACTCCTCCACCGCCAGAAGTTTGCGCAGGATCACCTCGTGGTTGATACCGATAACAAAGAAGTCCCGCAGCATGTCTGCCAACACCGTCCCAAACTTGCACGGTCCCGTTAGACGTCTCAGGTCGGCAACGAATTCCGCCGCATTCTGGCCCTCCATCAAACGTGTGTATAAAACCTGTGTATCTTCAGATGATGATGCCGTCAATGTACACAACTCCTCGTATGTTTTCTCTGTTGGATCACGAGACATGAGTAGATTCTTTATCAGACTGTAGATCTTTGAACCGCACACAGTGAGGAACATGGCCCGGCGCCGATCTACATCGTCGACCCCCTTCATTTTGTTGGCCACGAAATACTGGTTCAAATGGCTCACAAAGTCTGCCCAATCTTCTCCCTCCACGCTCTAAAAATCCAATCGTGCTCATTTTGCAAACAAAGGTTCTTGTATTTCATCGCCAAATATTATGTATGCAATAAAGGTTCAAACTGAGTACTGTTTAACTAAGCAAGGTACAACCTTGGCTCTGCTTTATTTCGGCCCAAAATGCCTGATTCTCAAAATGGCTGGCCTTTTATACCTGAGCAGCACCATGTGCATGCTGCTCAGTGGCCTCCAACAATGATGCCATCTGGTGGCTACAAATGGAATGTACATACATGACATAACCATTCTATGATTCTATGATTTATTAACAGATGCTTTTGTCAAGCTAAGAATAGCCTGGAACGTAAAGTCTATGACTGAGCACTTTCTCTCAACTCCTTCCCAAACTACTTGGAAGTTATTACCAAGGAGAACATTAACAATATCGTACCCAACATCAAATACAGATTATCTGTGCTTTGGGACTTTTACATTAGTGAACAGAAGTTCTAGATAAGCAGTATAAGCTAAAGACGAATATATTGCAGATGCATACTATACCTCAGATTTCCGACAGAGGCAAGGGAGGAGATTTGGGAAGCATGATTGTCCCTTTGAGAGATCCATTGAATGCTGGAGAGGTTCTGACAGACTGGAAAGAGATAAATGTACTTTTCATATTCAAGACGAGCAACAGAAGCAAACGTATAACTACAGACCTGTAAGCCTAACCTCAACAATTGGAACCAATAATCAGAAACAAAATGGAAGAGTACTTGTATAAAATGAATAGAATGTTCCCAATGTTGGGGAAGTCCAGAACCAGGGGACACAGTCTAAGGATAAGGGGGAAGCCATTTAGGACCGAGATGAGGAGGAATTTCTTCACCCAGAGAGTGGTGAACCTGTGGAATTCTCTACCACAGAAAGTTGTTGAGGCCAATTCACTAAATATATTCAAAAAGGAGTTAGATGAAGTCCTTACTACTAGGGGAATCAAGGGGTATGGTGAGAAAGCAGGAATGGGGTACTGAAGTTGCATGTTCAGCCATGAACTCATTGAATGGCGGTGCAGGCTAGAAGGGCCGAATGGCCTACTCCTGCACCTATTTTCTATGTTTCTATGTTTCTATGATACAATAAATAATAGTAAATATAGCTTTAGAAGGCATAGACCTTCCCTAACAAAACCTATATTAGCTTTTTTGAGAAATAAATGAGAAACCTGGATTTCTAAAAGGCCTTTAATAAAATACAAACTAAAATCATTGAGCTTTAAGGAAAAGATATGAATGTGGATTAGTAAATGACTAAAGGGAAGGAAGCAGAGAGTAGTTGTAAGCGGAGCTAAGTCACAATGGAGGGAGGCATTGAGTGAGTGCTTCCAGAGACGCTTCATAGTCCTCGTATAAATAAGTAGCCTTGAATCACAAGTTTTAAGGAGTATTTTAAGGAGGAGGGCATGTTTGGGGCGGGGGTGTTCTGAGGCGGGTTTCCCGCAAGTCCTGCTGACTTGCATGCAAGGCCTCATTTTCCTGCCCACAGCCAGCTAGATTGAGAGGCTGGTTGGCTGTGATGGGGAAAAGCCTTTGCATGGGGCCGGGCCATTAAAAGGATCGGGGGGCCGGGCGGGGTGGTGGGCGGTGGGCAGAGGATCGGGGGTTGAGCCAGGCCGAAGAAAGGATCTGGGCAGGAAGGGTGTCGAGCAGACTATCATGGTGGGGGAGAGAGGATCAGGGCCAGATGATCGAGGTGGGTGAAGGGAAGACCGTGGCCGGCCGCCAGACGATCGTGGCAGTCCTCAGCATCATCGCTGTGGGTGGGGGAGGCTGGGTAGGGTGATCTGAAACCTCGCGAGGGGGTCTGCGATCACGGGTGTGGTTTAGGTACGGACCTTGGATCCAGGAGGTAGGTACAAAGGCACTTACCTCCTGAATCCAGCAGTCCCCACCTTGCTGTGACTGCCGGGTTTTATGAAATGTGTAAAACCTGCAGGTAAAAACAAAATGGCGGTTAAGAAAGAGGCTTCCAGCCTCATTATAATATTTAAATTGACGTCCCGCCTTGTGGGTGCAGGTTGGCTTCCTGCCCCCATCCTGCCTCCGTTAAACCAGAAGTGGAAGTTGGAGGCGGACTCAGGTCAGGAATCCGATGTTTAATTGTTTAACTATCCCCATGCTTCATAAACACCCATTTTTTTAGGTTAAAATTATTGTAGGTGAAGGAATTATCAACATATTGTATGTAAAACTATGATAGTAAAATGAATCTTAGATTTTGAAAGAATACATAGAACAGTTTATGTGTTTAACTCTTAAAGAATGTGGATCACTCTGAGAAGAGCCCATAAAATTAAACCTGTAGAAACAAACACATTTCGAGAGGCAGAGATAACACATTCAAAGAAATCAAGAGGAGAACCAAATGTGTTAACAAATAATGAAGGGATCAGCTAACACAGCAGGCAGTCTGATAAGGGTTAAAAAATGTTTATGTGCTGAGATCGAACTAAATTCCCATCTCTCATGTTAACAATGTGTTAACAAATAATTCTGTGCTGTGACAGAATGAAGTTCCCATCTTTCATGTTAACAATTGTGTTAACAAATAATGCTGTGCTGAGATCAAACGAAGTTCCCGTCTTTCATGTTAACAACTGTTTCTGTGCTTTGTGAATTGAATGTTTTCTTTGACTGAACCAAATGTGGTAACAAACTCTGTTATTTGTCTTTGCCTTGCATCTGTGTTATTTGTGGCAGTTAAATTGTCATTTCAAAGATTGTAGAGACATCTGTGTTATTGTCACGGGTAGCGTTTTTGATCACTGTCACTTCAAACAATTCGTTATGGGCCAGCCCACTAAAATCTTTCTAAAGACTGGCCCGACTTTCAGGTTTTTGAAGAGTCTGTCTTGGGCAACTAGGAACAGACCTTCCCCTGCATTTGTCGGCATAAATAGTTTCGAACCTATCTCTTTGAGTCTGTCTACATCGAGAGCATCAATCCATTATTTCAGTGGATCCTCTAGGGAAAAAGGGAGATTTCTCCTCAACATTTGGTGTAGTCGGCAAGATCTACGGCACCCGAGTGTGGCCAGCAAAGGCGAAGCAAAAGGGGTGAGTATTTCAAGTTACCACCCAATAGTTAGGGTTCAACCCAATGCTGGTCACCCGGTAAGACCGAGGTGTCCGAACAAATTTGAGACAGACCCAGGAGAAGGTGTGATCGGTGTTGGAAAAGTACTTTTAAAGCTGTGTATCTTTTTGGGTGAACTAGAGAGTCAGATCTATTAAAGAGCAGAAACGCAAGTCGCGCAGAACCACCCAAAGTCAGTGGCAGGGAGAAAACCTGCTAGGCTTACGATTTAAAAGAGATGGCCGAAACAACCATGGATCCTAGATTTTGAAGGATCTGGGAGGTCGATTACTAAGTTCTTAGCTGAGAGAGGAAAAAAAAGAAAGATGTGAAAGTGTGTGTGTGTTTGGAAGTTTTCCTAACTGTGGAATGTTGGGGGTGGGAGTTAATGATTTTTTTATTTTGTCTGAAAGCCTGTCTTTTAAAAAGAAAGTAGAATCTTTTGTTTGTTTTAGCCCCCACCCCCACCTTTCGGATATGGAGCCGAAAGTCTTTTTAACCCTTTGTAATGTTGTCCTGGAAATGGGAAAGTATGAATAAATGCTCATTGTGTACTTAGAATTGAACTAGATTTTAAGTTAAAAACACAGTTACAGATTTATCAATTTGAACGTTTAAAAGCACCATTTGCTTTCGAGTCCCTTTGTAAAAAGCCTGCATAAATTTCTCGGAGTTACAAGCTAAGGGAAGCTCCACCCTCTTTTTCCCTTCGTGCAAAATGTGTGAAGTGTGTTAAAAACAAAAACTAATTCAGTGTTTTTATAGTTCATTTTTGCTAGGAAAAATAAAAGTTGCAATTTGGTTGCTTGGGAAATTTTATTCTAAATTACAGGAACATTTCTAGTTCAGTAAAAAAAATTTAATTTTCGGGTTTGGAAACCTTTATAAAATGCTAGAAAGTTTAGAGGCAATCTAAAATGCCATATTCTCTGGTGAGAGACAGTAATTGCGAGCACATGTCTCTCACATCAGGGAAGGGTTTAAAAAAAAGAATTACACAAGGTCATGTAATGACATCATGCCTTCTTACAAAGCTGCAAAGGAGTTAACCCTTTCCGCTGACAGCTATTTTATTTAGTTCACCAAACAACTCTAGCATCGCTGCATGAAATTTTACAAAAATACATTATTAATTTAAGTTCTTAATTGGAAACCAGACGACCCACCCGCTGAACAAAGAAAATGATGGGAGTCGGAAAAGAAAGCTGGAGGAGAATAAAAGGTTAAAAGACGAGGTAGCCAGTTTCGAGAAAGAAAGGCAGGACAAATGAAAAAGAAACAACTGCCAGCAGCCCCCATTAATTAGAGACAAGGGGGAGAGTAGGACACCCGAAGTCAGTTATAACTGCAACAGACTCCCGGCACACGTGGTGTGAAAGTTTGCTCTTTGAAATGCAAAAGATAAGGGTCGAAGTTAGTTGCTATGGTGATCGTTTTAAAAAAAAACAGGGAGGAATTTTTTTTTTAAGAAATAATGAATTGTAGGCATACAGCAGAGGAAAGTGCTAAAAGCTACAGGGAGCAACAGATTATAAAACATATATTAAATGGTACGACACTAAAAAGTATAGAGGAACAAAGGACTTTGGAGTGCAGGTCCACAGTTCACTGAAGGTAGCAGGCCAGGTAGACAAGGTGATTAAGAAGGCGTATGGAATACTTGCATTTATTAGTCGAGACATGGAATACAGGAGCAGGGAGCTTGAACTGTAGAGAACTCTAGGAAGATTATAAATGGTGTGCGATTCTGTTCATCACAAGGCAGGAAAGATGAGATTGGACTGGAAAGGGTGGGGAGGAGACTGGAGAATTTTGGCTGTGGCTCCTCCCCTTTTTCCAATGGGATTGAGTAGTTTAAAATGGGGGTCATTGAGATTAATTAACCCATTACAAACCAAAATTTTAAAATTCTCTGCTACTATGTGCAAAGTTGCTTTTCTGAATGTTTATTTTGAGAGTAAAAACACAGAGACTTTACAAAAGTAAAATTTTTAACTGGAGGGTTTAAACTGAAAAAGGCTGTAGGCTGAAGTCGAAAGTTTGTCAGCTTTCGAAACTAAGGAAGTTAACTTTCACAGGCAGCTGAACTGTTTTAAATCAGAGGGTGATACCTTTTGAATATCGTAAATCTTCTTAATTTGAACAGAATTACCAGAGATTCTGTTTCTTTTGTTTTACGTAGGTAAGTATCGGGA
Organism: Pristiophorus japonicus; assembly: GCF_044704955.1. Taxonomy (NCBI): domain Eukaryota; kingdom Metazoa; phylum Chordata; class Chondrichthyes; family Pristiophoridae; genus Pristiophorus; species Pristiophorus japonicus. The sequence goes on from NC_091980.1 coordinate 218,452,335, forward strand.
AGCCCATAAAGGTACGAATGGGACACCAGTTAAAGCCCACAAGACCGAGGGAAAACCGACAAATAGATTTTACTGGATACCTCCCGAACTTTAGGGGAAAAAAAATATTGTCTAGTGATGATTGATCAATTTACACAATGGGTGGAAGCGTTTGCCACAAAGGATTGCACCGCTACCACCATAGCAAGAATATTTGCAGAAGAAATAATCCCTCGCTGGGGTGTTCCCTCCGGTTAGATTCAGATCAGGGACACACTTCATCAGGAAGGTAATCCAACATACATGCACCTTGCTAGGGATCAAGCAAGATTCCACATCCCATACCACCCGCAAAGCTCAGGGATGGTGGAAAGCATGAACCGAACTCTTAAATTGTCCTTAGCTAAAGCTATAGAGGAGACTGGGAAGGGACAGGCCGATTTGCTCCCTGGTATTCTAACGAGATTTAGGTCCACCCAGAATAGAATGACAGGACTGACTCCCTTCGAATTGGTGATGGGTAGAGCTATGAGACTACCGGAGGGAATAATGACAGGAGGGGAGGATGTAGGACCGGCAAAGGATAGAGTCAGGAGGTTTATTAAACAAGTATGCGAGCAATTGCATATCTTAAAGCAAGAATTGCGGGATCAACAAATAATTAAGGATATTACACAGGATGCAGATAAGCAACAGGGAAACACCCCTGGGGTGGGGGAGAATCCTGACAAACCAGGATTTGCACCAAAGTGGCAGGGCCCATATGAGGTGCTTATGACCAGTGACACCTGCGCATGTGTAGACATGAGAGGAAAGGGTAGATGGAAGCATTGGACACAGCTAAATAATTAACTGGTGACGACCGGATTATCTTTTCTTACAGATGAGTGGCGATCCTGCTATCATTCTATATGGCGAAACTGAGGAGTACTATATAAGACAACAGGACTGGGAAAATGAACTCATTGATGGAACTATATGGTCAATGGTGGGGACCATAACGTTAGCTGTAATAATTTGTGCTGTTTTGGAAGGTCTGGATAGAAAAGCAACAGTGGAGAGGCATCAATCACCGGCAGGAGTTAGCGCTGGTGCAAGTATAAAATACAGTTAATGATAACATTGGTGATCGGGATCCTCCAGGGGAGCATGGGTACCAGTTTGGAGGTATACTATACCCCCGATGTTGGGAGCTGTATCAATGATACTACCATATCTGTGCCAGCTGATACGGGACTTCGGCAGACATGTGAAGGCCCAATAACCCCATATTTAAGGAAAGATCGGTCTCACGGCCTCTTCCTCCACACCAATGGGGAATCCATTGTGGTGAGGTGGAACAAGGGTGGCAGCCAAGTGACCTACAGCATGATGGGTAGTAGTCACTCGCAGACAGCACAGACCAGTCAGGTCCAGGTGAAATGTGAACCTAAGACCACACCAATGTGACGGCGTAAAAGGAATGTAGCTTCGGGCTCCTCATCCTGTGTTAACCCACAAGGGAAGTACACATTAATGCTGGCACAAGCGGTGAATGAGCCATGGAAAACTATATATTATGATAATATGCCTGTTAACACATATAATAGCCAAACAAAACGGCAAGAGACAACCGTAAGAAACTGTACCATGAGACATAGTGGTGTTGGGATAGAATGGCGGAGAAATAGCAAGAAAACAGAATGTGTAACATGTTCAGGGACATCTGTTCCAGTTATAATGGCATATGATACCAAACAGCAGCAAGGAACAAGCCAGGAGGAGTGTGACGTGGGAACGCCAAAGCGAGAGACATCTGATTGCCCCGACAATGCAGATCCCCCGACGAAGACAACGACTAAGTTTAAAATAACTGGAATGATACTGTCAAGAACATCACTGTTATGTATTTATGCTTGGGGTCACCAGACACCAGGGGGCTCCACTGTCGGAGGTCATCGGGCTCTACGCGCGCATGCGTGGTCACTGGTATATAAGCGTGCGTACCATGTCACGCGGGTTACTTTGGGCACGAATAAAGTTGCATCAGGCTTACACCTGAGGCAGTTTACAGTAACAAATCTTTTGAGTCATTACATTCATTACATTTGGTGACGAGGTAACTTAAGAACCTTTGCATGTACAATGGGCACTATCGGAATTCTGGAGAGATTCGCGGATGGCGAGGATTGGGCGGATTTTATCGACCGCCTGGATCAGTATTTTGTGGCCAACAAAATGGAGGGAGAGGCTGACTCAGCTCGGCGCAGGGCAGTTTTCCTCACCGTTCGTGGTCCAAAAATTTATGGCCTCATGAAGAATCTTCTCTCGCCTTTACATCCAATGGACAAAGAATATGGGGATTTGTGTGCTTTGCTGCATGACCATCTTAAGCCAAAAGAGGGGATCATCATCTCACGCTATCGCTTCTACACTCATGTTCGTGCTGAGGGCCAGGATGTGTCGGGATTCGTCGCCGACCTGCGATGCCTTGCTGATCCGGGTAAGTTCGGGAACGTGTTGGAAGACATGCTGTGAGATTTCTTCGTGATAGGCATCAACCATGATGTGATTCTTCAGAAGTTATTGGCCGGAGAAGCTGGATTTGAGCAAGGCCATCACGACTGCCCAGGCATGCGTAATGACTGATGATAATTTGAGGCAGATATCATCGAAGAGTCGGAGCTCCACGGCAAGTACTGTAAACAAGATTGTGTCATCATCTGGCAGAGCTGCTTATGGCAGAGCCTACTCGACTGCTTATGTGAAACCTGTAGCTGCTCAAAGTCTGCCAACTGGCATGAATCCAATTTCACCCTTTTGGCGTTGTGGTGGCAATCATCGGCCTCATCGGTGTCGGTTTAAACAGTACTCCTGTAATGGATGTTCGAAAGTGGGGCATCTTCAGAGAATGTGCCAACAACTGAGCAAGTGTGCTGCCGCTCATCACATTGCTGATGATGACCAGTCCAGTGCTGGCCCGGATACACAACCCGAGGAGGAAGTGTGTGGTCTGTATTCACTCTTGGGAAAGAGCCAGCTGATAATCGTTAATGTGAAGCTGAATGACGTGCCTGTATCAATGGAGATGGACACAGGTGCGAGTCAGTCGATAATGAGCCAAAGGACATTCGACAAGCTGTGGGATACTGAGGCTGTGAAGTCAATGCCAAGTTGCGTACTTACACTAAGGAACTCATACCGGTGATTGGCAGTGCAGTAGTCAAGGTGTTATATGATGATGTGGTTCATGATCTACCATTATGGATCGTCCCAGGTAATGGTCCAACGCTGTTTGGCAGGAATTGGCTCGAGAAAATCAAGTGGAATTGGAATGATATCAAAGCGTTGTCATCGGTGGATGACACTTCGTGTGCTCAAGTGTTGAAGAAGTTTCCTTCTTTGTTTAAACCGGGCATTGGTAATTTTACTGGAGTCAAGGTGCAGAATCACCTGGATTCTGATGCAAGGCCTGTCTATCATAAGGCTCGGTCTGTTCCCTACATGATGAGGGAGAAGATTGAAATTGAGCTTGACAGACTCCAACGTGAAAGGGTTATATCACCAGTCGAGTTTAACGAGTGGACAAGTCCTATCATTCCTGCATTGAAGAGTGATGGCACTGTCAGGATTTGTGGAGCCTACAAAGTTACGATTTACCGATTTTTGAAACAGGATCAGTACCCGTTACCGAAGGCTGATGACCAGTTCGCCATGCTAGCTGGTGGAAATTCATTCACTAAACTGGATCTGACATCGGCTATATGACACAGGAGCTTGTCGACACTTCGAAGAAACTCATCTGCTCTGCATCAACACCCATAAAGGACTGTTTGTCTACAACAGGTGTCCTTTTGGGATTCGTTCAGCTGCAGCCATATTTCAGAGGAATATGGAGTCTACTGAAGTCCATTCCCAGAGCCGTCATGTTCCAAGATGACATTCTGGTCATAGGTCACGACACTACTGAACATCTGAACAATCTTGAAGAAGTCCTATATCGTCTGGACAAAGTGGGATTCAGGCTGAAACGTTCGAAATGTGTCTTCATGGCACCTGGAGTTGAATTCCTGGGGAGGAAGATTGCTGCTGATGGCATCAGGCCTACTGATTCAAAAACCAAGGCCATCAAAAATGCACCCAGGCCTCAGAATGTGACAGAGCTGCGTTCATTCTTTGGGCTACTCAACCACTTTGGTAATTTCTTACCCAGATTGAGCACTTTGTTAGAGCCACTGCACATGCTACTCAGAAAAGGCAACAACTGGGTCTGGGGTGTGTCTCAAGATAGAGCCTTTGAGAAGGCTAAGAATCTGCTTTGTTCAAAAGGGAGTTAGATGTGGCCCTTACGGCTAAAGGGATCAAGGGGTATGGAGAGAAAGCAGGAATGGGGTACTGAAGTTGCATGATCAGCCATGATCATATTAAATGGTTGTACAGGCTTGAAGAGCCAAATGGCCTACTCCTGCACCTACTTTCTATGTTTCTATGTTTCTATGTTTCATTATGATCATGTAAGTGTCTTGTATTGGCCTATGCTGCTTCATCATATGGGGTTGGCTGTGTACTCCAACAAGCAAATGAGTCGGGTAAGCTACAACCTGTTGCGTATGCTTCGAGAAGTTTGTCAAAGGTAGAAAGAGCTTACAGCATGGTAGAAAAAGAAGCTTTGGCCTGTGTGTATGGGGTCAAAAATATGCATTAGGACCTGTTTGGTCTTCGTTTTGAACTAGAAACGGATCACAAGCCACTCATTTCATTGTTTTCGGAAAACAAAGGTATTAATACCAATGCATCATCCCATATCCAGAGGTGGGCATTGACATTGTCTGCCTATGATTATGTTATTCATCATAGACCTGGTACTGAGAATTGTGCCAATGCACAGAGTCGTCTGCCATTGCTCACACCTGAGGTGGAGACGCCTCAACCTGCAGATCTACTGTTAGTCATGGATGTTTTTGAGAGTGAAGGAACTCCTGTCACTGCTCAACAAGTTAGGATCTGGACCAGCCATGACCCTATTTTATCGGTTGTGAAACGTTGTGTCCTCAATGGTGATTGGTCTGCAATACCTATGGAAATGTATGATGAGACCAAACCTTACAACCGTCGCAAAGATGAACTGTCCGTTCAGTCAGATTGTTTACTGTGGGGTAATCGTGTTGTTATGCCTAAGAAAGGTAGAGAAAAATTTGTACGTGAACTACATAGCACTCATCCTGGTATTGTCATGATGAAAGCCATTGCTAGGGCTCATGTATGGTGGCCTGGAATTGACTCTGATCTGGAATCATGTGTGCATCAGTGCAATACTTGCATGCGGCTAAGTAAAGTACCAGCAGAATCTCCGCTGAGTCTTTGGTCATGGCCATCTAAACCATGGTCGAGGATCCACATCGATTTTGTGACCATTTCCTGGGAAAGATGTTTTTTGTTGTGGTGAATGCATATTCAAAGTGGATAGAGTGTATTATTATGTCATCCAGTACATCTACAGCTACCATTGAGAGCCTTCATGTCATGTTTGCTACTCCTGGTTTGCCTGACATTGTTGTGAGCGACAACAGATCTTGCTTCACAAGTCTGGAGTTTCAAGATTTCATGAAACTCAATGGTATTAAACATGTGAGGTCAGCCCCATTCAAACCTGCTTCTAATGGTCAAGCAGAGCGTGCTGTTCAAACGATCAAGCAGAGTATGAAACGTGTAACTCAGGATTCACTGCAGACTTGCTTGTCCTGTATACTGCTCAGTTACAGGACCAGAACTCATACGCTTACTGGGGTCTCCCCTGCTGAACTACTGATGAAAAAAAATCTCAAGACTGAGCTCTCTCTTGTTCATCCCGATTTGAATGATCGTATTGAAAACAAACGTCATGATCAGCAAGGGTATCATGATCATGCTGCTGTGTCACATGACATCTGTCAACGATCCGGTTTATGTGCTGAACTATGGTCAAGGTCCAAAGTGGATCGCCGGTACTGTTACAGCCAAGGAGGGTAACAGTGTTTATTGTAGTGCTCAAGAATGGGCAAACATGCAGGAAACCTGTTGATCAGATAAAACTGTGGCACACGGATGACCTGGAACCGCTTGAGGAAGATGCAGTCAGTGACCAACCAACCAATGTTCATTCATCAGAGGACTTTGCTGTCATTATTGAAACTGGACCTTCAGTCTCTGATGTAATTATTACCACTCCCATCAGATTGGTTACTCAGCCTTCAGTTACAACTGACTCAGAACACTCGCCTAGAACTGAAGTTGAACTGAGATGATCAACTTGTGAGCGGAAAGTCCCAGGCCATCTTAATTTGTAAAAAGACTGATATTAAGATCTTGAAAGAGGATGTTCTGTATTTATGCTTGAGGTCACCAGACACCAGGGGGCGCCACTGTCGGAGGTCATCAGGCTGTACGCGCGCATACGCGGTCACTGGTATATAAGGCGGGTACCATGTCACGTGGATTACTTTGGGCGGGAATAAAGTTGGATCAGGTTTACACCTAAGGCAGTTTGCAGTAACAAGTCTTTTGAGTCATTACATTCATTACAGTCACAAGGGTGCATATTAAAGGGGAAAGAGGTAATTGTCCTGTGCATAAAGCAGGAATTGTGCCCACAACCACCAGGTATAATGGTGGTAACAAGGGACGAGCCTACCACCCCATCCCTGACAACCACGTCACAGGCAGTTGAACGAGATACACCGACAGTACCTGATAGGTGGGTTCAGTTCCCAGAACACACACCTGGGCCACAAAATGGATTAGTGTTAGTAAAATGTGAAGAGATATAATATGATAATGTACACCATGAGTTGGTATCCATTGTGTTGAATTTGACTAATCTGGAACTCCCTGAATGGTGTTCTAAAGCAGTTGTACCGAAGATTGGTACAACAAATCCTCAGACAAAGTAACTATGCCAATGGGGGGCCAATTAGGCCCCGTTCGCATAGGCGACATAAACGAGGCCTGGTAAATGATGCATCTGCGGTCTTTAACATCGGAACCTCGGTGGCTAAGACCATTGATTTGGCAACTGTGGATAATAAAGTACAAGATTTATCTTCTCGTATTAAGTAAATTTTGCGGGAACAAAATCAGAATCAAGATTCACAGTTAACAGAAGACCAAGTGCTGACAATTAGATTACAGGGCATAGCAACGGTCCTCAAGGCCCATGCACAGACCATTAATAAGTTAATCAAGGAAGAGCATGTAGCCTCTGACCAGGCAGCTAAGAATGATGTCTGCAGTACAATCGGGACCTGGGTAGTAGAATAGACAAGGGAAAATTTGGCACAGATCCACCGAGGGGAGGTTCCCCTGTGGATCAGCAACGACCAATTGATCAATTTGACCATGCATTCGAAGGAAATACAAGGATGCCAACTCAGGGGAATGATACACGTATATCCCACACAAGTGGAATGTAATAATGATACAGGGGGACTAATAGGATTAGTACTGGCCATTCCAGAAATTATGGAAGGAGATAGCCCAAAGGAAGTGTATGAAGTACAAAACATAGGGATTATTAGAGAAGGTGTGTATGTAACTTATCATGAGATTTTACCATATGCTGTAACGTACAGAGACAGTTTGATAGGAACAAAATTGGAAGGATGTGTTACATATAAGCGCACCACGATATGCCCTCATAAAATTAGTTATAATCCTGAGGCGGCTTGCGGATTTAATAATACGCAGGTAAATTGTACCATGGAAACCGTGGGCACGCAATGGGGAAAGACACACATGACGTATGTAAGTAACGGAGAATACTGTGTAACGACTAATCAGAAATCCTTTAAGTACTATCAGCAGGAATGCCAGATCCCCAATACTATATTCTGCTTTGTTCCGGAAATACCTGTGAGAACTGGAAAGGAGGAATTGGTAGACATACATCGACGAGAGTCACCATCAATACAGGTGTCAGGAGACATAAAGGAGAAACTCGCCAAATAAGTGAACATGTTTGGGTATGAGATGCCCCCATTACCAGAACATCTCGTCAAACTGCGAGAAACAGTCGTCAAGAGTCAGAGGGTGAGGAGGTGCGTGGCTGAGTCGGGAGCAGCGTGAGGAGTTGCGTGGAGAGGCGTGAGTTCCGGGGTCGACGAGAGGCCTATAAAGGCCCAACGCGGCGGCAGTCGGGAGCAGCGTGAGGAGGTGCGTCGCTGAGTCGGGAGCAACGTCGAGGAGGTGCGTGGAGAGGCGTGAGTTCCGGGGTCGGCGAGGGGCTAGCCGGTGCAGCTACAGAGAGAAGGCAAAAAACAAGTAGAAAGAAACAGAAAGGTGAGGTCACAGCCAAGGGGGTAAGTGATTGGCTGGTGATTGATGAGTAGTTTTTCTTTTTTCTCTTCTATACTTCTATATCAGTGAGTAAACGTTAGCATTGTTGTTGCCAATTTAAGTGTATCTCAGGGTTAAGTCATGGCAGGAGAGCTCGGTCACATGTTATGCTCCTCCTGTACCATGTGGGAACTCAGGGACACTTCCGGTGTCCCTGACGACTATGTGTGCGGGAAGTGTATCCGCCTCCAGCTCCTGACGGGCCGCGTTGCGGAATTGGAGCTGAGGGTGGATTCACTCTGGAGCATCCACGATGCTGAGAATGACGTGAGTAGCACGTTTAGTGAGTTGGTCTTACCGCAGGTGAAGGGTCCACAGCCAGCTAGGGAATGGAAGACCAACAGGAAGAGCAGTGCAAGGAAGGTAGTGCAGGGGTCCCCTGCGGTCATCCCCCTGCAAAACAGATACACCGTTTTGAGTACTGTTGAGGGGGATGACTCATCAGGAAAGGGCAGCAGCAGCCAAGTTCATGGCACCGTGGCTGGCTCTGCTGCACAGGAGGGCAAAAAAGAGTGGGAGAGCGATAGTGATAGGGGATTCAATTGTAAGGGGAATAGATAGGCATTTCTGCGGCCACAACCGAGACTCCAGGATGGTATGTTGCCTCCCTGGTGCAAGGGTCAAGGATGTCTCGGAGCGGGTGCAGGACATTCTGAAAAGGGAGGATGAACAGCCAGTTGTCGTAGTGTATATTGGTACCAACGATATGGGTAAAAAAAAAAGGGATGAGGTCCTACGAGACGAATTTAAGGAGCTAGGAGCTAAATTAAAATGTAGGACCTCAAAAGTAGTAATCTCAGGATTGCTACCAGTGCCACGTGCTAGTCAGAGTAGGAATCGCAGGATAGCTCAGATGAATACGTGGCTTGAGCAGTGGTGCAGCAGGAGGGATTCAAATTCCTGGGGCATTGGAACCGGTTCTGGGGGAGGTGGGACCAGTACAAACCGGACGGTCTGCACCTAGGCAGGACCGGAACCAATGTCCTAGGGGGAGTGTTTGCTAGTGCTGTTGGGAGGAGTTAAACTAATATGGCAGGGTGATGGGAACCAATGCAGGGAGACAGAGGGAAACAAAAAGGAGACAAAAGCAAAAGACAGAAAGGAGATGAGTAAAAGTGGAGGGCAGAGAAACCCAAGGCAAAAAACAAAAAGGGCCACTGAATGTAAAGGGGCTGCAGGAGGGGTCAAAACTAAAAATCATGGTTTAAAAACTAGTATTAAAACACTCTACCTAAACGCATGCAGCATTCAAAATAAAGTAAATGAGTTGACGGCACAAATCATTACAAATGGGTATGATTTGGTGGCCATTACAGAAACGTGGTTGCAGGGTGGCCAAGACTGGGAATTAAACATACAGGGGTATCTGACGATTCGGAAAGATAGACAAGAAGGGAAAGGAGGTGGGGTAGCTCTGTTAATAAAGGATGATATCAGGGCAGTTGTGAGAGACGATATTGGCTCTAATGAACAAAATGTTGAATCATTGTGGGTGGAGATTAGAGATCGTAAGGGGAAAAAGTCACTGGTGGGCGTAGTTTATAGGCCCCCAAATAATAACTTCATGGTGGGGTGGGCAATAATCAAGGGAATAATGGAGGCATGTGAAAAAGGAACGGCAGTAATCATGGGGGATTGTAACCGACATATCGATTGGTCAAATCAAATCGCACGGGGTAGCCTTGAGGAGGAATTCATAGAATGCATGCGGGATTGTTTCTTAGAACAGTATGTTACAGAACCTACAAGGGAGCAAGCTATCTTAGATCTGGTCCTGTGTAATGAGACAGGAATAATAAACCCTCTCCGGGTAAAAGATCCTCTCGGAATGAGTGATCACAGTATGGTTGAATTTGTAATACAGATTGAGGGTGAGGAAGTAGTGTCTCAAACGAGAGTACTATGCTTAAACAAAGGGGACTACAGTGGGATGAGGGCAGAGTTGGCTAATGTAGACTGGAAACACAGACTAAACGGTGGCACAATTGAGGAACAGTGGATGACTTTTAAGGAGCTCTTTCATAGTGCTCAGCAAAAATATATTCCAGTGAAAAAGAAGGGTGGTAAGAGAAGGGATAACCAGCCGTGGATAACCAAGGAAATAAAGGAGAGTATCAAATTAAAAACCAATGCGTAAAAGGTTGCCAAGGTTAGTGGGAAAATAGAAGATTGGGAAAATTTTAAACGACAGCAAAGAATGACTAAGAAAGCAATAAAGAAAGGAAAGATAGATTACGAAGGTAAACTTGCACAAAACATAAAAACGGATAGTAAAAGCTTTTACAGATATATAAAATGGAAAAGAGTGACTAAAGTAAATGTTGTTCCCTTAGAAAATGAGAAGGGGGATTTAATAATGGGAAATGTGGAAATGGCTGAGACCTTAAACAATTATTTTGCTTCGGTCTTCACAGTGGAAGACACAGAAACCATGCCAGAAATTGCTGGTCACAGGAAAGTGGGAAGGGAGGACCTTGAGACAATCACTATCACTAGGGAGGTCGCGCTGGACAGGCTAATGGGACTCAAGGTAGACAAGTTCCCTGGTCCTGATGAAATGCATCCCAGGGTATTAAAAGAGATGGCGGAAGTTATAGCAAATGCATTCGTTATAATCTACCAAAATTCTCTGGACTCTGGGGAGGTACCAGCGGATTGGAAAGCAGCTAATGTAACACCTCTGTTTAAAAAAGGGGGCAGACAAAAGGCAGGTAACTATAGGCCGGTTAATTTAACATCTATAGTGGGGAAAATGCTTGAAACTATCATTAAGGAAGAAATAGCGGGACATCTCAATAAGAATAGTGCAATCAAGCAGACGCAGCATGGATTCATGAAGGGGAAATCATGTTTAACTAATTTACTGGAATTTTTTCAGGATATAACGAGCATGGTGGATAGAGGTGTACCGATGGATGTGGTGTATTTAGATTTCCAAAAGGCATTCGATAAGGTGCCACACAAAAGGTTACTACAGAAGATAAAGGTACGCGGAGTCAGAGGAAATGTATTAGCATGGATAGAGAATTGGCTGGCTAACAGAAAGCAGAGAGTCGGGATAAATGGGTCCTTTTCGGGTTGGAAATCGGTGGTTAGTGGTGTGCCACAGGGATCGGTGCTGGGACCACAACTGTTTACAATATACATAGATGACCTGGAAGAGGGGACAGAGTGTAGTGTAACAAAATTTGCAGATGACACCAAGATTAGTGGGAAAGCGGGTTGTGTAGAGGACACAGAGAGGCTGCAAAGAGGGTTATGGGGAGCGGGCGGGTAAGTGGAGCTGAGTCCACGGCCAGATCAGCCATGATCTTGTTGAATGGCGGAGCAGGCTCAAGGGGCTAGATGGCCTACTCCTGTTCCTAATTCTTATGTTCTTATGTTCTTATGTCTACTATACTCTCAGGCAGAACAATCAGGACATTCGGAAGTATATCGAGGACATTAAGGTCACCACATGGTGGGATGACCTATGGAACTGGGGACTGAACATTCAAATTCTACCTTGGATAAGGATAATATTCCATGTACTTATCGAGATTCAATGACTGATTATGTTATATTTGTTGTGTTTGCAATGTGCTGCAGCAAGAAAATGGAAGGCACGATGATTAGTAAAGGCAATTAAGGCTAGGTCAACTTCGGGGCAGGAAAATCTTTATGAACAGAGGACGGACAAGGGGCGCACTGCTTGAGGTTTGGAGAGACACGCGATGGTACTCCAGGCTAGATGGCCACGAGTCAAGGGAAACCGGAAGGTGTTCTTCAACAAATCTCAAAGGTATGGCCTACTTGTGTATAGGCAAGGGCCATAAGGAGGGATTGTTGTAGGTTAAGGAATTATCAACATATTGTATATAAAACTGTGATAGGAAAATGAATCTTAGATTTTATAGGAATACATAGAACAGTTTATGTGTTTAACTCTTAAAGAATGTGGAGCACTCTGAGAAGAGCCCATAAAATGAAACCTGTAGAAACAAACACATTTCGAGAGGCAGAGATAACACATTCAAAGAAATCAAGAGGGGAACCAAATGTGTTAACAAATAATGAAGGGATCAGCTCACACAGTAGGCAGTCTGATAAGGGTTAACAAATGTTTCTGTGCTGAGATCGAACTAAATTCCTATCTCTCATGTTAACAATGTGTTAACAAATAATTCTGTGCTGTGACAGAATGAAGTTCCTATCTTTCATGTTAACAAATGTGTTAACAAAGAATGCTGTGCTGAGATCAAACGAAGTTCCTGTCTTTCACGTTAACAAATGTTTCTGTGCTTCATGAATTGAATGTTTTTTTTGACCGACCCAAATGCAGTAACAAACTCTGTTATTTGTCTTTGCCTTACATCTGTGTTATTTTTGGCCGTTAAATAGTCATTTCAAAGATTGTAGAGACATCTGTGTTATTGTCACAGGTAACGTTTTCGATCATTGTCACTTCAAACGATTCGTTATGGGCCAGCCCACTAAAATCTGTATAAAGACCGGCCCGACTTTTAGGTTTTTGAAGAGTCTGTCTTGGACAACTAGGAACAGACCTTCCCCTGCATTTGTCGGAATAAATAGTTTCGAACCTGTAATGTCTGTAGGCTTGTAATGTTTGTAGCACCACACTGTGGATGTGGACGTATTATGTACTGTAAGTGCAGGGTTAATAATAAACAGAACTAGGCAGATTTCCAGAGACTTCCGAGAGAGCTGCCTGCCATGTAGGAAGCTGTGTGTGCTGTGCTCTATGAATATATCACATTTGGCGATTGAGATGGGATTTTTCGGATGATTTAAAGCTTAAATTTTGTTGGTGAAGGATTCAGCCAGCCGACAGAGTGACTTTGGAAGTTTCTGTCTTTGAAAAAAGCTACAAAATCCGAGGCAAAATACAGCACACGGTGTGTACAGCTAGAGATTAAAATGGCAGGTGTATTGGGATATTTGGGAGAATATAGACACGACTGGGAACGTTTTAAAGTGTATGTGGATCGGCTAGAAATGTATTTCCTTGCAAACAACATAATCAGAGTTCCAGACAATGCAGTCCAGAACCGGGCTGTGTTGGAATGTAAGAGAGCGATCTTCTTATCGGAGGCAGGTCCGACATTATATGACACTCTTGTAAATCTGCTTATGCCTGTCGAGCCAAAGGACACAATGCTTAAAGAGATTTTAATGAAGCTGGAGCAGCACTGTAACCCCAAACTGTTAGAAATTGCTGAAAGCTATCGGTTCGGGATTCGGAATCAAAAGGCTGATGAGAGTATCAGTGATTACATTGTTGCATTAAAGAAGCTATCAATGCACTGTAATTTTGGAAACTTTCAAAACCGAGCATTACAGGATCATTTTGTTTGTGGGGTGAAAAATGATGCGATCAGAAGGAAGTTATTGATGACAGATGACTTGACTTTTGAGATTGCTTGTCAGACAGCGAGGTCGATGGGTATGGCCGAATAATATTCCCGAGAATTAAATAATAATTACGGTCGTCAGTCAACCAGGGTAAATCACCTGCAGCTTCAAGGTAAAAGACGGGCATGGCCGAAAGTGTCAGAAACTGGAAATTCTAACAGCGTGTCGAAGTCGTGCTATAGGTGCCTGGGATAACACATTGCTCAAAGTTGTCCATACGTGAAGGCAGAGTGTTTCTTCTGCATCTTGCGAAGACATGCCGACTGAAGGGTAAACCAGTTTTTAAAGCTATGAGTCCAGCGTTCAAAGCTATGAGTAGAAATCCAAAGAGACTACATAGCATGGAAGAACAACAACAGGATGAGGAGATGTTAGAGTTACACATCATCAGGAGCATGAGGTTAACGGACAGCAATTCGGAAAGCATCAAAATCCACACAGATGTTGCGGGATTCAAGATACCAATGGAAATTGACACGGGTGCATCCGTGAGTGTAGTACCGGAGTCACTGTACCTCGACAAATTGCGTGATTTTCAACTGGAGAAATCCAAGATAGAGCTGCGAGGCTACTCGGGAGAGAAAATTCCTGTGGTAGGTCATATCACCGTACCGGTGAAATATAAAGATCAATTTCAGAACTTGCCTCGAATAGTAGTGAAAGGAGACAAGTCTGCCTTACTAGGAAGAAATTGGTTGAGCTCACTGAAGCTGAATTGGAGTAAGATTTTCTGTGTGGAAGCGAGATTTTCATCAACGGATGAGGTTATCAATAAGTACCCAAAGGTATTCTGTGAAACGGGCAGTCCGATCCAAGGCTTCAAGGCGAGTGTCAGGGTGCAGAAGGACGCTAGATCGGTTTACTACAAGCCAAGTTCTGTACCATATGCACTCAAGGAGAAAGTTGAGCAAGAACTCAAAAGACTAGAGACTGAGAACATTATATGTAAGATAGATCGATGTAATTGGGCTACACCCATTGTTGTTGTACCTAAGTCCGATGGTAAGGTAAGATTGTGATTATAAAGTAACCATAAACCAGGTTCTAGAGGGTAATGTCCCCAATACATTGCCGAATACAGAAGATTTGTTCACAACACTGACAGGTGGTCAGATCTTCTCAAAACTGGATCTTACGAATGACTACTTACAGCTTGAACTAGATGAGGAGTTCAAGTCATGTTTGACTATAAATACTCATCTAGGCCTATATCAATTTAATAGGTTACCATTTGGAGTGTCTTCCGCCCCTGCCATATTCCAAGGGGTGATGAACCAGATTTTTCAAGGTATTGAAGGGGTAGTATGTTATTTGAATGACATACTAATTTCAGCACCAAATAGGCAAATTCATAATAACATATTGAATGAAGTCCTCAAACAGCTAGAGAAGCACAGAGAAGTGTGAGTTATTTAAAAACTCAGTGGAGTACTTAGGGTACAGAGTAGACAAAGATGGTTTACATCCAACCATGGAAAAATTTGGATGCGATCAGAAATGCACCCACTCCCAGGAATGTCACTGAACTTCGTTCATTTTTGGGTCTTTTGAACTATTATGGGAAGTTCCTACCAAATTTGGCTACAGTATTACATCCACTGAATGAACTTTTGAAAAAACAGGTCCATTGGAAGTGGGCAAAAGAATGCGATACAGCATTCAAGGAGTGTGAAAACAAATTTGTAGAGAGCACCATGTTAGTTCATTATGACATATATAAGGAGATTAAGCTAGCATGTGATGCCTCTCCATATGGAGTTGGGGCAGTAATCTCTCATGTCTTAAATAGTGGGGAGGAGAGACCAATTGCTTTTGCTTCACACACTCTCAGTGCCAGTGAGAGTAATTATGCGCAAATTGAAAGGGAAGCTATGGCATTAATTTTTGAGGTCAAGAAGTTTCACAAATACTTGTATGGTCGTAAGTTTACCATCGTTACGGACCATAAGCCCCTAAAAGCAATCCTCCATCCAAAATCTCCAGTTCCAACATTAGCTGCAGCCCGAATGCAGAGATGGGCTTTGATTTTGTCAGCATATACATACGATATTGAATACAGACGATCAGTTGATCACAGTAAGGCTGATGCAATGTCTAGATTGCCTTCCCCATCACAAGTTACACCCGATAGGGAAGAAGTGTTTTATTTTTCATACATTGATGAACTGCCAGTCACAGCTGAAGAGATTGGTAGAGCAACCAAATGTGACCCAGTGATGTCAAAGGTGTATGAGTATATTGCAAATGGATGGTCAAACCAGGTAACAGACAAAGATACACACCCATTCTTCATTCGTATGAATGAATTATCCATCAATAAAGATTGTATCATGTAGAGTGGTTATACCAAATAAATTCAGGTCCAAATTATTAGGAGACCTTCGTGACCAGCACCTGGGAATGTGCTTGACCAAGAGTTTTGCACGCAGTTATTTATGGTGGTCAGGTCTTGATAAAGATATAGAGTACATTGTGAGTCAGTGTACGACATGTCAATCGGTAAGCAAGCAACCACCACCAGTACCATTACAGCCATGGAAATGACCTCCCAGGGTGTGGCAAAGGCTACATATTGATTTTGCTGAGTTAGAAGGACAACAATTGTTCATTGTGATTGATAGCCATTCAAAGTGGGTTGAGGTGTTTCCAATGTGGAAAATAACAACAAGTAAAACATTGGACATTTTACGAAAATTATTTTCTTCATTTGGCCTCCCTGAAGAAATTGTTTCAGATAATGGACCACAATTTCATTCAGAAGAATTTGCACAATTCACGAGCAAAAATGGTGTGAAACATACCAAGGTTCCACCATACCATCCTGCTTCGAATGGTGCAGCAGAGCGCACTGTACAAATTGTAAAACGTGCCCTCATAAAACAAATGCTAGATCCAAATCCAAGGAAACGACAATTGTCATTGGATCACAAATTGGCTAATTTTTTGATTACATGTCGAAATACTCCTCATACAACTATTGGTAGAACACCAGCAGAGTTGTTTCTCAAACGACAGCCACGAACCAGATTCTCGTTCTTAAAGCCAAATTTGGCACAGTCTGTAGAAGAGATACAATTAAGACAGAAAGAGAATCAGGATAGAGGTAGAGTAAAAGACAGAAGTGTGAAATTAAACCAGGAGGTGAGAGTGAAGAACCATCACCATAAATGGTTAAAGTGGTTACTAGGAAGAGTGGTGAAGATATGTGGTCCTCGCACATATTTGTTAAAGATGTTTGATAATGGACTGGTTAGGTTTGTTCATATTGATCATATTTTACCGACAGACATGGAAGGAGTTGAAAGTGGGAATGATTCAATTATTTCTGACTCACCAGATAGTTTTGATTCACCAGTAGCAAATCCTAAATCCAATGTACTGGAAACAAATCCAGGAGAGAATCATAATGAAAGTCTGAGTCCAAGTCAGGAAAACAAAGAGCCTGAAGTTGGAGTGAGTTCAAATGAAAATCAAGGAAATTCCATGGAGGAAAACGTTCCTCAGGATGAGCCTCGAATGAGTTTAGATTCGAGACCATGTTTGGAAGGTTCTGTTCGAGAGCGAAGGTATCCTCTTTGAAACAGAAAACAAGTGATAAAGTTAAATTTGTAAATATGGGAAAAAAATAAGTTTATATCCTGTGTTATGTATAAACATGAAAGTTATGTATGATGCTTGTTATGATAGCTTCTTCATTAAGGAGGGAGAAGTGTAATGTCTGTAAGCTTATAATGTTTGTACTCCTCACTGTGGATGTGGACGTATTGTGTACTGCACATGCAGGGTTGATAATAAACAGCCCAGGCAGATTTCCGGAGACTTCCGAGAGAGCTGCCTGCCATGTTAGGAAGTTGTGTGTGCTGTGCTGTGTGAATATATCACAGAACCTATCTCTTTGAGTCTGTCTACATCGAGAGCATCGATCCATTATTTCAGTGGATCCGCTAGGGAGAAAGGGAGATTTCTTTGCAACAAAATTCCACCCACAATTTCAATGTAAGGTAGTTAAATTCACAGGTACTGTACCACCAAGCAAGGGAATTGTGGGCTCAGAGAAGACCACCAAGATTTTATAATGAAATTCAGTAAGATTAGGCTGATCAGTGATAAATTAAATTTAATACAGACATATGCTGCAATATTGGAAGTAAAAAGAGGATGCGCATATACTCCATTGATGGAATAGATCTTTTTCTTTTATTCCTTCCGGGATGTGGGCATTACTGACAAGGCCAACATTTATTGCCCATCCCTAATTTACTTGACAAGGTGGTGGTGAGCCGCCTTCTTGAACCGCTGCAGTCCTTGTGGTGAAGGTACTCCCACAGTGCTGTTAGGGAGGGAGTTCCAGGATTTTGACCCAGCGACAATGAAGGAACGGCGATATAACTTGGAGGTGAACTTGCAGATGATGGTGTTCCCATGCGCCTGCTGCCCTTATCCTTCTAGGTGGTGGAGGTCGCGGGTTTGGAAGGTGCTGCCAAAGAAGCCATGGCGAGTTCTTGGCTGCTAAAGTCATCCATTGGCTCAATTAGTAGAACCCTCACCTCTAAGTCAGAAGTTTGTGGGTTCAAGTCCTACTCCAGGGAGTTGAGCACAAAAATCTAGGCTGACACTCCAGTGCAGTGCTGAGGGAGTGCTGTACTGTCGGAGGTGCCGTGTGTCAGATGAGATATTAAACTGAGTTTGCTTCCTTAGGTGGACATAAAAGATCCTATGGCACTATTTTAAAGAAGAGCAGTTGAGTTATCCCAGATGTCCTGGCCAATGTTTATGCCTCAACATCACAAAAAATTATAATTTTTCATCATTGTCACATTGCTGTTTGTGGGAGTTTGCTGGGCAAATTGGCTGCCGCGTTTCCTACATTACATGAGGATCGTGCTAAATTGATCTTCTGGCTTCATTGTCATAATCAGGGAAGGCTGTTGGCTCCTGTCCTTTCTCCAGAAGCAGCTTGCCCATGTGGCCAGATGGAAGTTGGGCTGCTTGCCACGTTGGCAGCAGTCCTCAGGTAAGTTTTGGGAAGGGATATAGGAGAATTAGGGGGGGGGGGACGGGGGGGGCGAGGAGAATGAAAAGGGACTGACTGTGGGCCAGCAGCAGTCCACAGTAGTGTTGTGGAGCCAGGAAGAGTACACCTGCTTGTACCCATTTAAGGCAGATACCAAAGCCACCTAACAAATTGCCCTGACGAGTTTTGTAGTGGCCCGGGGAATGTGGGCCGTGGGCTTTCCCACTGCTAAGCTTGTCATTATTGAATTTCTACCCCAGTGACATTTTAGCATTCAGAGTTATGGGGATCTATACATATTCCACTGATATGAGGACTGGAAGAAAATGTTGGTTGAGCTCATAAGGGGGCACAGTTTCAAATTTGTTAACCTCAATTGGGAACGCTTCTGTATGCTTCAACAGAAATTAGGAGCACTTTCGCTTTTTTAACTTGGATATTTTTGCCACGCCACAGCTGCCTTGGCTCTGGAATTCCATCTCTAACCCCTTCCACCTCCCTCTCCTCCTTTAAGGCTTTCTTTCACACTCACCTCACCATTCCTAATCTTTGTCTTGGTAGCCATTTTCTCTGTGAAGTGCCTTGGGATGTTTTTCTGCATTAACAGGTGCTATATAGAAGCATGTTGTTGTTGTAGCCAATTTGTTTATGGGGGAGGGAAAAACAACACATGTCAACATCTATTCAATAAAGGCCTTGGCAATCAGATATGGAAAGAGTCCTATTTAGATTATTCAATGAACTGAAAAGCCCATTCAAGCCGTTATGCCTTATTCCTTCATTATGGAAAGCACTCTGTCACGCATTCTGTCCAACCCATTTAATTTCCCAAGGAAAGTCCTGCAAAGTTTTTTCCTGCGACCCCAAGGGCAAAACTCTATGACATCTACAGAATACATAATCCTCAATCTGTTATGGACTACATAGTAAAGCAGCCTTAGTGAGCACATATCAAAACAATGGCTCTGTGCAAAGTGATGGGTGCTTATCCAGGATGTTCCAAATCATACAAGAACAAAGACCTGTTTCATTCTTCAGGGAAAATGGCCCTGCCTAGCTCAGGCAGAACATTTCCAGGACAGAAGAGACCTAATGGTTACAAAAAAGTTAATGGTTTAAAATATTTAAATTCTATATAAAAAGACACAGTAAAGTGCATTTGACAGAATAATTAGTGTTTGGGTAGCTATGCTGAAGTCCACATTGGCTTATATTGCCAGAGCTGTTGAGAGCATACTGGGTACAGGGGATTACTTGTAAGATCAGTAAAATATGACCAGCCATGCATGTTGCATCTATTTAAAGTTTATATGGAGATTTGCACTTATATTGCTTTGCCTAAGTGGTATTAATATGAGGTTACTCAGCTGTCACCAATAATGAGCTGTGGAGAGAAATTAACTCTGAATAAATCATCACTTCAAACAGGCCTGATCTAAAAGTGGTATGGTAATGAAACAGAAGTGTGAGAACTATCATGTACTAGCACTATAAATTATATTGAAT
The DNA here is from genome assembly GCF_044704955.1 of Pristiophorus japonicus. Lineage (NCBI taxonomy): Eukaryota > Metazoa > Chordata > Chondrichthyes > Pristiophoridae > Pristiophorus > Pristiophorus japonicus. The sequence continues at coordinate 218,472,595 of NC_091980.1, forward strand.
ATTGTTTGGAGTGTTTGTAAACACTGACTTTGAGCTCTAAATTATATTGTAGTCATGGTGCATCACAGCTCAACCCCTTTGAGGACTTCTAGACCATATCAAAAACAGAACTAAGTGAACATTTCTTTTCAATTTAACCTTAAGCTTCTTGGTAATTTGAAAATACTTTGGAATAATTTAATGAATATGTATAACTATATAGCAAAGGTTAGTGCTTTATCCCATCAGTGTTTTGTACTCAATGCACTGTTTAGTCTGCAATTATTCAGAGAATTTGTCTGTTGCTTCCACACTGTAGTATAGCACACTTAAACTATTTATTGCTTAATAGAAAATTTAACAATGTGTATTTCATGGCTTGTTAATAACTCATGCATTCATTTAGCAAAACCTGTATTTTTGAAGGAAAAAATTGTGTTATGAAGACCAGTTCTGGAAAGCAGAATATCCCCAAATAGTCCTCCGAATACATTGGAAAAGGATACTTGGCATTCAGTGTTCTTAATCATCTCCTATCATTATTTCCTTTCCTATAAATCTTGCAATCTACAAGTTTTCCACATGAACCTTTTAAACCATCTGTGCTCATGGAATTAATTACTTAAACTACAGAAATTGTTAAATTCAGGTTAGTTCTAATGGTTACTGCCAAAATCCATCATTTTAAAAATACCTAGAAAATACTAACATTTCCAACAGTTAGTTATTGGCTAAAAGAGAGCTAATGAGGGAATTATCAAAATTCCCATTGGCTACTCATTTTAATAATTTCAGAGACTTGCTCACCTTCTTACTAAATATCAATAAGTTATTCAGATGAGACCTGAGGCCCAATTTCACAAGAGCCTAGGGCCACTGGCTTCTGACACATGCTACGGGTGTATCGACTATTTTGGGCCCAAAAACGGCACTAAATAAATTTCTCTCCCACTCTCACTTTAATCAGTGGTATACACAAACAAGCACTTCAGTGTTCCACACAATATACACTAAAGCTAATACACAATGACAAAGAAGTATGAGCTAAGAATTTAAAATATCAAGAAAGAACAGAGATTTAATTTTACTTTCATCAAATATTTTGAAATTATGAATTTAAGTACATTCACCTGCACCATTAATTTTCAATTTAAGTGTTTGCAGCAGGAAAACTGGCATAATTCCAGGAGATTTACAATTGCCATTGACTTGCCTGGAGGACAAGCTATGACAATCAATTTTACACAGTTTCAGCAAGGGTATTGACAGAGTGGCACAAAAATCCAAGGAAATTATGGCGAGATGTAAATAATGACTGAACTCATTTACGCCATAATTTCCTGGGACCTTTATGGTGTAAAACGAAACCTACGCCATAGATGCGGTGCAAGAACTACAGAGTAGTGATAATGGTGGACCTCAAATATCCTAATATAGGGCTCAATTTTCCAGGGACATTTGCGCCGTTTTTTTGGCGTATGCCATTTTTTCTGGCGTAATTATTTAATTCAAAGTTTCCCCCTGGAATCTGCACCAGCGTAACTGCTTTACTTACGATTTTTCTAAGTTAGGTTTTTTTGACATTTCCTCATGTCTGCGTCAGTTTTCAGCAATTTTCTCAGATTGCCCAAATGTTTTTTATCGTAGGTTGGCGTATCTGGCCACTCCCGAAAAACCTTCTGGTGAGTTAACAGAAAGCAGCGCACATTGAAAAATTGGTGCTGAAAGACACCATTGTTTTTCAGTAACGTTTTTGGCGGCAGTGTCTAACACTTGAAATATCCAAAATAAAGTTCAGCGTTTTTTTACCTTTCAACGGAGTACATGGAAGTTTCTTGGATTTCTGAACTTTTAATTTTTTTTTACTCACACGCCACCACCGACGTCTTCAAGCAGGGCTGGAGGGGGGTCGTATCGTCAGCCGTCAGAATCAGCCCCGCACCCGGATACAGGGGCTTGGGGCTCGGCTGGAAATCAAGCCCAGGGGGGTGGTGGGATTGGGCGGGGGGGGGCACGGGTGATGAGGTGGCGATCCGAAGAATTCTTCACTGAGCCCAGGGAGGGAGGAGGCGATCGCAAGGCTGCTGCACTAGGCACAAGACTGCAATGAGTTTGGGGGAGGGGCGGAGAAGGGGAGAAGTCACAAGACTGCAATGGAGGGGGGGTAGATGCAACACATGTCTGCATTCGGCAGGAGACGCCTGCACTGTATGCGTGGAAGAATGACTACATAAAGTTCCCCATGACTGCCCAAGAAATGCGTGACAGGGCTGTGGGCTTCTCCAGGATTGCTGGCTTCCCAACAGTACAGGGCTGCGTTGATTGTATTTACATCGCCTTCCGAGCACCTTTGGAGGATTCCAAGATGTACGGGAACAGAAAAGGCTTCCACTCCATTAATGTGCAACTCGTGTGTGACGACATGCATTGTATCATGTCAGTCGATGCAAGAAACCCTGGGAGCACCCATGATGCGTTCATCCTACGCAAGAGCATTATATCTGCCATGTTTGAGCAGCAGCCAGAAGGGCAAAGCTGGCTACTGGGAGACAAAGGGTACGGCCTCACCACCTGGCTCATGACGCCCCTATGCGTAACCTGGATGGAAGCTGACCGGGAATATAACATCTCGCACATTGCGATGTGCAGCGTCATAGAGAGGACCATTGGCATCTTGAAACAGCGTTTCCGATGCCTGGACCATTCCAGAGGCTACTTGCTATACTCCCCTGAGATTGTCGGTCAGTTCACTGTTGTGTGCTGCATGCTGCATAACTTAGCCATCATGAGGCAGCAGGAGCTGGTAGGCGAAGACCCACCTGAGGTGAGAGTGGCTGATGATTTGATTAGGAAGATGCAGAAGACGAGGAGGAGGATGAGGAAGCACGACGGCGGAGGAGGGCAGTCCATCGTGCCCCTTTAACGATTGCTCGAGCCTTGCGCCAGCAGCTCATCCATGAACGCTTTGCTGCCTGAAGGCTCAGTGACAACTGTTCCACATGGACCATGTTTACAGTTTGGATCTGTTCCGTAATGTTGTGTTGTATTAATGGAACAAATGATGGAAATGATTCTTGTTTACTTCAAAAGTTGTGTTAATAATCAAACAAATAATGAAAATGATTCAGATTTAATGTAAAATATATTTTATTCAAAAGTTTAACAAATAGTTCTTTGTACTTAACTTAACTTTAATTAAATTATTCTTTTATCAAGTTTTCAGTTACGATCACTTAAAAACTTTAAGATCACTTGCTAACTTTTAAACTTGTAAATTTACATAACTTACAAACAATTTTTTAATTTGAGAACAACAGTTACAACAGTAACAATAGTAATAACAACAAAAGCAGCAAAGAAAGGCTGCACCCATCTTTCCTCCACCTTAATCTAAGACCGCTCGCCACGCTTGTTCTTGGTGACTCCACCACCCCTGCCCACAGTGTTTCTGGGGTTGGTGCCAAGTTTATTCTTTCTAAGATCTTGGGTAGTGCGCCTGTTGAGGTGGGGTGTGGGGGGGTGCAGGCGGCAATGTGGAGGGCCCAGGTGGCAATGTGGAGGGCCCAGGTGGCAATGTGGAGGGCCCAGGTGGCAATGTGGAGGGCCCAGGTGGCAATGTGGAGGGCCCAGGAGGCAATGTGGAGGGCCCAGGAGGCAATGTGGAGGGCCCAGGAGGCAATGTGGAGGGCCCAGGAGGCAATGTGGAGGGCCCAGGAGGCAATGTGGAGGGCCCAGGAGGCAATGTGGAGGGCCCAGGTGGCAATGTGGAGGGCCCAGGTGGCAATGTGGAGGGCCCAGGTGGCAATGTGGAGGGCCCAGGTGGCAATGTGGAGGGCCCAGGAGGCAATGTGGAGGGCCCAGGAGGCAATGTGGAGGGCCCAGGAGGCAATGTGGAGGGCCCAGGTGGCAATGTGGAGGGCCCAGGTGGCAATGTGGAGGGCCCAGGTGGCAATGTGGAGGGCCCAGGTGGCAATGTGGAGGGCCCAGGAGGCAATGTGGAGGGCCCAGGAGGCAATGTGGAGGGCCCAGGAGGCAATGTGGAGAGCCCAGGTGGCAATGTGGAGGGCCCAGGTGGCAATGTGGAGGGCCCAGGAGGCAATGTGGAGGGCCCAGGTGGCAATGTGGAGGGCCCAGGAGGCAATGTGGAGGGCCCAGGAGGCAATGTGGAGGGCCCAGGAGGCAATGTGGAGGGCCCAGGAGGCAATGTGGAGGGCCCAGGTGGCAATGTGGAGGGCCCAGGTGGCAATGTGGAGGGCCCAGGTGGCAATGTGGAGGGCCCAGGTGGCAATGTGGAGGGCCCAGGAGGCAATGTGGAGGGCCCAGGAGGCAATGTGGAGGGCCCAGGAGGCAATGTGGAGAGCCCAGGTGGCAATGTGGAGGGCCCAGGTGGCAATGTGGAGGGCCCAGGAGGCAATGTGGAGGGCCCAGGAGGCAATGTGGAGGGCCCAGGTGACAATGTGGAGGGCCCAGGTGGCAATGTGGAGGGCCCAGGTGGCAATGTGGAGGGCCCAGGTGGCAATGTGGAGGGCCCAGGAGGCAATGAGGAGGGCCCAGGTGGCAATGCGGAGGGCCCAGGTGGCAATGTGGAGGGCTCGGCTCGGGCTCTTCAGAGGCTGGTGTGGGGATTGGAGTGGGAATGGCAGTTGATTCTGTCAATGGGCGCGGGGTCTGGGTGTATTCCCTTATTGCAGCAGCTAACTTCAACATGCCGTCCCTCATGCGCCCTGACAGTGTCTCAACGACCTGCAACATTCCCTCCCTCATGTTGAGCAAAACTGTCTCAACTACCTGTGACATTCCTTCCCTCATGTTCAGTGATAGTGTTTGCACCACCTCTGACATTCCCTCCCTGATGTTCACTGACAGCGCATTAGCTACCCGTGACATTCCCTCCCTCATGGTCACTGACATGGTTTCAGCTGACTAAGATATTCCCTCACTCATGGTCCCGGACATTGGTCCCATTTCTCGTGAGATTGCTGTTACTTCTCCCGACAGTCCCACTACCTCATCACCCACCCCACTGATGGTGTCCAGGAGTGATCGCGTAAGGTCAATGCTCTCCCCATTCATTGTCATCATCTGAACCACATCTGTTAGATCCTTCCCCTTCTCCCACAGGTGTGCTCGCACGCCACCAGTGGGACCCACAGCCTCGGAAGGTGGGGCCCTGGATGTGCCTCACTGCACCCCACTGGAATCCCCAGCCTCGTACGGTGGAAAACCATGGCATGTCCCACCAACACTCAAACCAGTAGTCAGGGAAGGGGCTAGCAACTCAATGGGCAGCACCTGCATCTCCTCCAAAGTGAGTACAAGAGATGGGGCTTCATCCATCCCCTCCACCTCCCCCACCCCCATGCTCTTGGTCTGACAGATGGGTATGGAAGATTTTCTCTCTTCAGGCTCATCCTCGTCTGTATATTCTTCTGCATCGTCAGGGTTGGCCTCAAGTTCTGCAAAATATAACAGAGCACAGACAAATGGTTTGCAGTAGAGGAGGGGGCAGGATGGGTGGCATGAGTAGGCTCACACAGCGCAGGCAACAGGCTGATTTGAAGGACCACAATGAGTAATAGCACATTGCAGCAACCGAAGCATAGCTGATGGAGACAGCCCCATGAACCGAAGCATGGCTAGCCCGCACAGTACTTAACATTTAGCAAAGCCAGCGTGTGGAATTTGCAGGACTTACCTTCTCCCTGGAGTGTGAGCCCAGCTTGTGCAGTGGTGGTTGCTTTTCTCCAGGCAGGACCCATCAAGGGTGTCAGTGACTGCAGATTTGCCGGGCCTCCTCCTGTTCGAGTTCTCTCTCTTTTATTATGTGGCACCTTCCTCTACAAAGATGAAAATGCAACGTTTTAGAGAGGGTGTCTTTCTGTTGGGTGGGACATATACAGCTTCAATTCTATTGAATAAATGAAAATACTACTTACACTAACTACTTGACCAATGTCCTGCCACTTTTTTTTACACTGGCCTCCAGATCTCGTGGTGGTGACCATTGTGCAGTAATCTTCTGCAACTTGGTTCCAGCTTTTTATCATTTCTTTGGGTGGAACTTTTATGTGACCTCTGTTGGTGTCCAGCTCCTGCTATCTGGTCTCAATCACAGTAACTAGTGCCTCCACTTCATCCTGTAAGAAATTCTTGGTCCTTGCACCGTGTTGCATCTTGTATTGCTACAGATCTACTTTTTCCAATGCTGTCACACAGCACTCCTTCTCCCACAACTGGCTCTTTAAAAATGGCCGATTGCCAACCCAGAGCTGTACTACGCATGCCCATCCATTGAAATAACGTCAAAAACTTTACTTTTTTCATCGCGCATGCGCAGAAGGTGCGGCATCATTTTTTCGGTGCAGAAAGCAGGCTCCACCCACCCCCCATCCCCCGAGGCGACTGGACACGCTGCGCGGCGTAAAATTTGAATTGTACATCGAGGAAATTTTGGCAAAATATTTCTGGTGCATTTCTGGCCTAGAAAAATGGGCGGAACTCTGGCAATACTCCAGAAAATGGGCTTGGGCAAAATTGAGCCCATTGATTGGTATAGTAACAGTGTAAAGGACAAAGAGGGGGAGGAATTCCTGAAACGTGTACAAGAGAATTTTCTTGATCAATGTGTTTCCAGGGAAGGAAGCAGTGCTGGATCTAGTTCTGTGAATGAAGTGGAGCAAGTGGAGCATGTTTCTTAAATGGAGCGTGTTTCAGGGTGAGAGCGTTTGGGGAACAGTGAATTTAACACAATCACAATCACTAAGGAGGTGGTAGTCAGTAAGATAATGGGACTAAAGGCAGATAAATCCCCTGGACCTGATGGCTTGCATCCTAGGATCTTAAGAGAAGTAGCGACAGGGATTGTGGATGCATTGATTGTAATTTACCAAAATTCCCTGGATTCTGGGGAGGTCCCAGCAGATTGGAAAACTGCAAATGTAACACCCCTATTTAAAAAAGGAGACAGACAAAAAGCAGGAAACTATAGACCAGTTAGCCTAACATCTGTGGTTGGGAAAATGTTGGAGTCCATTAGTAAAGAAGCAGTAGCAGGACATTTGGTAAAGCAAAATTCGGTCAGGCAGAGTCAGCATGGATTTATGAAGGGGAAGTCATGTTTGACAAATTTGCTGGAGTTCTTTGAAGATGTAATGAACAGGGTGGATAAAGGAGAAATAGTGGGTGTGGTGTATTTGGACTTCCAGAAAGCATTTGACAAGGTGCCACATAAAAGGTTATTGCACAAGATAAAAGTTCACGGAATTGGGGGTAATATATTAGCATGGATAGAGGATTGGCTAACCAGTAGAGAACAGAGAGTCAGGATAAATGGTTCATTGTCTGGTTGGCAACCAGTAACTGGTGGGGTGCCACAGGGATCAGTGCTGGGACCCCAACTATTTACAATCTATATTAACGACTTGGAAGAAGGGACTGAGTGTAACGTAGCCAAGTTTGCTGACGATGCAAAGATGGGAGGGTTCGTGCTGCGATGGTGCAGCCTGGCATTCCGCATCTGTGCTAGGCTGCAGCCACGGAAGCCCGCTCCTCAGTGATGTAGTGGTGGCCCCTCACCCCACTGCAGAGCTCGCAGTGTGCCCTCCCCTTTAACAGAAGGGGAAGGCCCCGCACTGTAAAATTTGCACGCTTACTGTTCCGGTTCTGCCCCCGAGAGGAAGTGGAGCATCCGACATTGCGCACCACTTCCTCCCGGGGGCGCTAACTCCAATTACGCAACCGGGGTGGGACTTCTGCGGCGGGGGCAGGAAGTCCCACCTGACCTCAGTTACCACCCCGCAAACGAGGCTTTACGGAATTTCGGCCCTACTGAGGTTAGACAGAAAAAATGAGACCTATGACAATGGGAAGTTATTGGAAACCATTATCAGGGGCAAAATAAACTTTTATTTGGAAAGGCATGGGTGAATCAAGGAGAGTCAGCATGGATTTGGCAAAGGAAAGTGGTGTCTAACTAACTTGATTGAATTCTTTGACGAGGTAGCAGGGAAGGTTGATCACGGTAGTGCAGTAAATGTTGTATATATGGACTTTTGGAAGGCATTCATCAAAGTGCCATTTTCCAGTTTCCGGACGACCCCGCCACGGATCAGTCCGGTGTCCAGATTCTGGAACATTCCGGATTTTGGAACTCCGGATATCGGACGCTCAACCTGTATATTAAAAGATTGGCAGTCCTCAAAGTAGAAAAGTCACCCAGTCCAAATGGGACGCATCCTAGGTTACTGAGGGAAGTAAGGATGGAAATTGTGGTAGCTCTGACCACAATCTTCCAATCCTCATTAGATATGGAGGTGGTACCAGAGGACTTGAGAATTTCAAATGTTACACCCCTGTTTAAAAAAAGGGAGAGTGATAAACCTGGCAACTACAGGCCAGTTGGTGGTGAGGAAACATTTAGAGACAATAATCCAGGACAAAATTAATTGGCATTTGGCATTTGGAAAAGTATGTGCTATAAATGAAAGTCAGCACAGATTTGTTAAAGGCAAATCATGTTTGACTAACTTGATCGAGTTCTTTAATGAAGTAACATCGAGAGTTGATGCGGATAATGCGGTTGATATTATATATATGGACTTTCAAATGGCGTTTGACAAAGTACCACATGATAGACATGTTAGCAAAATTAAAGCCTTGGGACTAAAGGGACAGTGGCAGCATGGATACAAAATTGGTTAAGGGGCAGAAAGCAGAGAGTAGTGGTGAACAGTTGTTTTCAGACTGGAGGGAAGTATACAGTGGTGTTCCCCAGGGGTCAGTATTAGGACCATGGCTCTTTTTGATATATATTAATAAACTGGAGATGGGTATATAAGGCATAATTTCAAAGTTTGCAGATGATACAAAACTTGGAAAATGTTATAAACAATGAGGAGAATAGTAACAAAGTTCAGGAGGACATAGACAGACTGGTAAACTGGGCAGACACATGGCAGATGAAATTGAATGCAGAGAAGTGTAAGGTGATACATTTTGGTAGGAAAAATGAGGAGAGACAATGGGCAAGATGTTCCACTTTTTTTGCATCGATACCGCCCACTTAACGTCCATTTTAACGCTGAAACATAGAAACACAGAAACATAGAAAATAGGTGCAGGAGTAGGCCATTCGGCCCTTCTAGCCTGCACCGCCATTCAATGAGTTCATGGCTAAACATTCAACTTCAGTACCCCATTCCTGCTTTCTCGCCATACCCCTTGATCCCCCTAGTAGTAAGGACCTCATCTAACTCCTTTTTGAATATATTTAGTGAATTGGCCTCAACAACTTTCTGTGGTAGAGAATTCCACAGGTTCACCACTCTCTGGATGAAGAAGTTCCTCCGCATCTCGGTCCTAAATGGCTTACCCCTTATCCTTAGACTGTGACCTCTGGTTCTGGACTTCCCCAACATTGGGAACATTCTTCCTGCATCTAACCTGTCTAACCCCGTCAGAATTTTAAATGTTTCTATGAGGTTCCCTCTCATTCTTCTGAACTCCAGTGAATACAAGCCCAGTTGATCCAGTCTTTCTTGATAGGTCAGTCCCGCCATCCCGGGAATCAGTCTGGTAAACCTTCGCTGCACTCCCTCAATAGCAAGAACGTCCTTCCTCAGGTTAGGAGACCAAAACTGTAACAATACTCCAGGTGTGGCCTCACCAATGCCCTGTACAACTGTAGCAACACCTCCCTGCCCCTGTACTCAAATCCCCTTGCTATGAAGGCCAACATGCCATTTGCTTTCTTAACCGCCTGCTGCACCTGCATGCCAACCTTCAATGACTGATGTACCACGACACCCAGGTCTCTTTGCACCTCCCCTTTTCCTAATCTGTCACCATTCAGATAATAGTCTGTCTCTCTGTTTTTACCACCAAAGTGGATAACCTCACATTTATCCACATTATACTTCATCTGCCATGCATTTGCCCACTCACCTAACCTATCCAAGTCGCTCTGCAGCCTCACAGCATCCTCCTCGCAGCTCACACTGCCACCCAACTTAGTGTCATCCGCAGATTTGGAGATACTACATTTAATCCCCTCATCTAAATCATTAATGTACAGTGTAAACAGCTGGGGCCCCAGCACAGAACCTTGTGGTACCCCACTAGTCACTGCCTGCCATTCTGAAAAGTACCCATTTACTCCTACTCTTTGCTTCCTGTCTGACAACCAGTTCTCAATCCATGTCAGCACACTACCCCCAATCCCATGTGCTCTAACTTTGCACATCAATCTCTTGTGTGGGACCTTGTCGAACGCCTTCTGAAAGTCCAAATATACCACATCAACTGGTTCTCCTTTGTCCACTTTACTGGAACCATCCTCAAAAAATTCCAGAAGATTTGTCAAGCATGATTTCCCTTTCACAAATCCATGCTGACTTGGACCTATCATGTCACTGCTTTCCAAATGCACTGCTATGACATCCTTAATAATTGATTCCATCATTTTACCCACTACCGATGTCAGGCTGACCGGTCTATAATTCCCTGTTTTCTCTCTCCCTCCTTTTTTAAAAAGTGGGGTTACATTGGCTACCCTCCACTCTATAGGAACTGATCCAGAGTCAATGGGATGTTGGAAAATGACTGTCAATGCATCCACTATTTCCAAGGCCACCTCCTTAAGTACTCTGGGATGAGGTATAACGCCCAGATATCGCCCATTTAGGCACAAAATTGAAACTAACGCCCACTTATTGCTCACTTATCGCCTAGCGTTACTTTTGGCATGTAATTAACATCGAGAAAAAATAATACCGTCTGCTCACTTTTTTTTGGCGGCGTTACTTTCGGCACCTCGCCTACATATCGCCAAAAATATCGCTCGCCAGAAAACCCGCTGAGAAAAACTTGCTCTCACTTGAACTAAACCCAGCGTTTTGGATGCCATTTTGTAAATTGGAGGTCCGTTCATAAAAAAGGCTGCTCCAACTTCTGGGGAGTTTTGATGTGCTTTGGAGGTCTTTTAAGATGATTTCAACATCTAAGCAAACATCTTATCATACTGTGGACGATTTGAAGTTATTTTAGGTGTCTTAGTAGGTAAATTTATTATTTGTGAACAATAGGTATAATACTGAGAGTTATTGTAATGGGGTCTATAATTTCTCAGCCAGTCTTGATGGCACATGCTGCAGACGACAGAAGGCAGAAAGTATATTCAACAGCATTATGTGCCCAATCAAAGACATACCAGACTGCTGAGGAGGACGAGACCTTACACCCCACGCACTTACAGGGCAAAGCAGGAAATTATAGACCAGTTAGCCTAACATCTGTAGTTGGGAAAATGTTGGAGTCCATTATCAAAGAAGTAATAGCAGGACATTTGGAAAAGCATAATTCAAGAAGAGTCAGCACAGCTTTATGAAGGGGAAGTCATGTTTGACAAATTTGCTGGAATTCTTTGAGGATGTAATGAACAGGGTGGATAAAGGGGAACCAGTGGATGTGGTGTATTTGGACTTCCAGAAGGCATTCGACAAGGTGCCACATAAAAGGTTACTGCACAAGATAAAAGTTCACACGGTTGGGGGTAATATATTAGCATGGATAGAGGATTGGCTAATGAACAGAAAACTGAGAGTTGGGGTAAATGGTTCATTCTCAGGTTGGCAATCAGTAACTAGTGGGGTGCCACAGGGATCAGTGCTGGGACCCCAACTATTTACAATCTATATTAACGACTTGGAAGAAGAGACCGAATATAAAGTAGCCAGGTTTGCTGATGATTCAAAGATGGGAGGAAAAGCAATGTGTGAGAAGGACACAAAAAATCTGCAAAAGGACATAGACAGGCTAAGTGAATGGGCAAAAATTTGGCAGATGGAGTATAATGTTGGAAAGTGTGAGGTCATGCACTTTGGCAGAAAAAATCAAAGAGCAAGTTATTATTTAAATGGAGAAAGATTGTAAAGTGCTGCAATACAGCAGGACCTGGGGGTACTTGTGCATGAAACACAGAAGGTTAGTATGCAGGTACAGCAAGTGATCAGGAAGGCCAATGGAATCTTGGCCTTTATTGCAAAGGGGATGGAGTATAAAAGCAGGGAAGTCTTGCTACAATTATACAGGGTGAGGCCACACCTGGAATACTGCGTGCAGTTTTGGTTTCCATAGTTACAAGAGGATATACTTGTTTTGGAGGCAGGTTAGAGAAGGTTCACTAGGTTGATTCTGGGGATGAGGGGGTTGACTTATGAGGTAAGGTTGAGTAGGTTGGGCCTCTACTCATTGGAATTCAGAAGATTGAGAGGTGATCTTATTGAAACATGACAGAGAGAATGTTTCCACTGATGGGGGAGACTAGAACTAAGGGGCATAATCATAGAATAAGGGGCCACCCATTTAAAACTGAGATGAGGAGAAATGTATTTTCTCAGAGGGTTGTAAATCTGTAGAATTCATTGCCTCAGAGAGCTGTGGAAGCTGGGACATTGAATAAATTTAAGACAGAGATAGACAGTTTCTTAACCAATAAGGGAATAAGGGAATAAGGGGTTATGGGGAACGGGCAGGGAAGTGGACCTGAGTCCATGATCGGATCAGCCAAGATCGTACAAAGTGGTGGAGCAGGCTCGAGGTGTGTATGGCCTACTCCTGCTCCTATTTCTTATGTTATTATGTTCTTATGTACCTGAACTTGTCTGCTAACACATGCCTTAGGAGACTGCGTTTCCACAGAGGTTATCAGTGAGATATGCCAGCTCATCAGGGGAGATGTGCAGCCTGCAAGGGTATCTAAGGGTTAAGACATGGCAGGAGAGCTCGGTCATGTGATATGCTCCTCCTGTGCCATGTGGGAACTCAGGGACGCTTCCGGTGTCCCTGAGGACTACATGTGTGAGAAGTGTATCCACCTCCAGCTCCTGACGTATCACGTTGCGGAATTGGAACTGAGGGTGGATTCACTCTGGAGCACATACGATGCTGAGAATGACATAAGTGGCACATTTAGTGAGTTGGTCTTACCACATGAGAAGGATTCACAGCCAGCTAGGGAATGGAAGACCAGCAGGAAGAGTAGTACAAAGAAAGTAGTGCAAGGGTCCCACCTGGTCATCCCCCTGCAAAACAGGTACACTGCTTTGAGTGCTGTTGAGGGGGATGACTCATCAGGGGAGAGCAGCAGCAGCCAAGTTCATGGCACCGTGGGTGGCTCTGTTGTACAGGAGGGCATAAAAAAGAGTGGGAGAGCGATAGTGATAGGGGATTCAAGCATAAGGGGAATAGATAGGCGTTTCTGCGGCTGCAATCGAGACTCCAGGATGGTATGTTGCCTCCCTGGTGCAAGGGTCAAGGATGTCTCCAAGCAAGTGCAGGACATTCTAAAAAGGGAGGGAGAACAGCCAGTTGTCGTGGTGCACATTGGTACCAACGACATAGGTAAAAAAAGGGATAAGGTCCCACGAGACGAATTTAAGGAGCTAGGAGTTAAATTAAAAAGTAGGACCTCAAAAGTAATAATCTTGGGATTGCTACCAGTGCCACGTGCTAGTCAGAGTAGGAATCGCAGGATAGCACAGATGAATACGTGGCTTAAGCAGTGGTGCAGCAGGGAGGGATTCAAAGTTGTGGTGCATTGGAACAGGTTCTGGGGGAGGTGGGACCAGTACAAACTGGACGGTCTGCACTTGGGCAGGACCGGAACCAATGTCCTAGGGGGAGTGTTTGCTAGTGCTGTTGGTGAGGAGGTAAACTAATATGGCAGGGGGATGGGAACCAATACAGGGAGACAGAGGGAAACAAAAAGGAGACAAAAACAAAAAACAGAAAAGAGATGAGTAAAAAAGGGCCACTGAATATAAAAGGGCTGCAGGAGGGGTAAAAACTAAAAATCATGGTTTAAAAACGAGGATGAAAACACTCTACCTAAATGCACGCAGCATTTGAAATAAAGTAAATGAGTTGATGGCACAAATCATTACAAATAGGTATGATTTGGTGGCCATTACAGAAACATGGTTGCAAGGTGGCCAAGACTGGGAATTAAACATACAGGGGTATCTGACGATTCAGAAAGATAGGCAAGAAGGGAAAGGAGGTGGGGTAGCTCTGTTAATAAAGGATGATATCAGGGCAGTTGTGAGGGATGATATTGGCTCCAATGAACAAAATGTTGAATCATTGTGGGTGGAGATTAGAGATAGTAAGGGGAAAAAGTCACTGGTCGGCGTAGTTTATAGGCCCCCAAATAATAACTTCACGGTGGGGCAGGCAATAATCAAGGGAATAATGGAGGCATGTGAAAAAGGAACGACAGTAGTCATGGGGGATTTTAACCTACATATCGACTGGTCAAATCAAATCGCAGGGGGTAGCCTGGAGGAGGAGTTCATAGAATGCATACGGGACTGTTTCTTAGAACAGTATGCGACAGAGCCCACAAGGGAGCAAGCCGTCTTGGATCTGGTCCTGTGTAATGAGACAGGAAAAATAAACGATCTCCTCGTAAAAGATCCTCTCGGAATGAGTGATCACAATATGGTTGAATTTATAATACAGATTGAGGATGAGGAAGTTGTATCAGAAACGAGGGTACTATGCTTAAACAAAGGGGACTACAGTGGGATGAGGGCAGAGTTGGCTAAAGTAGACTGGAAACAAGGTCTAAACGGTGGCACAATTGAGGAACAGTGAAGGACTTTTAAGGAGCTCTTTCATAGTGCGCAAAAAATATATATTCCAGTGAAAAAGAAGGGCGGCAAGAGAAGTGATAACCAGCCGTGGATAACCAAGGAAATAAAGGAGAGTATCAAATTAAAAACCAATGTGTATAAGGTGGCCAAGGTTAGTGGGAAACTAGAAGATTGGGAAAATTTTAAACGACAGCAAAGAATGACTAAGAAAGCAATAAAGAAAGGAAAGATAGATTACGAAGGTAAACTTGCACAAAACATAAAAACGTATAGTAAAAGCTTTTACAGATATATAAAATGGAAGAGAGTGACTAAAGTAAATGTTGGTCCCTTAGAAGATGAGAAGGGAGATTTAATAATGGGAAATGTGGAAATGGCTGAGACCTTAAACAATTATTTTGCTTCCATCTTCACAGTGGAAGACACAAAAACAATGCCAAAATTTGCAGGCCACAGGAATGTGGGAAGGGAGGACCTTGAGACAATCACACTAGGGGAGTAGTGCTGGACAGGCTAATGGGACTGAAGGTAGACAAGTCCCTGGTCCTGATGAAATACATCCCAGGGTATTAAAAGAGATGGCTGAAGTTATAGCAAATGCATTCGTTATAATCTACCAAAATTCTCTGGACTCTGGGGAGGTACCAGCGGATTGGAGAGCAGCTAATGTAACGCCTCTGTTTAAAAAAGGGGGCAGGCAAAAGGCAGGTAACTATAGGCCGGTTAGTTTAAAATCTGTAGTGGGGAAAATGCTTGAAACTATCATTAAGGAAGAAATAGCGGGACATCTGGATAGGAATAGTGCAATCAAGCAGACGCAGCATGGATTCATGAAAGGGAAATCATCTTTAACTAACTTACTGGAATTCTTTGAGGATATAACGAGCATGGTGGATAGAGGTGTACCGATGGATGTGGTGTATTTATTTCCAAAAGGCATTCGATAAGGTGCCACACAAAAGGTTACTACAGAAGATAAAGGTACGCGGAGTCAGAGGAAATGTATTAGCATGGATAGAGAATTGGCTGGCGAACAGAAAGCAGAGTCGGGATAAATGGGTCCTTTTCCGGTTGGAAATCAGTGGTTAGTGGTGTGCCACAGGGATCAGTGCTGGGACCACAACTGTTTACAATATACATAGATGACCTAGAAGAGGGGACAGAGTGTAGTGCAACAAAATTTGCAGATTAGTGGGAAAGCGGGTTGTATAGAGGACTCAGAGAGACTGCAAGGAGATTTGGATAGGTTAAGCGAATGGGCTAAGGTTTGGCAGATGGAATACAATGTCGGAAAGTGTGAGGTCGTCCACCTTGGGAAAAAAAAACAGTAAAAGGGAATATTATTTGAATGGGGAGAAATTACAACATGCTGTGGTGCAAAGGGACCTGGGGGTCCTTGTGCATGAAACTCTTTTGGAGTTTACCTGAAAAAACATAAACATTAAACCCTGCCACCCGCCCTGGATGACACACCAGACATTTACAAGGCCCTTTTTTTTCTTTTTTGTGGGTTTTTTTTGTGTTTTTCTTTTTTTTTTGTTTTTTTTTTGGGCACTAAAATCACATTTTTTCCTCCAGTGCCCCCTATAAAAGGGGAGGGGGACACTAAAAGCACCGGCAATTAAAACAAATTAAACTTTAAAACATAAAATCAAATTAAAATTTGGTTGCCGGGCGTGACGATGCACTCCAGTCCCTCCGGTGCCCACCTCTCGCGGAAGGCCGCGAGCGTACCGGTGGACACCGCGTGCTCCATCTCCAAGGACACCCTGGCGCGGATGTACGCGCGGAAGAGAGGCAGGCAGTCAGGTTGAACGACCCCCTCGGACCTACCCGCTCCCCTCCGCACAGGGTGCCCAAAGATCAGGAGAGTGGGACTGAAGTGCAGCCAGAATTTCAGGAGCAGCCCCTTTAAATAATAAAACAGGGGCTGCAACCTCGTGCATTCCATAAAAACATGGAACACGGACTCTTCAAGACCGCAGAAATTGCAGGCGGCCTGGGAGTCCGTGAACCGGCTTAAAAATTTGTTGCACGGCACTGCTCCATGCACAACCCTCCAGGCCAAGTCCCCGATGAATAATGGGAGGACTCCCGCATAGAGTGCCCTCCATCGGGGACCCCCGCCTCCTCCGGACGGCAAGATGGTACGCCATGGCATGTCCGGACGGCCGGCGAGGATGGCAAAGTTGAGAGTGTGCAGGAGCAGCCCGTACAGGAAACCCCTCCGCGCGGAACTGAAAGGCACAGAGGGGATTTCCTCGAGGCGGCTCAAGTTGTGAGGCGCCGGCACCCGAGGGAGGTTCCGGGGTTTGGCGCCGATGAGGAATTCCGTCCGGACGGGGGTCAGTTCGGACGGGATCTCCCCATGTGCTTGAGCCTCCTCGATGCACCTAACAGAGTCAGGGCCCAAAGCTGTTTTTAGCGACTCGATGGCTTCGGCCGCGCGGCAGACGTTGGCTGAATTTAGGCGCCGCGCCAGCGTGCCTGGCGCCATCCAGCCCGCTCCTCCGCCATCGAGCAGGTCCCTGACCCTGGTCACCTCACCAGCCACAGCCCTCTCTTCCAACCGCCACATAAAACCTCGGTCGTGGAGGTACGGATTCCCGAGCAGCGGCTCCTGCAGGACAGCCGCCACTCCAGCCGGCGGAGAGCTGCGCTTGGTGGAGACTTTGTTCCAGACCCTGATGAGTTCCTTGTAAAAGACAGGCAGCTCCTGGAGGGCGGTCCTGACACCCCCCAAGTTCACAAACAGGAGCTGCGTGTCGTAATTGAGGTCGCGCTGCTGGCGGAAGAAATACGTCGCCAGAGCACACCACCCAGGAGGGGGCTCGACGTAAAGGTATCTCTGCAGGGTCTGAAGACGGAAAGTCGCGAGCTGGGTGCTGACGCACACCAACGACTGACCGCCTTCCTCAAGCGGGAGACTCAAGACCGCGGCAGAGACCCAGTGCTTCCTGTTGTTCCAGAAGAAGTCCACCAGCTTCTTCTGTATCTTGGCGACAAACGCAGGGGGAGGGGTCAAAGTGACCAGCCGGTACCACAACATTGCGGCCACCAGCTGGTTTATGACTAGCGCTTGACCCCTGTAGGACAGCTCTCGAAGCAGTCCTGTCCAGCGCCCTAGGCGAGCGGCGACCTTGGCCTCCAGCTCCTGCCAGTTCGCCGGCCAGGCTTCCTCGTCGGGGCTAAGGTAGACTCCCAGATAGAGGAGATGGGTCGTGCTCCAGGCAAAAGGCCTGAGCTCCTCCAGCAGGGAATCCACCCGCCACTGACCCACCAGGAGTCCGGAACATTTTTCCCAGTTGACTCTGGCGGAGGATGCGGCCGAGTAAATCTCCTGGCACTCACGCATCCTCCGCAGGTCAGCGGGATCCTCTACCGCGAGGAGCACATCATTGGCGTAAGCCGAGAGGACGACCTCCACGCCCGGCCCTTGCAGAGCCAGTCCCGTCAACCTCGTCCGCAAGAGGCGCAGGAAAGGCTCCACGCAAACGGCGTATAACTGGCCGGACATGGGGCATCCCTGGCGCACCCCTCTCCTAAAGCGAAGGGGCGCCGTCAAGGACCAGTTAACCTTAATCAGACACTCCGCGGCGGCGTACAAAAGTCGGATCCGGGCGACGAAATGCGTCCCGAACCCGAAAGCGCGCAGAGTTCCGAGCAGATAGTCGTGATCCACCCTGTCGAACGCCTTCTCTTGGTCGAGAGATAGGAAGGCGACCGACAGACCAAGCTCCTGGGAATGATGGATGAGGTCCCGAACCAGATGGATGTTATCGTGGATTGTCCGGCCCGGGACCGTGTAGGACTGGTCTGGGTGGATCATGTGGTCCAGCACGGTGCCAAGGCGAGCAGACATCGCCCTGGCGAAGATTTTGTAGTCCGTGCCGAGGAGGGAGACCGGGCGCCAGTTCTTAAGGAGGCGGAGATCGCCCTTCTTAGGCAGCAGGACGATGACTGCCCTGCGCCAAGAGAGGGGCATCTCCCCGGTCGCCAGACTTTCCCCCAGGACCCGCGCGTAGTCGCTCCCCAGGACGTCCCAGAACGCCCTGTGGAACTCCACGGTCAGCCCGTCCAGCCCCGGGGATTTTCCCCTCGAGAGCCAGTCGAGGGCACTGGTCAGCTCCGCCAGGCTTAGCGGAGCTTCCAAATTTTCACCGCCCTCCGGGCTGACTTTCGGCAGGTCCTCCCACAAAACTCTACGCGCTTCCTCGCTGGACGGATCCGGAGAGAACAGAGCCCCGTAATATTCACGGGCCCTGTTGTTGACGCCCTCCGGATCCGAGACGAGAGAGCCGTCGTCGGCCAGCAGCGTCAAGAGCTGCTTACGGACATTCTGCCTTTTTTCCAGCGAGTAGAAGAAGGGGGAGCCGCGGTCCAGATCTCGCAGGAACCGGATCCGCGACCTCACGAACGCGCCTCGGGACCCGACGAGCTGCAGGTCCTTCAGCGCGGCCTTCTTCGCTTCGTACACCGTCCGCAGGGCCGGGTCCTCGACGACTTAACCGAGACGGGATTCCAGGTCGAGCACCTCTTTTTCTAGGCACCCGACTCCGGCCGCCAGCCTCTTGGTCGACCCCCTCGCGTACTCTTGACAGAAGACGCGGACGTGAGCCTTGCCCACGTCCCACCATAGCCTCAAGGAGGGGAAGCCCCCCTGCTTCCTTCTCCAGTCGGTCCAGAATCGACGGAACGAGTCCTGGAACCGCTCGTCCTCCAGCAGCCGGTTGTTAAAGTGCCAGTACGCGGTCCCCGTCCTCGCGCGGAGCGAAGCGAGCTCCGCCCACACCAGGTGATGGTCCGAAGACGGCACCGGCCGCATGGAGGCCGCTGGGACGCAGGAAACGTACGCCCGAGACACGTAAAGGCGGTCGACTCTGGACCATCCTACTCCAGGCTTCACCCAAGTAAAGGCGCTGGAGTCGGGGTGGAGATTTCGCCAGACGTCCACCAAGTCGAAGGACCCGACCAGGTCCCTCAACTTCTCCATCGCCGTCATGCTCTGCGGGGCACCGGAGCGGTCCCTCGCCTCGAGGGTGCAGTTAAAATCCCCCCCGAGGACAATGCAGTCGCCGACGTCGACGGAGCCAAAAAGAGCGGACACTTCTTCGAAGAAGCGCGCCTGCTGCGGGCCGGGCTGAGGGGCGTACATGTTCACGAGATGGAGCGGCACGTCCCCCAGGCGAACCGTTACGTGCAGCAAGCGGCCTGGCACGGGCTCCTCGACCCCCAAGATCTCCGGCTGAAAATGCGGGCCCAGCAAGATGGCCACCCCACTAGAAGTGGCGGTGAGGTGGCTCATGCGGACCTCTCCTTGCCATTCCAGGAGCCACGTGGCTTCGTCTCCCGGAACGGTGTGGGTTTCTTGCAGGAAGCACACCGCATATTTCCCCTCCCGCAGGAGCGAAAAATTGTCAAATCTACGACGTGCCCCTCTGCCGCCGTTGATGTTGAGGCTGGCTATGGTTATCTTCATGGCAAAAGCATAGTGCAACCTCTACCTTAACCTATTGTGGGGGAGGGAGCGGAGTCTTTTGTTGACCTCCACTCCTTCAGCAGCCCAGCGAGGAACTTTTTGAGCCGGCGCAGCTCAAGGCCTTGCGCCCTTGATAAGGGCCCGCCCGCGGCCATGGTTTTAGCGGCGACGCGGACGGAAGCGATGAGCAGCCCCGGCTCGGACCATCTTTCCCAGGCCAGATGGGCTCGGTTGCGGCGACCCTGGCTCTGGGCCAAAAAGTCCCGGAGTTCCTTTACAGGAATGATGGGGGACTCAGCGGCGGGCACGAGGAGATCCACCGCCTCACTGGCGATGGACTCGAGATCTTCACCCGCGTCCTCCACTGAGTCCCCGTCCTCCTCCGGGAGGTCGCCGCCAGCAGCCGGCCCGGCCGCTCCATCTGGCCCTAGCTCTGCTCCGATCCCACCCCCAGGATCGTCGGCAGAGGAGTCCCCACTGGGCTCTTTTAGAATTGGTGCTGGGTCGGGAAGCGACAGCGGAAGGGGTTCCTCCTCCGCCCCAGGAACCGGGGAACAAGGAGAGACCCGGCCATAGAAAATCCCCAGGCCCTCCAAGCGCTCCAGCTCCAAAGTAGGGGGCGAGGGTGGGTGTTCCTCCCCCTCCCCGCCGCCACCCCCCGGCCCAGCGTGTACAGATTCATTAAAAGTGTTAATACTTTGTATTTCTGCCGAGTCAATCAAATCCCGGGGGAAGTTGGGTATTGGCTGGGCGGGCTCAGGTTCGGCCTTTTCGGCCCCGCCCGCCTCAGTCCCCGGGACGCTCGACCCGGTGGCTACGCATTCTTCCGCTGGCCCCACGCCCTCCACGACAGGCAGATCTTCCACGCCATCCCTGGGAGGCAGAGGCTGGGCAGTCTCGACTGCCTCACCCTCCCCGGGGACAGATTCCTCGTGCCTACAGCGCAGTTTGGGGGCGCCGGTGGGGGACGCGGGACACGCGGCGGGCACCGACTCCTCCGCGGAGGGATGTTGTTCCCCCCCCGCCTCATTGGAGCGGCGCCTCCTTTTTTTCCTGGGGGAGCACGGAGACAGGGAGACACCCGTGTCTGCCGAGGCCTCCTGCTCCACTCCCCCCTTTTTCTTATCTTGCCCGCGCCCGAACCCCTCTGCGGTATTAGTCAAGGGCTCGGGCACGGGCTCAGGGCACCCCGCGCTCGCCGGTGACGGGGTTGGGCCGAGCGCGGTGAACAGCTTGTCTGGCGCACTAAGGGGACCCGCCTCTAGGTGTTTCGCCTTCTTCTGCGCCTTCTTTCCGGCCGGACGCTCTCCCTCCCCCCCGCCGGAGGCCGTGAAAACAAAGGCCCCCGATGATGCCCGCGCACCCACAGCTCCCAGCACGCGGACGCTACTAGGGGGAGGGGTGACGGCGGCGGCGCCAGCCTTGTCCGCCCTCGGTGGTTTGGCGGCTTTGGAGGCGGGGCAGTTCTTGCGAACGTGCCCCACCTCCCTGCAGGCATGGCACCGCACGCCGTCCGACGTCCAGAAGACGCGGTAGGCAGTCCCCTCGTGCACCACATTAAAATTGCCCTCTGTCGTCTCTTCCCGCGCCAGCCGGACAAAGAGCTGGCGGCGGAAGGAGAACACGTGGCGCAGTCTGTTCTCCCTGAGGCCGAGCGGTATGGGATTGATCCCCGACCTTACCTCCCCCAGTTGGTGTAGGTGAGGGAGGAGGAGCTCAGCGGGAACAAAGGGCGGGACGTTTGATAGAATGACCCTCTGCGCGGTGGCCTCGAGAGGGTCCACCGGCAGGAACGCCCCGCCCACCGTGAGCCCCTTTTCAATGGCCAGGGACACCGCCCGCTCCGACCCCAGGAAGAACACGGCCTTCCCAGACATCTTGGAGGCTGCGACAATGGCCGAGGGGCCGACTACCCCAGCCATCGCCCGCACGCACTCCTCAATGCTCATTGTGGGGTGAGTGTAGCTCTTGACCCCGTGTTTCGTAGTTATAAGTCTGAATGGTGGCAGGGCAGCAGGTGGCACAGGAGGTGCCGTGGATGTGGATGCCGCCTGCGCATAAGTCCAAGCTGGCCCTGCCACCGGCGTAGATGGGGTCGCCATCACGGGGTCCCTTTAAGGGCTACACCCACCCCAAAGTCACAGACCTTAATGATCTTTAAGTGGCCTCGTTTAATAGACTGAGCAGAGGAGCTCTTAACGAGGCACACCTCTCCCCTAGTTGACAATTGGGGAGGGGTCTTGCTCCCTCTGCTCAGTTGTCTTAATTGTTTTATATTTTTCCAATCAATTTGGGAGGAAAAGGGCTCTGAGAGAGAGAGGGGAGAGACAGAGAGTAACAGAGAAAGAGAGAGGGGGGTGGGAAGGGGGGAAACTGCGAGGGCAGGTCTCCACTCGCAGCTGTGGGTGGGTGCAATTCCCAGATGGCAAACAAAAATAGTCTTTGGGGTGGTCTTCGGGTGAGGGGAGAAGATGTCTTCACCTGGTGCAGCTGGAGCCACACAGGCACACACTCCCAACGATGTTTAATTAGGGTGGATTAATTGTTTCTTCAGCCTGGTAGCTCCAGCTATCCCAGGCTAGGCAATGGGGGAGGGGTGCTTCAAAGATGTGTGGGGCCTAGTTGTAAGCAAGGCCCCCACACACACTTCCACACACACACACCCCCCGCGATGTTCCGGCCCCCGACTGGTCTTCTTTCCTCCCCCCCACCGATACAGCAAAGTCTTTTAGGGACTGCACCAATACACCCACCTGTAGAATGGTAGAGTCTCCCTCCTTCCACACTGGATGTTGTTGTTGGTCTTTCCCCCTCTCTCCAACTCTTTGTAGAAATGGTGAAGTTGTTCAAGTTTTCTGCTTTTTCCTTCTCTCCCTCTGGGTGAAAGTTGGTGGTGAAGCCCCTTCCTTCCTTCCTTCTCTTCCTGGGCTGATTCACAGGCCCAGCCAGGAGCAAAAGCAGCAGCTCCTTCTCTCACTGCTCACAGCTCCAACTGTTTAGGCCACGCCTCCACTGCTCCACAATTGGCCCAGGTGCAGCAGCTAATCAGGAAGGCGAATGGAATGTTGGCCTTCATTGCAAAAGGGATGGAGTACAAAAGCAGGGAGGTCTTGCTGCAACTATATAAGGTATTGGTAAGGCCGCACCTGGAGTACTGCGTGCAGTTTTGGTCACCTTACTTAAGGAAGGATATACTGGCTTTGGAAGGGGTACAGAGACGATTCACTAGGCTGATTCCAGAAATGAGGGGGTTACCTTATGATGATAGATTGAGTAGACTGGGTCTTTACTCCTTGGAGTTCAGAAGGATGAGGGGTGATCTTAGAGAAACATTTAAAATCATGAAAGGGATAGACAAGATAGAGGCAGAGAGGTTGTTTCCATTGGTGGGGGAGACTAGAACTAGGGGGCACAGCCTCAAAATACGGAGGAGCCAATTTAAAACCGAGTTGAGAAGGAATTTCTTCTCCCAGAGGGTTGTGAATCTGTGGAATTCTCTGCCCAAGGAAGCAGTTGAGGCTAGCTCATTGAATGTTTTCAAGTCAAAGATAGATAGATTTTTAACCAATAAGGGAATTAAGGGTTACGGGGAGAGGGCGGGTAAGTGGAGCTGAGTCCACGACCAGATCAGCCATGATCTTATTGAATGGCGGGGCAGGCTCGAGGGGCTAGATGGCCTACTCCTGTTCCTAATTCTTATGTTCGTATGTTCTGCAAGCACCATCAGGACTGCACTGTCCATCGAGGTCAAGGTCATTGCGGCAATTGCCTTCGACACATTCGGGTTCCTTTCAGACCTCAGTTGGCGACATTTGCGCTATATCCCAGCATGCCACACATTGCTGCATTTGCAGGTCACTAAAGCCCTTTACGCACGCAGGATGGACTTTATCAGCTTCCCTATGACCAGGGAGGAACAGACTGAGAGGGCTGTAAACTTCCCCAAGGTCCAGGGAGCAATAGACTGTACGCACACCGCCATGCGGGCACCTTTTCAGGATGCTGTCATGTATGTAGACCATGTATACTAACTGTATAGTCACATAAGGTGTGCCACCAGAGGGCACTGCGGTGGGAGACCTGAGGGTCACCTGCATAGGTGTGCAGGGCCCAGTATAAAAGGCTGCCCACCATGCTTGTGCCTCACTCTGGAGTTACAATAAATGGGACTAAGGTCAAAACAGCTTAAGTACAATACTAGACCTTGTGGAGTCATTCATAAGAGTATTAAAGACACAACAACTGGCGACGAGATTACGAACTTTCACGCAAAAATGACTAATGTTGGTACATTAGAAAAGTTTTCAGTGTGAAGATTGGGAAGCCTTTACAGAGCGGCTCGACCAATATTTCGTAGCAAACGACCTGGTAGGCAATGATCCAGCCATGCTGGCAGATAAGCGCAGAGCTATCCTATTGACCAGTTGTGGGCCTCATCAGGGACTTGCTTGCACCAGAGAAAACAACGACCAAGTCATACGAGGAGCTGAAAGTGCTAATTCGGGACTAACTTAAACCGAAGGAGAGCATCCTCACGGCCAACATCGATTTTATACACACCGCTGCCCCGAGGGCCAGGAAATCGCGAAGAACGCTGCCGACCTCAGGAATCTGGCAGGACTGTGTGAATTCGGCACATCCCTCGCCGATGCATTGTGGGACGACTTCGTAATTGGCATCGGTCATGAGGCCCTTCTTCACAGGCTACTGCCAAAACTACCGTCACTCTTCAGAAGGCCATCAGCATCAGCCAGGCGTTCATGACCTCAAGCTGCAACTCCAAGCAGATGATGACTCACTCTCAGGACTCAAACCGGCTGTACTGTAAATAGAATGGTGCCTTTCACAGGCAGAACTGAATCTGCCCAGGGCAGAGCGTACAGGCCCCCGAGTCCTTTAACTCAGAGTCCGCCGAGGGATGCAAACGTAAGTCGAGTAGCACCATGCTGGTGTTGCGGAGGTAATCACAGGGCTCATCAGTGTCGGTTCAGAGACTATGTGTGCAAAGGCACAAAGGGCCACCTCCTGCGAATGTGCAAAAGAGCTGTGACTCACCACATGGAAGAGGAGTCAGCAGATGGCTGTGAACCCAGCGCGGGTTACGAGGAGATGGCTAGAGAGGCAGCTCAGTCCCAGGACAATGTGTATGGAGTATATACCTGCACCACAGATTGTCCTCCAGTGATAATGGAAGTCAAGATAAATGGCGTTCCAGTCTTCATGGAAGTGGACATGGGAGCGAGTCAGTCACTAATGAGCCAGGAAGCCTATGAGAAGCTATGGAACGATCAAACCGATTACCTAAGCTGGTCCCGGTTCAGACAAAGTTGCGCATCTACACCAAGGAACTGATATCAGTTATTGGTAGTGCGGATGTAAGTGATGGCGCGGTGCACAATTTACCATTGTGGAGTGTTTCAGGTGATGGACCAACGCTACTTGGAAGAAGATGGATGGGGAAGATTCATTGGAACTGGGAAGACTTCATCCTTCCAGCGATCGATGTCCCCCGTGCTCAGAGGCAGAGCAAGCCCTCACTTTCGGTTGGATCAGGCACCGGAGAGCAGATCCGCACAGCCCCCGAGGCACAGACCGCTCATCACGACTGCGTGGCGATGATCCGGCCAAGACAACCCGAACGCACCTTCCCGGTTTCAGTGGCAGGACTCCTGGGGAGGAAGATTGGATCCGAGGGCGCCTTCCCAGCTTTAGTGGCAGAATCCCTGGGAAAGAAGATCGCGGCAGTTGACATCATGGACAAGGAAAAGATGGCAACCAAACCACAAGGTGCAGCGCTAATGGAGCAACGACACGTGGTTCCACGCAAGGAAGACGATTGGGGTAAAAGTAGTAAGGCCATTTTAAAGCAGGCCAGCAAACCGCCATTTTTGAATGAACTGCTTGAAATTGGTAACCAATGTAAAAGTCCAGCTGTAACAAGAAAAATGTTGTTGAGTGATGTCAGGTGCAAATTGCAATCAGCCAATGTAGCGGGCGAACACCTAACGGTCATATACAGGTCCAGCGGGCTACCAAATGCTGTAGCCTGCATCCCCAGGACCAGAACGATGTATCATAAAGTGTCCCCACAACTGACAGAAGTAGACAAGCCGCAGAGTAAACGATCCCCGGAGAGCAGAGGTATCGGTAGCGATACCCTGCCTCAGATCGGTTTAACATTGCAGGCACCCGATGGCATGAACCGCCACGGGTCAGAAACAGTAAACTGCGCCTATGCTCGCAGTCGGCGACCATCGGCCACAACCCGGGTGGAAAAGGCGCAGCCCACAAATGAACTCACCACCACGGCAATGCCCAAGAGCGAAGGGTCACCCGCAACGGCACCTCCGAACGGGACCTGGACCAGCCAGGATCCCAAACTAGAGAATGCTCACAACGGTGCCCTCAAGGAAAGCGAGTCAGCAGTCCCCTGCGAACTGCTAGACAAGACGAGGCAGCCCCACCGTCGCTTAGACGAAACGCTCACTCGCTCAGACCGCTTCCCAGGGAACAGCAGCAACACTGTGCAAACGAAAAGGACAGGGAGGTCACAGACACATCAGCTGTCTTTGGCCCTGCCCGACACTAGGAGTAACCGGCAAGAGCCCTGAGCTCCGGCAACTCGAGCAAAATGAGCTCACCTCGTCCACAGACCCACTAGCATGGGGCGCTGCGCCCCCACCGGACGACCCGGATCTTATCCGGCCATGCTGGAACTAGCCTGTCCTTGTGTACCTGTACTGAGATACCTGTACTGATCATGTAAATGTACCAGACAAAAAGAAACACAACTGTAATCCACCCAACAAATGTACCAGGATGTAAATGTTAAACCCATGTGATGAACTTGAATGCAACTTGCATGTAACGGGCCATTAGCATGATCTCTGTGTGGGGTGGCGGGGGGAGAATGGAGTACATGGACTCACAACCAGAAACCACTGGGACCACCACTGGCAACAAATCTCACTACCAACCCACCCAAGCTAGAAGTGACTCTCCAATGGTCAACCAGGAAGAGCAAAGTCCAGGTCACCATCAATGTACGAGTCAATTTGCATTAAAGACTTGGGGGGAAGTGATGTCATGTATGTAGACCACATATACTAACTGTATAGTCACATAAGGTGTTCCACCAGAGGGCACTGCGGTGGGAGACCTGAGGGTCACCTGCATAGGTGTGCAGGGCCCAGTATAAAAGGCTGCCCACCATACTTGTGCCTCACTCTGGAGTTACAATAAATGGTACTAAGGTCACAACAGCTCAAGTACAATACTAAACCTCGTGGAGTCATTCATAAGAGTATTAAAGACACAACAGATGAAGAGGTTTTTCAGAACCGAAAGGGATTCCACGCCCTGAACGTGCAATTCGTTGTCGACCACCAGCAAATTATACTGGCAGTAAATGCAAAACTTCCGGGCGGCATCCATGATGCTCACATCCTGCGTGAGAGCGCCGTATATGATATGTTTACCAGTCAGCCACAAGGTCAATGCTGGATACTTGGTGACAAAGAATATGGCCTCGCCACCTGGCTGATGACCCTCCTGCGTAACACCCACACAGAAGCCGAGAAGCGATATAACGAGAGCCACATTGCCACACGCAATATCGTCGAGAATACCATTGGAGTGCTTAAGCAGCGCTTTAGATGCCTGGACCACTCAGAAGGCGAGTTACAGTACCACCCTGAGCAGGTAGCTCAATTAATGGCGGTGTGCTGCATGCTGCACAACTTGGCTATCAGGAGGGGACAAGAATTGCCAGAAGGGACTGCCGGTCCACCTCAGGAGAGAGAGGAAGAGGAGGACGAGGAGGTGGACGCTGATCTTAGGCCAGACAATCAGGCTGACGATGAAACCATGCCCCTGCCCCCCACAAGACCACAGCAAAGGGCCCATGGTGGCTGCAAAGCTGCAAGACTCTTACGTCAGCAGTTCATAAATGAAAGCTTTGCTTGAAATAACGTTGGTCGTATTTACAAAGCTGCAAGACTGATGTGTCTGCAGCTCATACATGAAAGCTTTGCTTGAAATAACATTGGTTGTATTTACAAAGCTGCAAGACTGATGTGTCTGCAGCTCATACATGAATGCTGTGCATTACCTTGATGACAGTTAAAATTTAAGTTGATTCAAGTTAAGTTTAATTATCCCCTTTCATGAGAAGGAATCACCAGTGTGTAACGGTGTAGCTATCTGAGACAATGCGCAACAAGGTTATGTTAAATAAAAACATTTAATGAGAACATTTGTATGAAATCATAATTATAATTGTAAAAAGCACTCCACCCCATTTCACAACAAATTTATAACATTTATATAATTCATTCAATGTTTAACATTTCCAATAACACTTCAGAAACATAGAACATAAATGCAAAAAAACAAGGTGCCCCCTCCGCTCCCCCCAAACATCCCAACAAAATAGCAGCAACAACATGAAAATACTTTGACCAAGACAACACCTGTGGCCATGCACCTCACTTTCCTTTCCCCCACGCTTCTCCTCCCCATCTCTACCTCTTCCATTACCCCTCTTGACTCCAAGCCGCCTGACCGAGGAGCTCTTCAGGCGCTGCTTCATTGGTGGGGGGGGATGACGGCAGAAGCGCTGCTTGGACGGATATGGGAAGAGGATAGACCTGAGGTGGGAACGTGCTCCGAGCCAGAAGAAAGATCTTCCTCCTTGCTCTAATGTGTCGGTAGCAATGGGGATGTCATGTATGTAACCACAATGTAACACCACTGTATTACTGTATACACTCAACCTAGATGCACAAGGGGTGAACTTGTGGGAGACACTCCTTACCTGATCACACAGGTATAAAGAGGGAGGTCCCACGCAGGGTCATCGTCTTTGGAGTCTTGTGAATAAAGAGTTCAGGTCACAGAGTGACTTTGTCCCCAGAATGTGCCTCGTGTGGTTTCATACTGTAGAGTAAGGACTTTACATTGGCGCCGAGAAATGGGAATTCACGACCCACGAGAATGGCTACCGGTAGCACAGAGGAACGGTACTGTGTTGGGGAAGACTGTGATGATTTTGTCGAGAGGCTTCAGCAAATCTTCGTTATGAAAGAATGGCTGGGGGATGCAGCGGCCAACAAGCGAAGGGCTCATCTTTTGACCAGCTGCGGACCAAAGACTTACGCGCTCATGAAGGACTTACTAGCACCCGAAAAGCCGGCGGACAAAACCTTTGAAGAACTCAGCAAATTGATCAGGGAGCACCTCAAACCGGCGAGTAGCATACAAAAAGCCCGACACAGATTCCACACCCACCGACGTCGTGAAGGACAGAGCATACCGGACTTCGTAGCGGACCTCCGGCGTTTGGCCAGCCTCTGTAAGTTCACGATGCCTGCAGTGGGGAGATGCTAAGGGACTTCTTTATCGAGGGCATCGGTCATGCGGGAATTTTCCGCAAATTAATTGAGACCAAGGATTTGACCTTGGAAGCGGCGGCGTTGATGGCTCAAACTTTCATGGCGGGGGAGGAAGAGACGAAAATAATATACGCGCGCAATTCTGCCTCTAACGCGGCGATGGATCAGGGAGTCAACATCATCAATGTGACTCAGAGCCCACAGGCAGGCAGGGGCAGTCCGACACTCCCCAGGCAGCAATAGACCCCAGAGTAGGACTTCAACGGAGACAATGGCAGGCTAAACGGACATTCACGCCATCACAGTGGACAATGCGGCCCGGGATGGGGCCATTGACACCCACCAATAGGGTACTTAAGAGCAGTCAAGGGACAGTCAGCGCGGAATGCCTGGCCATGGTCCCTTTGTTCCCAACAATGGAAACTTTAACTCATGATGGAGGTGTGGGGGAAAACACTCAGCTAGATCTTGCAGATTTCAGCAGTTTGTCTGCAGGAACTACAATCTCGGTGGCCACTTAGCTGGAATGTGCAGGAAGTCTGCAACCAGACTAACATATGAGGTGGATGAACCAGAAGAGGGTTCTTTGAGGCAGGATGAATTTTGGGGCAAATCGATGGACGGCAAGGTTCAGCGGGTCCATGTGGCGAATATTCACAGTTCATACACCAGAACGCCACCAATGATGATGAGGGTTTTATTAAACGGTATCCCATGGAGCTGGACACTGGGGCCAGCCAGTCATGGGCGTTCAGCAATTTGAGAAGCTATGGCCACTTAAAGCCAGTCGACCCAAATTAGCACGTATTGAGACACAATTACGGACTTACACTAAAGAAATCACTCCGACGCTAGGCAGTGCAATGATGGCTGTCACACACAACGGGTTAGTGAAGCGGCTGCCACTCTGGATTGTCCCGGGCAATGGTCCTGCTCTGTTGGGGAGGAGCTGGTTAGCCGAGAGGAACTGGAAATGGGGGATGTTCACACAATGTCATCTGTGGAGCGAAGTTCGTGCTCACAAGTCCTACAACAATTTGATTCACTATTCCAACCTGGCGTCGGGGCTTTCAAAGGCACTAAAGTAGTGATACACATCACCCCGGATGCCAGGCCAGTGCACCACAAAGCCAGAGCGGTGCCGTATGTGATGCGGGAAAAGATCGAGAGCGAATTAGACTGGCTGTTGAGAGAGGGCATCAACTCGCCAGTTGAATTCAGAGACTGGGCGAGCTCCATCGTTCCCGTCCTAAAAGCGGATGGCTCTGTCAGGATCTGTGGTGACTACAAGGCCACCATCAATCGGGTGTCCCTATAAGATCAATACCTGCTCCCGAGAGTGGAGGACTTCTTCGCCAAGCTGGCAGGAGGCAAGCTGTTCACCAAGTTGGACCTCACTTCAGCCTATATGACCCAGGAACTGGCCGACGAATCTAAACTACTGACCACCATCACCACGCACAAGGGACTGTTCGTTTATAACAGGTGCCCGTTTGGCATTCGATCAGCGGCCGCGATTTTTCAACGAAACATGGAAAGCCTACTTAAATCCATTCCAAGAACGATCGTATTCCAGGACGACATCCTCATCATAGGTCGATACACCGAGGAACACCTCCACAACCTGGAGGAGGTGCTACACCGACTGGACGGGGTAGGCCTGCGACTCGAAGTCTAAATGTGTGTTCTTAGCTCCTGAGGTTGAGTTTCTGGGCAGGAGGGTTGCTGCAGATGGGATTCGGTCCACCGAATCCAAAACAGAGGCGATTCGACGAGCACCCAGGCCCTGCAACACATCGGAGTTACGTTCATTCCTGGGACTGTTGAACTATTTCGGGAACTTTCTGCCGAACTTGAGCACGTTGTTGGAGCCGCTACATGTGCTCCTGCGTAAGGGTTGCGATTGGTTTTGGGGGGACTGTCAGGAACGGGCTTTTGATCGGGCGCGAAACCTACTTTGTTCAAACAAGTTGTTGAACCTGTATGACCCCCGTAAAAAATTGGTTCTGACATGTGAT
The DNA here is from genome assembly GCF_044704955.1 of Pristiophorus japonicus. Taxonomy (NCBI): domain Eukaryota; kingdom Metazoa; phylum Chordata; class Chondrichthyes; family Pristiophoridae; genus Pristiophorus; species Pristiophorus japonicus. The sequence continues at coordinate 218,504,114 of NC_091980.1, forward strand.
GCATCATCCTATGGGGTTGGGTGTGTGTTGCAGCAGGACAATGCTGTGGGTCAACTACAACCTGTGGCTTTTGCCTCCAGGTCGCTCTCTCAAGCCGAACGGGGATATGGGATGGTCGAGAAGGAAGCGCTTGCATGTGTCTATGGTGTAAAAAAAATGCATCAGTACCTCTTTGGTAGGAAGTTTGAATTAGAGACGGACCACAAGCCATTAACATCCCTGTTGTCAGACAGCAAGGCTATCAATGCCAACGCATCAGCTTGCATACAGCGATGGGCTCTCACGCTGGCTGCTTATGACTACTCCATCCAGTACCGGCCCGGCACTGAAAATTGCGCTTACGCGCTCAGCAGGCTTCCGCTGGCCACCACTGAGGGGGCAGCAGAGCAAAGCGCCGAGATGGTCATGGCTGTCGATGCTTTTGACAGCGCAGGCTCCCCCATCACAGCCCACCAGATTAAAATCTGGACAAACAGAGATCCCCTCCTAAACCTGATTAAGAAATGTGTCCTGACTGGGGATTGGGCGCCCGCACACAGAGCATGCCCTGAGGAGGTCAGACCATTCCACAGATGGATGGATGAGCTCTCCATCCAAGCTGACTGCCTACTATGGGGCAGCCGAGTAGTTATGCCCCAGAAAGGCAGGGAGGCATTCATCAGGGAACTCCACAGCGAGCACCCAGGCATTGTGCTGATGAAGGCCATTGCGCGGTTACACGTTTGGTGGTCTGGAATTGATTCAGACCTGGAACACTGTGGTCGCAGGTGCACGACATGTGCCCAGCTGGGTAATGCCCCCAGGGAGGCCCCGCTCAGCCCGTGGCCCTGGCCCACCAGGCCATGGTCACGCATTCAAGTTGACTACGTGGGCCCGTTCACGGGTAAGATGTTCCTTATCGTGGTAGATGCGCACTCGATATGGATCGAGTGCATCATTCTGAATTCATGCACGTCACCCACCACCGTGGAAAGCCTACGTGCGATCTTTGCAACCCACGGCTTGCCGGACATCCTGGTTAGTGATAATGGCCCATGTTTCACAAGCTACGAATTCCTAGAGTTTATATCGGACAATGGCATCAACCACGTCAGGACTGCGCCGTTCAAGCCGGCCTCCAATGGCCAGGCGGAACGTGCGGTCCAAATCGTTAAGCAAGGTATGCTCAGGATTCAAGGACCCTCCCTATAGATCCCGACCGCACTCGCTCACGGGGGTCCCGCCTGCAGAGCTACTAATGAAATGGACACTCAAAACTCGGTTGTCCCTCATTCACCCAGTCCTGACCAACATAGTTGAGGGCAAGCGCAAGTCACAAAACAAATACCATAACCGTAATTCGAGGGGGAGATGTAAAGAAATAAATGATCCTGTATTCATCCTCAATCATGCCATGGGGCCCAAATGGCTTGAGGGCACTGTAATTGACAAAGAGGGGAATAGGGTTATCGTGGTAAAACTCAACAATGGTCAGATATGCCGTAAGCATCTGGACCAAGTCAAAAAAAAGGTTCAGCATCGACACGGAGGAACTTGAAGAAGACCATGAGATGGAGCTCACCACACCGCCAGTGAACGAGCAACAAGGGCAATCAGAAGAATGCACAGTCCCTGCGGTCAGCCCACACAGGCCGGAATCACCACAGGTGACAGACACTCACGTCAGTGTCCAACAACCAGAGCCCCAACTGCGGCGCTCTCGAGGGAGCGTAGACCACCTGAAAGACTAAACCTATGATCCCAATAAGACCTTGGGGGGTGAAGTGATGTCATATGTGTAACCACAATGTAACACCACTGTATTACTGTATACACTCAACCTAGATGCACACCTTGACCACAAGGGGTGAACTTGTGGGAGACACTCCTTACCTGATCACACAGGTATATAAAGGGAGGTCCCACGCAGAGTCATCATCTTTGGAGTCCTGTGAATAAAGAGTTAAGGTCACAGAGTGACCTTGTCCCCAGAATGTGCCTCATCTGGTTTCGTACTTTAGAGTAAAGACTTTTCGGGGATGCGGCACCTTGGGGTCCAGTGCCGCGCTCCGGGACCACTGGGAGGCCTCGGCCACCAGTCTTCCTGGCTATCACCTCCAGGGCCTCCGCCATCCGCGGCACGTACTCGCTCTTGGTGGCGGACATGCAGGCCAGCTGGAGGGATATGCCCCCCATTGTCTGTAGGATCTGCTTACCTATGTCAGCACTCATCCTGGAGAAGTGTACTATGTCGCCGCTCAGATCTGCCACTCGTGGAGCAGACCTACTGCATTGAACCAACCTCCATGTGGTCGGCGCCGTCCTGGAGACACCTGGGGTACTCTGTGGCAAGGTGCTTGGGCCCGGTACCTCCACGGTGGAGATGGGAATGGCCGCAGGATCACTAGATGTCATGTCGACTGCATTATGGAGCTTGGTGATTCAGGCTCCTCGAAGTCCGCACTCTCATCCGTGGAGAAGACACCCAGCAGCTCCAAGGGCGGGAATCGGAGCTCCTCCGCACCAGATGCACGATCGTCCGGCAAGTCCGGCCCCGCGCCCCCAGCTTCTGGGCTCGGTGGTGTTGCCTGGGGCCACACTGCTGGCTGTGCTACAAAACATAAATGAGGTTATTAGAGGAGAAGGGGGTGCTAGGGTCACAATGTGAGTCCAGCGCTACACACAGAATATGCATGACAAAAGCACCACCGCTATCAAAATCATCACATACATCACATTTCATGACCAGTACCAAATTCTGCATTGTAATGATTCTCATGAGGCCATCATTATTTAGAGAACACTTTTATCAATCATCTATCATATATTATTGTTTGGATATGAGTGGGTGTGGCATCTATTAACTTTACATCATGCAATGGTGTATACTTTACTCAGGTGGCATCACATCAGTTTCTGCTGCTGCTTGCGTGGCTGACCGGGGGTGGCTCCCCACTAGTGCCAGTGCCCGCTCCTCGATGTCGGTGAGCTCGATGATGACTGGTGACCCGCCACCCATTCGCCTCTGCTCAGCCCTATTCTTCAAAAGCTTCTTCTGTAAAAGGTAACATCATCACAACATGGCATGAGATCATTGCATGAGATCATTGCTAGGTACTGTCATAGAGACTGATACAACACATAACCGACAGATATAATCATGATTATTATGATAATTATCATTCTTTACCTAAAGACGTATACTGTGACCGCTGGTTTTGAGTAAAACATTCCTGGTATAAGCGCAAGACATCACATCTGATTTTAATCAATCATTACACTTACAAATCAAATTATATAAATATATAAGTACATGTAAATAAATGTAATACTTACTCTGGCGGATCCGACAAGGTCGTTGGTCGACGCCGAGACCACCTTGGCTATGTCGGCCCATATTCTCTGGTAGACCTTTGAGGTGGGCTTCCCACGCACACCCCAGCATGACTCCACCTCCTGCAGGAAGGGGGCATTTGCCTCATCTGAGAATCTCCTCGCTCGTATACATCCTCCCAATTGTTCCTCTCCCACCTCACTGCTTTCGCCAGCGTTCTCAGTCTCCAGAGCGTGCTGTGTCGCCTCCTCCATCCCTTCCATTTTAAATATTATTTTTACGACAGAAACTCGTTGGCAACAACGTTCTTTGTGCTGGTAAGTCTCCCTCCTGCCTCCCAAAACAGCCAAACAAGCACACAACACACCCACACATGCTTTCACTTCCTCTCTGCTCCCTCTCTCTCTCTTCTGTTCTGCGCATGTACTGATGACCCCTGACCTCCTGAAATGCAGGAAACGACATTGCCATGCTGTTACTATGGACGCCAACACTTTACGGCAGAAGGTCAAAAAAATTTACCCTAACACCCATTTCAGATCGCTCGCAGTAACGCCCATTTTATAAAATGGAAAGTTGAGGTTTTGAAAATGGGCGATAATCCGGCGATCTCAAAACCCATATTTACTGCCATCACTGGAAATAACGTCTATTTTTGGGCAATCTGCACAAAAGTGGAAAGTCTATCCCCAAATGAACTAAATGGTACAATATTAAAGGGGGTGCAGGAACAGAGAAACCTGGGATGTATGTACACAAATCTTTGAAGGTGACAGGACAAGTTGAAAAGGCTGTTAAAAATGTATATGGGACCCATGACTTTATTAGTAAAGGAATAAAGTACCAAAGCAAAGAAGTTATACTAAACCTTTCTAAAATATTGGTTAGGCCTTGACTAGAATATTGCATTCAATTCTGGGCACCATACTTCAGGAAGGATGTCAAGTCCCTGGAGCGGATGTAGAAGAGATTTACTAGAATGGGACCAGGAATGAGCGACTTCAGTTAGATGGAGAGATTGGTGTGGTTTCTTAATTTGTGGAAGAAAGGTACCAATATGTTTATATGGTTATTTTATTGTTAACAAATAAAAGATCAATACATCCAAGTATTTAAGTAGTAGTGCCTTCCTCCGTTACCTTGACTCCACACTCCTTCGACATGACTCCTTGTTTTGACACCATAACTTGAACGGCAGAGTCGCCTCTGCTTTTAAACCCACGGAACAAGAAAACTGTAGACTGCATTTTTGTCCCCTGGAGAGGCAATTGCATCAGTCAGTATCTCTATCCCATTTCCTGAACCATCACAACTGTAGTTAGCACCTCTGTCCAACAGCCTTCCTGTTTGTTTGACGATTGCTCAACTTAAACTGTTATTTTGTGCCTGGCACTTCGAAGCAACATGAGGTCACACTGAAACCATCCCAGATGTTAATGTGATCTTGCAGCTAGTCTATGTGTTAGCTTCAGTTTCTCCATTGCTCTGGCCAATCTGATATTAACATCTCACATGGGATGTCTTCTACACAATCTGTGATGTTGTTGGCACGTCTGCTTGTTCCTACTTCTCCATTATCCCGACCAATCTCCAATATTAGCTTACCATAATCGGACAATAACCCCATGATGTGATCATCTGACCTCCATCAGCAGTATGTGAGTTTAAACGGTGTCATCTTAGATCATTTGTAATGCAGGAAGAAGAATATTGACAAGCAAAAGATGTTTATTTTTTTTACATTTTTGTATTTATTCCTGGGATGTGGGCATCGCTGGCAAGGCCGGCATTTATCCATCCCTAATTATGCTTCAGAAGGTAGCTTCTATGTCCAATACTGGAGAATCAGGGGTTGTACTCCTTAGAGCAGAGAAGTTTAAGAGGAGATTTGATAGAGGTGTTCAAAATCATGAATGGTTTTGATAGAGTAAATAAGGAGAAAATATTTCCCATGGCAAAAGGGTCAGTAACCAGAAGACACAGATTTAAGGTGATTGGCAAAAGAACCAGGAGTGACATGAGGAAACATTTTTTTACACAGCGTGTAGTTGTGATCTGGAATGCACTGCCTGAAAAGGCAGTCAGTAGAAGCAGATTCAATAGTAACAATCAAAAGAGAATTGGATAAATACCTAAAGGGCAAAAAGTTACAGGGCTATGGGGAAAGAGCAGGGGAGTGGGATTAATTGGATAGCTCTACCGAAGAGCCGTCACAGGCACATTGGGCCAAATGGCCTCCTTCTGTGCTGTGTCATTCTATAATTCCACGATTCTATAATTCTATGCACCATTACAATGGCGCAAGTCTCCAGTAAATTCTTACAGGTAAGATCACAAGATACCAGAAATAAAAGACACAAATACCCTTGCATACATGAATCTAATAGCAATTAGTTTTTTTTTTAAAAAGAGAAATGGTAGGTTTCTATTCTAAGGAAATTCTTCAGCATCTTTCAAATGTCTCCAGCCAGTCGAGTCTCTAATTAGCTGAGAGACTGTGCAGGCAGGCTGTCGCCAGTTTTACAAACAAATAAGTCTTTCAGCATGGTTTGTTCCTAGATTCCTGCCTAATAGCTAAGGTCTTATCAAGGCTTAAACATGAACTACAAAGCACAGGAAACTAGCGGAACATTCCTGTTTGAATGGTCTCAGAAGGAAGCTAGAATCTGAGAACATAAGAAGCTACATTTGTTTGGCACAGTGAATTCTTTCAAGTGTGCAATCCATTTACTTGAGTTATAAACAATTACCTAAAATGTATGATTATTGCAATCATATGTTGTTATAATTACTCAGGGGCAGATTCTGTCTTTCTAAAAGCAGTTTATTAGAAGGAACATTACAATTATTTTCAGACAGCCCTATATTTTACAAAAATGTAAAAGTGTTGGACAATCATAAACATTTGATGCTGGTAATAATCAGCTGACAGGTGTTCATTACTGGTGATTACATTTTAAGCATTAGATTATTCATAAATAATTCATAATTATAATAACTCAGGTTTTACATGAATTCTCACGAAATAAATAAGACAAGTTATCAGTTTTCCAAAGATGTCTGTATGCAATTACACTTATAAATCACATTTAAAATCAAATTGTGTCAAAAGACTATCTCCTCGTGTCCATATTAGCAGTAGCACGTGAATCTTGAATATTATTTATTACTCTGTTATTCTTTTGATGCTCTTGTTTTCAGTTTAAATAATTCATCAGAGGTTCTGTAAAGTTCCTTTACTTTTCTTTATACGTAAATTAAGTGAATACTTACTGAATCCTTGGAGCATACAGTGCTTATAATCAGTCTTTATTAAATGGATTAAACTCATTTGAACAATTAATCTTTGTTTTAATGATTTTTTAATGAATGGCAATTTACACTGAAACTGTGGGATATCTTATACTGCTGCTACTGCTGATACAACAACAACTTGCATCTACATAATGCTTTAACATAGAAAAATGTCCCCAGGAACTGCACAGAGCCATAAGCAGTATGGATGCTACGCCACAAAATAAGATGTTAGGAGGGGTGACCAAGGGTTTGGTAATAAAGGAGGGTCTTAAAGGAGAAGAGGGAGGTGGAGAGTTGGAGAGGTTCAGCGAGAGAATTCCATCGAGTGGGACCTAGCGAGCTGAAGATGCAGTCCGCCAATGGTGTGCTTCAAAAAGTGACCTGTGTCAGAGGAATGAGGAGTACAGTGATGGGGAAATTGTAGGACTGTAGGTTAGGGCAGTAAGGAGAGATTATGGAGGAGTTAACTACGTCAGCGAGGATGGGTGTGATGAAGGAGCAGGATTTGGTATGGGATAGGATACGAGCAGCAGAATCTTGTACAGGCTGAAATTTACAGAGTTTGGAGAATGGGAAGGTGCCAGGAGAGCATTGGAGTAATCAAGTCTGGAGGTGACAAAGGCAGGAATGAGGGTTTCAGAAGCAGATAAGTTGAGGTAGAAACAGAAGCAGGAGATATTTCAGAGTTGAACTAGGCAGCCTTTGCTGTGGAGAGGATATAGGATCATAAGAGTGCAGCTCAGGTCAAACAGGATGCCAAGGTTACCTGAGAGGGAGATGGAATCGATGCCAAGGATTCAGAGTTTGTGGCAGGAGCTGAAGACAATGGCTTTAGCTAGATCAAGTTAATTCTCATCCAAGACTGAATATTGGACAAGCAATCCGATAGCACAGCAACAGTGGAAGGGTCAAGTGAATAGTGGAGAGGCAGAACTGGCTGTCATCAGCGTACATGTGGATGTTGACCTCATAACTTTGGATGATGTTGCCTCCCAGTCATCAAGATCCATGGCGTGGCCCTGGACAACGTGGACCACTTTCCATACCTCGGGAGCCTATTATTGGCAAGGGCAGACATCGACGACGAGATTCAACACTGCCTCCAGTGCGCCAGTGCAGCCTTCAGCTGCCTGAGGAAAAGAATGTTCGTAGATCAGGACCTCAGATCTGCCACCAAGCTCATGGTCTACAGGGCTGTAGTGATACTCGCTCTCCTGTATGGCTCATAGACATGGACCATATACAGCAGACAGCACAAATCACTGGAGAAATACCACCAACAATGTCTCCGCAAGATCCTGCAAATCCCCTGGGAGGACAGATGCACCAATGTTAGCGTCCTTGACCAGGCAAACATCCCCAGCATCGAGGCACTGACCACACTCGACCAGCTCCGCTGGGCGGGCCACATTGTTCGCATGCCTGACACAAGACTCCCAAAGCAAGCGCTCTACTCAGAACTCCTACATGGCAGGCGGGCCCAAGGTGAGCAGAGGAAATGTTTCAAGGACACCCTCAAAGCCTCCTTGATAAAGTGCAACATCCCCACCGACACCTGGGAGTCCCTGGCCAAAGACCGCCCTAGGTGGAGGAAGTGTATCCGGGAGGGCACTGAGCCTCATCGCCGAGAGCATGCAGAAGCCAAGCGCAGGCAGCGGAAGGAGCGTGTGGCAAACCAGTCTCAACCACCCTTTCCTTCAACGACTGTCTGTCCCACCTGTGACAGGGACTGTAATTCCTGTATTGGACTGTTCAGTCACCTAAGAACTCATTTCGAGGGACTGCCTATGATGATGATGGATGCTGTTGCAAAGGAGTCCAGGATGAATCTTGGGTAGACTCCAAAGGTGACAGTATGAGATGGGAAGAGCAGGTATTGATGGAGAGGCTTTACCTATGGTTGAATAGATAAGAGTAAAACTAAACTAGGGCAGTCCACCAAACAGAGGAGAGGAGGTGAAGGAAGATTTTTTTTTATGGGATGTGGTGTCGCTGGCAAGGCCAGCATTTATTGCCTATCCCTAATTTCCCTTGAGAAGGTGGTGGTGAGACGCCTTCTTGAACTTCTGCAGTCTGTGTGGTGAAGGTACTCCCACAGTGCTGTTAGGGAGGGAGTTCCAGGATTTTGACCCAGCGATGATGAAGAAGCAGCGATATACTTCCAAGTCAGGATGGTGTATAACTTGGAGGGGAACTTGCAGATGATGGTGTTCCCATGCGCCTCCTGCTAGGTGGTAGAGGTCACGGGTTTGAGAGGTGCTGCCAAAGAAGCCTTGGCGAGTTGTTGCAGTGCATCTTGTAGATGGTACACACTGCAGCCACAGTGTGCCGGTGGTACAGAGGGAGTGGATATTTAAGGTGATGGATGGGGTTCCAATCAAGCAGGCTGCTTTGTCCTGGATGATGTCGAGCTTCTTGAGTGTTGTTAGAGCTGCACTCACCAGCCAAGTGGAGAGTATTCCATCACACTCCCGACTTATGCCTTGTAGATGGTGGAAAGACTTTGGGAGTCAGGAGGTGAGACACTAGGCACAGAATACCCAGCCTCTGACCTGCTCTTGTGGTCACATTATTTATGTGGTTGGTCCAGTTAAGTTTGTGGTGAATGGTAACCCCAGGATGTTGATGGTGGGGAATTCGGCAATGGTAATGCCGGTGAATGTCAAGAGGCGGTGGCATGGTCGAACACCTTGAGGGCTGTAGAGAGGGTATGGAGGGATAATGCAGCATGATTATAGTCACAGAAAATGTCGTTTGTGATTGGTAAGGGCCTCTTCTGGCAGCGCAGAAACCTGATTGCAGATATTCAAACAGGGAGATGACAAAGAGATGGGCATCGATCTTGGAGGTGACAACAAGTTCAGGAACCTTAGAGAGGAAAGGAAGTTTGGAGATGAAAAATAGCTAGCAAGGGCAGTGGGGTTGAGGGTAAGTTTTTATGAGAAGAGGGTGATGACAGCAGTTTTGAAAGGTGCAGAGACAGTAATGGAAATTTTAACTGTGTTTTGTTATAAGAAGATAAATACAAAAGATAGCAGTCAGTCAGCATGTCATACCGAAAACGACCTAAATTTCAAAACAGTATCACTGAATATGATAAGAATATATCATGTAAAGCTGCAATACTTTTAGTGGACTTAAGCCCCATGTATTCCTTTACCTGTCCCATCAAAAACTTCCTAGAATCACAGAATTATAGAATATTACAGCACAGAAATAGGCCATTTGACCCAAGCCTGCATTGGTGGTTTTCTTTTTATGAGATATCTAGTTTAATTCCACTCTGTGTTTGTTCCCCATTCCCTCTGATATTACTGGTTTTTTTTAAAAACTACCCATTTCCCTTTCAAAAGTGCTGTTTCAATAAACACCCTCTGTTTAAGTAAACTTTAAAAAATTTATTTTTGTGATTATTTTCAATTTGTGCCATTTAGTTACCATCTCTTCAATCAATGGAAATCTTCTATCACTATTTATTTTATCAAAACCCTTCATAACCTTGAAGATCTCAGGTCACTTATCAGGTCCAATGAAAATAGCCTCAATTTGTCAAATTTCTATTCATAACTCCTCTTCACTGGTAGTATAGTATTAGGCACACTCTCGTATCGAGGATGAGCCGCTTCCACACCAAAGAGGGATGAGTTCACAGGTGTTTCAATGAGGGGCCTGACATTCTAGGTCCTGAACTACATACTGAAGGGTGGAAGATGCCTGTGCGTGGATTCTTTTAATGTGGGGTGGCCGTTGCACTGGTAATATCCTAGTGACTGCCCTGCATCTTTATCATCCTTTTATATCCTTCCTAACTGAGGTTACCATTACCTGCTTGCTTTAGTTATTTTTCATTTTTCATGCTGTTAGCTACTTGTGCTTGTAATATAAAGCTCCAGCGAGTGGACTACTGTGGTAGTCCAACCGCTGCTGTAAATACAATAAAAGGAAGTTCCAGATTGAAGCCATCTTGAGTGTGTGTGACTTTGTGATGTCGTAGAGAAGATATCACGTTGGTGAGGTAGGATAGGATAATCGGATTCCCTTGCTGAAATTTTTGTTGGTGGATGATCCAGCCAACTGACAGAGCAACTGAGAGGTTTTTTGTTTTGCAGAACAGCTAAAAATCCAAGGTAAATTACAAGCACACTGAGCTGATCTATCAGAGTCCAGATGGCTGCGCCTATGGGAATAATAGGGCACTTGGGTGAGTTCCATCACAATTGAGAGACTTTTGGAGCGTATGTGGAGCGACTAGAAATGTTTTTCACTGCAAATAGTATTGTCGAAGTCCCCGATGATGGAAACCGTAACCGGGTGGTGTTAGGAAAAAAACAGGCTATTTTCCTGACTGAAGCAGACCCCAAGGTGTATGAAAAATTTGCTTGTTCCCGTCAAGCCAAAGGACACGCAACTGAAAGAGATTCTAATCAAGTTCAAACAGCACTACAGTCCTGAGCCTCTGGAAGTCGCTGAAAGTTATCGTTTTGGAAAACTAGATCAGTTAAATGATGAGAGTATCAGTGTGTCCATTGTAGCTTTCAAAAAGCTATCCATTCACCCTTTCTTTAAGGAAACTTTCAGGAGCATTGCGTGACCGTTTTGTTTGTGGGATGAAAAATGAAGCAATCAGAAGAAAGTTGTTGACAGCCGCTAACATGACTTTTGATTTCGCTTGTCAGACTGCTATGTCGATGGGTATGGCCTACCAATACTCCCGAGAATTTCGCAGCATTTCCAGTCGTCAGACAACTGACATGAATCGCCTGCAGGTTAGAAATCATCATAGGTGGTCCCTCATATCGAGGATGACTTGCTTCCACGCCAAAAAGGGATGTGTTCACAGGTGTTTCAATGAAGCACCTAATATTCCAGGTCCCGAACTACATGTTGAAGGGTGGAAGATGATTGTGCGTGGATTTTTTTTAACGTGTGGTGACCGTTGCACACCAGCCACCACATGGGCTTGACAGAGCTAGGTCTTGGTCCAGTGGCAAGGATTAACCAAGACGACTGGAGACCAGCTCTGCTGCACGGACCTAGTGCGCACACATATCGCAGTGTGGGCTGGCCCATGCTGCCTCTGGGCCCTCGTCTCAGCTGGCCCCCGATCTCGTCATTCCACAATCACTCGACGCTCCTGCACACGCTCTAATCAGTGAACTGGACCTTGGTGATGTCCAATCCAGTCGTCCTTTCACAGCCGTCGCTCTCCAGCACGCGCTTTACCTTGAAGTGGTATGCTCCTTTGTAAGCCCCAACCTGCTGTTGGTCATTGCAGGTTGGGGCCGCTGCTCCAAATGCCGAGTCAGGCTGCACACTGCTCCTTTGAAGGCCTCGACCTGCAAGGACCATCAGCAGGTCAGGTTAGAAGTAAAAGGCAGTTGGACCCCAAAGGCCTCAGCAACTGGCCAAGGTAACAGTGCATGAAGTCATGCTATCGGTGCCCGGGACAACACATTGCTCAAAGCTGTCCATATGTGAAGGCAGAGTGTTTCTTCTGCAAGAAAACTGGGCATCTTGCAAAGGCATGGCGACTGAAGAGTAAACCAGAGACTACATTGCAATGAAGAGAAACAACAGAATGAGGAGGTTCCGGAGATACCCATCATCAGGAGCACAAGGGTATCTAATAACGATTCGTGAAGTATCGTCATTCCAGTAGATGTCGCAGGAACCAGGATACCCATGCAAATCGACACTGGTGCGTCCGTGAGCGTAGTTCCGGAATCGCTATATCTCGACAAGTTGAGTGATTTTCCACTGGAGAAGTCGAAGACAGAGCTGTGAGACTACACAGGAGAGCAAATCCCTGTTGTAGGACACATCACCATACCAGTGAAATACAAGGATCAGTTTCAGAGCTTGGCTCTCTTAGTAATGGCAGGAGACAAGCCTGCCTTAATAGGTAGAAATTGATTGGGATCACTGAAGCTGGATTGGAATGAGATTTTTCGTGTTGAAATGAGATTTACATCAAAGGATGATGTCATCAAACAGTATCCAAAGGTGTTCCATGAAACAGGCAGTCTGATCCAAGGTTTCAAGGCAAGTGTCAGAGTGCAGTAGGATGCTAGATCAATGTACTGCAAGCCACGTCCTGTACCATATGCACTCAAGGAGAAAGTTGAGCAAGAACTCAAAAGACTAGAAACTGAGACCATTATCTCTAAGGTATATCTGACTAATTGGGCTACACCCATTGTTGTTGTGCCAAAGTCAGATGGTAAGGTAAGATTGTGTGGTGATTATAATGTAACTGTAAACCAGGTTCCAGAGGGTAATCTACCAATACATAGCCAAATGTAGAAGATTTGTTCACAATGCTGACAGGGGGCCAGATCTTCTTAAAGTTAGATCTCACAAATGTCTACTTTCAACTTGAGCTAGATGAGGAGTCCAAGCCATGCTTGAGTGCAAGAGTGGGGTGCAGGAGTGGTTATTCCAAATAAGTTCAGGTCCAAATTATAGGAGACCATCATGACCAGCACCTGGGAATGTGCTTGACCAAGAGTTTTGCACACAGTTACTTATGGTGGCTAGGTCTAGATAAAGATATATAGTACATCGTTAGTCAGTATACAACATGTCAATCGGTAAGCAATAGTAAGAAAGGACATTAGCGTGGATGATGTGGAATCTATATGAGTAGAGGTGCGAAACACCAAAGGGCAGAAAACATTAGTGGGAGTTGTGTACAGCAGTTATCATGGGTGACTTTAATTTACATATAGATTGGGCTAACCAAACTGGTAGCAATACTATGGAGGAGCATTTCCTAGAGTGTATAAGGGATGGTTTTCTAGACCAATACGTCAAGAAACCAACTAGAGAGCAGGCCATCCTAGGTTGGGTCTTGGGTAACGAGAGAGGATTAATTAGCAATCTGGCCGTGCGGGGCCTCTTGGGGAAGAGTGACCATAATATGGTAGAATTATTCATTAACATGGAGAGTGACACAGTTAATTCAGAGACTAGGGTCCTGAACTTAAAGAAAGAAAACTTCGACGGTATGAGATGTGAATTGGCTAGGATAGACTGGAGAATGATACTTAAAGGGTTGATGATGGATAGGCAATGGCAAACATTTAAAGATCACATGGATGAGCTACCATAATTGTACATCCCTGTGTGGTGTAAGAATAAAAAAGGGAAGGTGGCTCAACCGTGGCTAACAAGGTAAATCCAAGGAAGAGGCATATAAATTGGCCAGAAAAAGCAGCAAACCTGAGGACTGGGAGAAATTTAGAATGCAGCAGAGGAGAACCAAGGATTTAATTAGGAGTGGGAAAATAGAGTATGAGAGTAAGCTTGCAGGGAACATAAAAACTGACTGCAAAAGCTTCTAAAGAGAGGTGAAGAGAAAAAGATTAGTGAAGACTAATGTAGGTCCCTTGCAGTCAGAATCAGGGGAAGTTATAATGGGGAACAAGGAAATGGCAGACCGATTGAACAAATACTTTGGTTCTGTCTTCACTAAGGAAGACACGAAGTCTAGCGAGAAGGGGGAACTGATGGAAATCCTTATTAGCCAAGAAATGGTGTTCGAGAAATTGAAGGGACTGAAGGCCAATAAATCCCCAAGGCCTGATAGTCTGCATCCCAGAGTACTTAAGGAAGTGGCCCTAGAAATAGTGGATGCATTGGTAGTCATTTTTCAACATTCTATAGACTCTGCTTCCGTTCCTATGGACTGGAGGGTAGCTAATGTAACACCACTTTTTAAAAAAGGAGGGAGAGAGAAAACAGGGATTTATAAACCAGTTAGCCTGACATCGGTAGTGTGGAAAATGTTGGAATCAATTATTAAAGATGTAATAACAGCACATTTGGAATGCAGTTACAGGATCGGTCCAAGTCAGCATGGATCTATGAAAGTGAAATCATGCTTGACAAATCTTCTAGAATTTTTTGAGGATGTAACTAGTAGAGTGGATAAGGGAGAACCAGTGGTAATTTAGACTTTCAAAAGGCTTTTGACAAGGTCCCACACAAGAGATTAGTGTGCAAAATTAAGGCACATGGGATTGGGGGTAATGTATTGACGTGGATAGAGAACTGGTTGGCAGACAGGAAGCAAAGAGTGGGAATAAACTGGTCTTTTTCAGAATGGCAGGCAGTGACTAGTGGGATACCGCAGGATTCAGTGCTGGGACCCCAGCTATTTACAATATACATTAACGATTTAGATGAAGGAATTGAATGTAATATCTCCAAGTTTGCAGATGACACTAAGCTGGGTGGCAGTGCGAGCTGTGAGGAGGATGCCTGGAGGCTGCAGGGCAACTTGAACAGGTTAGGTGAATGGGAAAATGCATGGCAGATACAGTATAATGTGGATAAGTGTGAGGTTATCCACTTTGGTTGCAAAAACAGGAAGGCAGATTATTATCTGAATGGTGACAGATTAGTAAAAGGGGAGGTGCAACGGACCCTGGGTGTCATGGTACATCAGTCATTGAAAATAGGCATGCAGGTGCAGCAAGCAGTAAAGAAGGCAAATGGCATGCTGGTTTTCACAGCCAGGGGATTTGAGTATAGGAGCAGGGAGGTCTTACTGCAGTTGTACAGAGCCTTTGTGAGATCACACCTTGAGTATTGTGTGCAGTTTTGGTCTCCTAATCTGAGGAAGGACATTCTTACTATAGAGGGAGTGCAGCGAAGGTTCACCAGACTGATTCCCGGGATGGCAGGACTGACATATGAAGAAAGATTGGATCGAATAGGCTTATAGTCACTTGAATTTAGAAGAACGAGAGGGAATCTCATCGAAACATATAAAATGCTGACGGGATTGGACAGGTTAGATGCAGGAAGAATGTTCCCGATGTTGGGGAAGTCCAGAACCAGGGGTCACGGTCTAAGGATAAGGGGTAAGCTATTTAGGACTGAGATGAGGAGAAACTTCTTCACTCAGAGAATTGTGAACCTGTGGGATTCTCTACCACAGAAAGTTGTTGAGGCCAGTTCGTTAGATATATTCAAAAGGGAGTTAGATGTGGCCCTTGCAGTTAAAGGGATCATGAGGTATGGAGAGAAAGCAGGAATGCAGTACTGAAGTTGCATGATCAGCTATGATTATATTGAATGATGGTGCAGGCTCGAAGGGCCGAATGGCCTACTCCTGCATCTACTTTCTATGTTTCTATGTTCCTATGTTTATGTTTTAAATCACCATTAGTATCATTACAGCCATGGAAATGGCCTCCCAGTCTGCGGCAAAGGTTACATGTAGATTTTGCTGAGCTAGAAGGACAATTGTTCAATGTGATTGATAACCTTTCGATAGAGGTGTGTAGAGAACTGGGTAGTGGTGTTTCCAATGCAGAAAATGACAACAAGTAAAACACTGGACAATTTGCAAAGATTGTTTTCTTCATATGGCCTCTCAGAAAAAATTGTGTCCGATAATGGGCCACAATTTGTTCAGAAGAACTTGCACAGTTCATGAGCAAAAATGATGTGAAATATACTAAATTGCCACCATACCACCCTGCTTCAAATGGTGCAGCAGAACATAGAGTACAAATTGTAAAATGTGCCCTCATCAAGCAAATGTTGGATCCAAATCCAAAGAAACGGCAGTTGTCGTTACACCGCAAATTGGCAAACTTTCTGATTACTAATCGTAATACTCCTCATACAACTACTGGTAGAACACCAACAGAATTGGTTCTCAAATGACAGCCACAAACCAGGTTCTTGTTACTAAAGCCAAACTTGGCACATTCAGTAAGAAAGAAACAATTAAGACAGAAGGAGAATTATGATAGAGGTAGAGTAAGAGAGAGGTGTGAAATTAAATCAGAAGGTTAGAATGAAGAACCTTCACCATAAATAGTTAAAGTGGTTACCAGGGAGAGTAATGAAGATATGTGGTCCTCACACATATTTGGTCAAGATGTTTGATCGTGGAAAGGTTAGGTTTGTTCACATTGATCATATTTTACCTACAGATGTGGAATGAGTTGAAAGTTGGAGTGATTCGATTATTTCTGATGAGTCAGATAGTCTTGTTACAAGTAGAGTACCAGTAGCAAATCCTATATCAGATGTATTAGAAACAAGTCCAAGAGAAAGTCAGAATTTAAGTCTGAGTCCGAGTCAGGCAGACAAACAGTCTGAAGTTGTAGAGGGTCCAAATGTAGATCAAGCGTTACCCTTGGAGGAAAACTCTCCTCAGGCTCAGCCTAGAATGAGTTTAAGTTTGACAATGAGTTTGGAAAGTTCTGTTAGAGAGCAAAGGTATTGTCCTTGAAACAGAAAACAAGTGGTTAAGTTTGATTTGTAAATATGGCAAAATAAGTCCATAGGCTAAATTTTCCATTTTTTTGCATGCATAATGCCCAATTAACGCCTATTTTACCGCTGAAATGAGGTATAACACCCAGATATCACCCATTTAGCCACAAAATGGAAACTGAGGCCCATTTTTCAGACACTTATCGCCGAGCATTACTTTCCCCATGTGCGTAACGTCGGGAAAACATAATGCCGCCCGCCCACTTTCTTTGGGCGGAATCATCAGAATGGGTGAAATCAATGCCCATAATATCGGCCAACATTAGTTTCCGCACAGAATTAACGCCGAGATTCAATAATACCGCACGCCCACTTTTATTTGTCATAAAGATCACTGCCGAAACTAACGCCCAGGAGATTGCCCACCGTCACTTTCACCACCTCGCGCACATCTCGCCCACAATATCGCTCGCCCAAAACACTGCTCTGAAAAAGTGGAACTGTACTGAACGAATCACAGCGGTGTGGGCGCCATTTTTAAAATCGCAGGTCGCTTCATTCAAAAAGCTGCTTCAACTTCGGGGGAGTTTGGATTGATTCTCGAGTTCTTCTCAGGTGAAGTGACCATCTCAACAGACATATTTTCAGACTCTGGACTATTTTCGTGAGGAAACTATTGCTTCTGATCAATCGCTATTATAATTTCAATGCAATGGGGCCAGCAATTTCTCAACCTGCATCGATTAATACGCAGATGCTGCAGAGTGCAAATGGCTCAATATGTTATGCACATCATTATATGCCCAAGATGTGCAAGAATAAGGAGCAAGTCCAGACCATACACACCCTGTACTTACAAAGAAAAGAGATCTTACCTCAACGTGTCCGAGCAGACCTGCCTTCGGAGACTGCGCTTCCACAAGGTGGTGATCAATGAAATATGTGAGCTCATCAGGCCCCATATGCAGCCTGCCATCAGGACATCAGTGTCGGTCCAGGTCAAGGTCACCGCGGCACTGTCTTTCTACGCGTCCGGTTCCTTTCGGGCCTCTGCGGTTGAGATTTATACTCTGTCTCACCATGCCACCCATCGCTGCATTAGACAGGTCACGGAGGTCCTGTACGCGCGAAGGATGGACTTTATCAGCTTCCCCATGACCACGGAGGCTCAGACTGACAGGGCTGGAGCATTCTACCGCATTGCTAAGTTCCCCAGGGTACAGGGAGCTATACAGTGCACTCACATCGCCATGCGGGCTCCTTCTCAGGACCCAGAGCTTTTTCGTAACAGAAAAGGATTTCACTCCCTGAAGGTCCAACCAGTTGTCGACCACAACCAGATCATAATGGCAGTGAATGCCAAATGTCCGGGCACCTTCGATGAGGCTCACATCCTGCGTGAGAGCGCTGTCTCTGACATGTTTAAGAGTCAGCCACAAGGACAATGCTGGATGCTTGGTGATAACTGATATGGCCTAGCCACCTGGCTGATGACCCCACTGCATGACACCCACACCGAGGCCGAGAAGTGATACAACCAGAGCCACACGCAATATGGTCCAGAAAACAATAACTGTGATAAGCAGCGCTTCAGATGCCTGGACCACTCAGGAGGGGAGCTACAATACAACCCTGAGCAAGTAGCTAAATTTGTGGTCGTGTGCTCCATGCTGCACAACCTGGCTATCAGGAAGGGCCAAGAATTGCCAGAAGGGACTGATGGTCCACGCCAGGAGAGAGAGGAAGAGGAGGACAAGGGGCTGGACGCTGACCTCGGGCCAGACAATCAGGCTGACTATGCAACCACGTCCACGGCCCCCTCCAGACCGCAGGAAAGGGCCCCTGGTGGCTACATAGCTGCAAGACTCTTATGTAAGGAGCTGATATCTGAAAGATTTTCCTGAAAGAACATTGCGGTGAGTGACAACGCTGACACACTGCTGTGTGTGTGCAGCTCAGACATCAATAGTGGCCACCTTGGTGTCAGTTAAAGTTTACGTTGATTGAAGTTAAATTGTATTTAACCCTTTCATGTTAAGGATTCACCAGTGTGTAACGGTCCAGCTATCTGAGACAAAGCGCAATAAGGTTATGTTCAATAAAAACAATTTTATACCAACATTGGTCTGAAATCATAAGTATCACAGGCAAAAACACCCCACCCCCGCCCACACCCCACCTTTTCCACCATTGACATCAATCAAATGGTCAACATGTCCAGCAACACAGAATACAAATGCAAAACAGGAGGGGGTCCCCTCCCCCCATACATTACAACAAATTGCATACACCCAGATGGAGATATAACACAGCCATCATCTGCGGACATGCACCTCCCTTTCCTTCCCCCCTCCCCTTCTTCTCCCCACCTCTACCCCTTCCCCTCCTCGCTCCACGGCACCTGGCCGAAGAGCTCCTCAGGCGGTGCCTCATTGGGGGGGATGAAGGCAGAGGTGGTGGTTGGACGGGTACGTGAGCGGGGGGGTGGCGAGGGGGGATCAATCTCTAATCCAGAAGCAGGATCTTGGTCCGTCTTTCATCTGACATTCACAGTGGTGGTGCAGAACCTAGAGGTGGAGTGCCGTGCTCCGGGACCACTGGGAGGCCTATGCCAGTAGTGTTCCTGGCTATTGCCTCCAGGGCCACCGCCATCCGCGGAACGTACTCAGTCATGGTGGCCAACTTTCGGGATATGCCCCCCAATGCATCGAGGAGCTGGTCACCAGTGTCTACAGTCCTCCTGGACAACCGTACCATCTCTCCGCTCTCATGTGGCGCTCGTGGACCAGACCTGCCGCGTCCACAAAACCTCCGCGGGGTCGGCGCCCTCCTGGGGATAAATGGGGTGCCCTGTGGCGAGGTGCTTGGGGCCGGTACCTCCAGAGTGGAGGCGGGAATGACCGGAGGAGCACTAGATGGCCTTGGGGTGGAATGGCTTCTGGAGTGTGGTGATGCAGGTTCCTTGAAGTCCGCGCTCTCATCCGTAGAGAACAGACCCAGCGGATTGACGGGCGAGAATCGGAGCTCCTCAGCAGATGTAGGATCGTCCGGAGAGTCCGGCCCCACACACCACACTTCTGGCCTCTGTGGTTGTTATGTATGCAATAAAGGTTCAAACTGAGTATTGTTTAACTAAGCAAGGTACGACCTTGCCTGTGCTTTATTTAGTCCCAAAGTGCCTGACTCACAAACTGGCTTGCCATTTATACCAGAGCAACACCATGTGCGTACTGCCAACAATGGCCTCCAAGTGGCCTCCAACAATGACATCATCTGGTGGCTACAAACAGCATGTACATACATGACAATACCCTCCTCTGAGATCTTATCACAGTCTTTCACAGGTTGAGACAGTTCAGTGCATTACGCTCCCGGGTTGACCGTCTCAGTTCAATTCCGGTCTTGGGTGAGTGTGCGGGGTTTGTTGTGGCTGGTGGCTGGATGGTTGACTTGTTGGGGGTGGCAGTGGCCATGTCAGAAATTGCAAGTCCATTTTTATTGGACAAGTCCGTGATGGGAATTCCGGGTTCACTGATGACCCTTGAGTTCACTGATGACTGCTGGTAGGTTGGTTGGTCGTCGACGGTTTCTTCGTCCGACTGCTCTGGCTCGTCTGTGTGTCTCAGCTTTGTTTGATCAATGTGTTTCCTGCAAGTTTGTCCATTCCTGAGCTGAATAACAAATACTCTGTTGTGATCCATTTGTGACCCTGACCATAATTCAACACATATAGAGGATCATTAACAGAAATCTCGCGTGACACAGTTGCGCGATCATGGTACCTTTGTTCACTCTGTCTTCTATATTCAACATGATTACTTAAATCCAGGTGTACAAGAGATAACTTGGTCTTGAGACTCTTTTCATCCTGAGTTCAGCAGGCAAGACCCATGTGAGTGTGTGGGGCCTTGTCCTGTAACTCAGCAGTATGCAGGACAAGCGGGTCTGCAGTGACCCTTGGGTTTTCTCTCATGCTTTGTTTGATAATTTGTACTGCCCGTTCTGCTTGGCCCTTGGACGCAGGCTTGAACGGTGCTGACCTTACATGTTTTATGCCATTAAGTTTTACAAACTCCTGAAACTCCTGACTGGTGAAGCACGACCCATTGTCACTCACCACTATGTCAGGTAGACCATGTGTCGCGAAGATGACATTGTTATTCTCTATGGTTGCCATGGATGTACTGGATGACATGATTATGCATTCTATCCACTTTGAATAAACATCCACCACCACTAAAACCATCTTGCCCATGAAGGGACCTGTAAAATCTACATGGATTTTGGACCAAGGTTTGGATGGCCATGACCATTGACTCAGGAGCGATTCCGCTGGTGCTTTGCTGAGCTGCATGCAGGTGTTGCACTGATTCACGCATGCTTCCAGCTCAGAATCAATTCCTGGCCACCATATGTGGGACCTGGCGATGGCCTTCATCATCACTATACCAGGATGTGTGCTGTGTAATTCACGCACAAACTGCTCTCTCCCTTTCTTGAGCATTACAACATGATTGGCACACAATATGCAATCGGCTTGAATAGACAGTTTGTCCTTGCGACGAATGTACGGCTTGGCCTCCTCGTACATTTGCTTAGGTGTGGCAGACCAATCCCCTTTACCACTGATAATATCGGGTCCTGGCTGGTCCAGGTCCTAACTTGTTGAGCCGTGACAGGGGTACCTTCACTCTCAAAAGCATCCGTGATTAACATTAAATCTGCCGGTTTTAGCGTTTCCACCTCCGGTATGGGCAACGGCAACCGGCTCAAAGCATTGGCACAATTCTCTGTGCCAGGTCTGTGGTGAATGACATAATCATAGACAGATAATGTTAGCGCCCACCTTTGGATGCGGGATGAAGCATTGGTATTGATACCTTTGCTCTCGGAAAACAACGGAATGAGCGGCTTGTGATCGGTTTCTAATTCGAACCTCAGACCGAACAAGTATTGATTCATCTTTTTAACACCATACACACACGCTAACGCTTCTTTTTCTACCATACTGTAGGCTCTTTCTGCTTTAGACAAACTTTTGGATGCATACACGACAGGTTGAAGTTTCCCCGACTCATTGGCTTGTTGTAACACGCAACCAATTCTATATGACGATGCGTCACAGGCCAAAACTAACCGTTTACATCATAAACGTCAATGTACCAGCAGCTTGTTCGAGCAAAGCAGATTGGTGGCTTTCTCGAAAGCTCTTTCTTGCAATGTGCCCACACCCAGTTGTTGCCTTTTCTCAATAGAATGTGCAGTGTTTCAAGTAAGGTGCTCAATTTAGGTAGGAAGTTACCAAAGTAGTTGAGTAGACCCAGGAACGAACGCAGCTGTGTCACTGGCTTGGGTGCATTCTTGATGGCTTTGGTTTTCACGTCAGTAGGTCTGATGCCATCAGCAGTGATTTTCCTCCCGAGGAATTCGACCTCCGGTGCCATGAAGACGCACTTCGAGCATTTAAGTCTGAGTCCCACTCTGTCCAAATGCAGTAGAACCTCTTCCAGATTGGTCAGATGTTCCTTGGAGTCACGAGCAGTGATCAGGATGTCACCTTGGAACATGACGGTTCTGGGAATGGACTTCAGTAGACTTTCCAAATATTGCTGCAGCCAAGCGAATTCCAAACGGGCACCTGTGGTAAATAAACAGTCCTTTGTGCATGTTAATGCACGTAAGTCTCGTTGACCAACTCCTGCATTATGTAGGCCGACGTCAAGTCCAGTTTTGTGAATGACTTCCCTCCGGCTAGCGTTGCAAACAAGTCATCAGTCTTCGGTAACGGGTACTGATCTTCTTTCAAAACCTGTTGCTCGTAGCCTTGTAGTCCCTACAGATTCCGACTGCGCCATCACTTTTCAGCACAGGAACAATGGGGCTGGCCCATTCATCAAATTCGACAGGTGATATGATCCCTTCTCGCTGGAGTCTGTCCAGTTCGATTTCGACCTTCTCCCTCATCATATACGGCACTGCCCGAGCTTTATGATGGACGGGTCTTGCATCTGAGTCCACATGGATCTGCACCTTGGCTCCCGTGAAGTTGCCAATACCCGGTTTGAACAGCGAGGGGAACTTGCTCCATACTTGGGCACATGTATCTTCCTCCGATGACAATGCCTTTATGTCATTCCAGTCGCATCTGATTTTCTCCAACAACTCCTGCCGAGCAGCGTTGGGCCATTGCTTGGAACAATCCACAGTGGTAACTCGTGAACTGCACCGTTATATGACACATTAATCTGTGCACTACCAATCACCTTCATCAGTTCTTTGGTGTACGTGCGCAGCTTGGCGTTAACAAGGCTCAGCCTGGGCCTCGCAGTCTTAGTATCCCACAGCTTATTAAATGCCCTCTTGTTCATGATCGATTGACTCACCCCTGTGTCCAGTTCCATCGATACCGGTATCCTGTTAAACTTCACGTTAATCAAAATTAGTTTACTCTTGGTTATGAAAGAGTACAGTCCATAGACTTCCTCCTCTGGCATCTCGGATTGTGTATCCGGATCCGCGCTAGTCTCACTCTCATCCTCCACGTGGTGTGTCGCAGCTCGCTTGCTCATCTGCGGACACTTTCACTAGCGATGCCCCACTCTCAGACAGCCTTTGCAACTATATTGCTTAAATCAGCACTGCTGGTGCCAGTGATTTCCCCCACAATGCCAACACGGAGAAGTCGAATACATTCCCGCTGGCAGACTTTGGGCAGCCACAGGTTTCGCGAACGCAGTCGGATAGGCCCTGCCACGTGCTGCTCTGCCGAACGCCGAATTATTCGTGAACGCAGCCGGATAGGCCCTGCCATGTGCCGCTCTGCCGAACACCGAATCAATCGCATTTACAGTACTTGCCGAGGTTCGATTCTTCACCGACATTTGCTTTAAACTCCTGTCCATCGTCATACATGATTGAGCGATCGGGACGGCCCTTTTTAAATCAACTCCTCCACCATCAAAATTTTGTGCAGGATCACCTCATGGTTGATACCGATAACAAAGAAGTCCGGCAGCATGTCTGCCAATACCGTCCCAAACTTGCATGGTCCCGCTAAACATCTCAGGTCGGCAACGCTATCCGCCGCCCTCTGGCCCTCCAATCAAATGTGCATATAAAACTTGTAACTCAAGATGATGATGCCGTTGTCTGGCTTGAGGTGCCCCCGTACCAATGTACACAACTCCTTGTACGTTTTCTCTGTTAGATCACTAGGCATGAGTAGATTCTTTATCAGACCGTAGATCTTTGAACCGCACACAGTGAGGAACACGGCCCAGCGCCAATCTGCATCATCGACCCCCTTCATTTTGTTGGCCACGAAGTACTGGATCAAACGGCTCACAAAGTCTGCCCAATCTTCTCCCTCCATGATTCTCTCTAAAAATCCAATCGTGCTCATTTTGCAAACAAAGGTTCTTGCATTCTCGTTGCCAAATGTTATGTATGCAATAAAGGTTCAAACTGAGTACTGTTTAACTAAGCAAGGTACGACCTTGCCTGTGCTTTATTCCCAAAGTGCCTGACGCACAAAATGGCTGGCCTTTTATACCCAAGCAGCACCAGGTACGTTCTGCTCAGTGGCCTCCAATAATAACACCATCTGGTGGCTACAAACAGCATGTACATACATGACAGTGGTCTCGCCTGGGGCCGTGCTGCTGGCTGAGCTGCAAAACACAAAAGAGGTTATTAGAGGAGAAGGGGGTGCTCGGGTCACAAGGTGATTCCAGCGCTACACACAGAACATGCATGACAAAAGCACCACCGCTATCAAGATCATCACAGACATCACATTTCATGACCATCAACACATGATGCATTGCATTGATTATCATTAGGCCAGCATTATTTCTAGGACAATTTTAGAAATCATCTAGCATATATTATTGTTCGGATATGAGTGGGTGTGGCATCTATTGGCTTTACATCAGGCAATGGTGTAAACTTTACTCACATCGCTTCACTTCAGGGTCTGCAGATGCTTGCGTGGCTGTCCGAGTGTGCTTCCCCACGAGTACAAGCACCCGCTCCTCCATCTCTGTGATGTCGCTGAGGACTGGTGACCTTCCCACCCGTTCACCTCTGCACAGACCTCATTGTTGAGAGCTTCTTCTGTAAAAGGTGACAGGACGACATTCATGAGATCATTGTGTGATATCATTGCTAGGTACTGTCACAGAGACTGATACAACATGTAACCGACAGATGTAATCATGCTTATTATGATAATTATCATTCTTTACCGAAAGACGTGCACCATGACCGCAGGCTTTGACTACAACATTCCCGGTAAAAGTGAAAGATCTCACATCTGCTGATAGTCACTCATGCCTGTTACAAATCAAATTATATAAATACATAAGTACATGTAAGTAAGTGTAAAAAATGCTCTTGCAGATCCCACAAGATCACTGCATCGTTTGCTGCATTGGTTGCCCTCACGCACCTCGTTGGTCGCCAATTAGACCACCTCTGCTATCTCGGCCCATATCTTCTGCTCGGCCTTTGGGGTGGGCTTCCCACAGCTTCCCTGGTGAAGAGATCGCAAAGTCTCTGTTTAAAGAATGGACTCAGTCGAGAATATTTTGTGGATTTTATGGGTTTTTTTTCTCCGAGGGTACTTTCCCTGTGTTGGGGTCACCCTGTCCAGATACGTGAAAAGGCTGGCTTGTTAAAACTCCAGAGACCACATGGCAGTTGGCTGGGACAAAGAACTGCAAGTCATCCAGAATGTATAGGTTCACCCTAGCAAAAGGAAAGGGCTCAGATATCTGAGGCATGCATAAGTTATTGGAAAACCACTCTAATATGCAAAGGCACTTCTCAGCTCCATCTCAGAAGAGAACCAGAACAATGGACCCACTCGCCTGGCCAGACCAAGAGGGGCCAGTTCTTCCCTACACAAAAGCCGAGAGATGTCCCAGACCCAGGGCCATCAGTCCAATACACATGGGTCTGATGGTCCATCACCAACTAAGCACCGGAGTACTTAGAAGCAAAAGGATTTCAAACATTTGCGGGAGAGATAAGGGCAATAGGACTCATTTAAAGATAGACTCTTTTCCACCATTCTCTAGCATTCTGGAGCATTCTCCAGCGTTCGAGCGTTCCCTCTCTCTCTCTCACTCCACCAAGACGGACATGACAAGAAGAAGGACCAGCTAAGCGATCGAGACCAACTGGTGAGCATGGTCACGAGTGTCCCAAGCCGGTAACCAGAGAACCAGGTGAGCTGTGTGGGGTGTAAAGGGCTCAGAGTTTTCTTGGAAGTGAAACTTTTTCGGGCTATTCTGGGGAGGGAGCTTCATGCGACTGGATAATTTGCTGGTAGGGGGGAGTTCGACACCACCATAGCAACAAGGAAATTACTGCATGTCACCGGTCCTCAGTGTTGTACTGTATGTTGTTTTAACCTGGATCTTATTCTCCACAGAGACAATGATTTTGTTTAGTAGTGCATGTTTTAGACAGTGTATGTTAGACCAAATAAATAAGTGCGATTTTTCACTGAAGCATTCCTGTCCGTGACTTATTCCATTTACACTCTGAATAATAATCCCCGGGTATAGAATTCTTGTAAAGCGGGGGCGATTCGAACCGTCCATCTAGCCATTGGGTTAGGATCAAAACCGCTTACACTGCATCAAATCACCCCAGCGTGACTCAACCTCCTGCAGGAGGGAGGCATTTGCCTCGTCCGAGAAACTACACACTCTTTTGCGCCCTCCAATGTGCTCCTCTCCCAGCTCACTGCTCTCGCCAGCTTCAGTCTCCACAGCGTGCTGTGATTCCTCCTCCTCTCTTTCCATTATAGGCCAAATTCGGGCATATATCTGTCTGGTAAAGCTAATTTTTGTTTCCCTATTTTCTCTAAAGCTCTAAACTCTCCCTCCTTCCTCCCAATGCAGCCACACCACACCCACACATGCCTTCAGTCCCTCTCAGCTCCCTCTCGCTCTGTCTCCTCTTACCTGGCCATGGCCTTATATTGCAAACATTGATTGACCACCATCAAACCTGCTTTGGCTGTCTGTTTATTTGCCTTTCTCCCACCATAATTTTTGTTTTGCAGGGTCTTCTCTGGGATCCCATCCATCACTTAACATAGTAACTATCAATGTTCTATGGTCATCAGCAAAATACCTACTCAATGAACCTTCCAGCCCCCAATCTAGCATATCTTTGCATACCATCTATGTTTGGTACATCTACCCCTCTATCGATTCGTTGTCCCCTTTAACCTGCTTTCCTTGAACCTGGGGTCTGCAATTACAAACCTACGAAGCCGATCCTACTTTGATAATTACTATTGTGACCTCTTAACTACACTCAAGTCTTTTACTCTATTACAGAACTTTCTCACAAGTTCGGACACCCCAGGCGACTGACACATTTTGCGGCAGATTACATCGGATTTATGAGTGGTATTTAAAATATATACTCGCTCGTGATGGTCTGAAAACGTCCGTCAGTCTTTCAGTACCAGGTGCATCCTGCCGACTACGCCATTTGATGTGGAGTATGACAATGATACTCAACACAGGCTTGTTGTGGAGAAAAGAATTGTTTAATTGCTTGATCAAGGGAGACACGGTCTACACCAGTTACTTAACTGGATGCCTTCCCAACCTTCTTTTCTGTCACTTCTAGAGCTGCTTCTTTAATACAGAATTCTTTGCAAAGTCATCAGTTACATTATCATTGGTCATTCTTTCTACCATGTGACAATTTTTTCTGCTTTGTTACAGATTGTTCAATTTCAACTTTGCTAATTGTTTCACATCCTCCTTGGGTATGAAGATATGTATCCCGTATCCTGCCTCCTGCCACTAACAGGAATCTATTTCTTAGTTCTGAATAACAACAGGAAGCCACTTCGTAGGCCTACGACATTCGCTCTGAATAACAGGAATTGCACCATTGTCTTACAGTTGCACCTACCAATTTTGCCACATCAGCAAATTGTGTTTTTGCCTTCCTAATCTAAATCATGTTTAACTCTTTAATTCTCGCTTCAATGACATGCACAGAATTACGAGTAGGAGGTAGAGTGGGTAGATCTAAGAAGAATATAACACTGACAAAGAAGCTTCAGCTTTTGTGCCGAGGAAGAGAAAGATAAGCTTTGTTGAATGAAAGTGGTTGCGTGGAAGTTTTCATGACTGTAGAATATTTGAGGTGGGAGTTAGTGAATTTTCCAGTTGTCTGACAGCCCATCTTTTAAAAGAGAAATAGTGCATCTGTACCTTTGTTTTAGCTCCACCCACTTTTCCAGACAGTGAGCTGAAGGTTTTTAATCTTTGTAGTGTTGTCCTAGATGTGGGAAGTTTAAGAAAATGTGAAGAAGTTGAATTGTGTACCAAGAATTGAATGACACTTCAAGTTAGAAACAAAGATGTGGATTTATTTTGATAATAAGTTACGGAGCTAGGAAATGTACAAAGGATGGGTTTGTTTAACAAAAGATAAAACTTCAAATAAAAATGTGTGGCTCATTTTAAATCAATTAGAATCATAAACAAAGTGTTGTCTTTTAATTTGGTTATTGCAGGCCGAGACACCCAATTATTTGTGTAAAAAAAAAACACGTAATCATTGTTTACATTGCATTGAAAGACTATGAGTGAGATAAAGAAAGGAGAAGGGAAGAGTGTAATGTCTTTTTAAAAAAAAGCCTGCGTGGGTTTCTTGAGGCTACAGGCTGGGGAAGCTTTGCCCTCATTTCCTTTGTGTAGGATCTTATTTTAAATGACATTAAAGCTTCTAGTTTAGAGATTTAAATAAAAAGATTTGCAATACAGTATTTGAATTGGGATTTTGAGATATTCTTCTTGATAAACATTTTGGTTGTATTGGAAAATCTTGGGTTTAGAAACCTTTGTAAAAGAAATAATATTAAACCGTTAAAAAAAAATACTAAAAGTTTGGAAACAATCTAAAAATGCCATTTTCTATAATGAGACAGAGAAATGCACGGGGACAGAATGAGAACTATAGCTTACTATTCAACCCAACAATCACCAGTAGCCACGGGCTTGTCCAGATGCGTGGCTGCACTAGATTGCATCACATGGGCAGTCAAGGTCAGCGAACCTGTCGTGATGACAGGCAAAATAGTCCTACACACCAAACATACTTTGGTAGAAATGTTGAATACTGGAAAGCTCCTGGCCGTCTCCAATGTCCGCCGAGTGAAGCGGGAAGCCATTTTACTGCCCCACGACAAATCAGTAAAGATAGTCAGAGACACCGGGGGAAAACCCGGCAGAAGAAATCCTCACTAAGGGGGAGCCCCACGAGTGTAACGCATTAGAATTGGAAGATTCCCCAGGGAATGTGAATGAGATAGCTCTCGAAAACCCAGACCTCACATTGTATGTGGACGGATCCCGATGGTACGTCGATGGCCACCCACATACGGGATGGGCGGTATTAAACCAGCATCTTGAGGTAGTGATGCAGCGCTCCACTGGACGGAGCCCGTATATTAGCGGAAGAGGTCATTCCTAGATGGGGGAATTCCCATTCAGATAGATTCGGACCAAGGGACTCATTTCACAGGAAAGGTAATGAAGGAAACTTGTAAAATACTGAACATTAAGCAGAAATTCCACATCCCCTACCATCCCCAGTGTTCGGGAATGGTAGAAAGAATGAATAGAACCCTCAAAACCTCCCTGAGTCAAGCAATCCAGGAAACCAGACAGGCATGGCCGGAACTCCTGCCCACCATATTGATAAGACTGCGTGCTACACCGAACCGCACAACACCCCTTGCGAACTAATGATTGGACGAGCAATGAAACTCCCAATTAGTTACAGGAGGAGTAGTTACAGGAGGAGTAGAGTTCTATGTGATAGAATTAAGAAATATGTGATAGAACTGAGCAGGCAGTTGAAAGGTATGCGACAGGAAGTGCGAGATAAGCAGGAAGAGGAAGAGGAGGATAAAGGAACAAAACCCCTGGCGGTAGTACCCGAGGTGGGGGCAAGGGTAATGGTTAGGGTATTACCAGAAAAATCTGGATTCCCCCCTCGACAGAGCGGATCCTATGAGGTACTGATTAGCGGAGACAAGTGTGCATGCATAAATATGAAAGGTGGGGGCCGATGGAAACATTGGTCCCAGCTGAAAGAATATAAGGAGTGGAGGGATGCATTCATAGATGGACTTTTTGGGGGGACTCGGATTAATATTTGCAAAACTAGGGGTACTTGCCATAATAAAATGGACCTGGGAAAGGTCACATGCCCGGAGAAACGGTGCAAACAATCCGGTAGAAGTAGAAATGGTAAGAATCTTGCTAAAAGCCTGGAATATCTAGGATGTGTTTTATCAACAGAATGCATATAAATGTGATCACCACCGCCCTTATAATTCTACAAGGATAAGGAAGAAACTAATAGCCCATCACCCACCCCAGAGGGAAGTACAAGTTGTGACAATCATACAGGAGGGGGAACACCAAGGTGCCTTCACATAACAAAGGGGGCCAAAAGGGGTTAGTAATGAAATACAAGAAGATAATCACGATATTTCTAAATCTGACCGATCTAACCCCAGTTCTTACGGGTCAAAAACAATAAACATGTATAAAAATCTGACACTGCAGGCCTTAGATGGACCGAGTCCATTAAAAGGGAAGGTTAGATGAAAAAGGGAGATATTAGAAATGATGGGCATGGGATATGCGGCGGGCATAGCCACGGTAAATGCTATAGACCTCCAGATGGTAGAAGAGCAGGTTGCCACACTCACCCAAACCCTAAGAGGATTGCTGGAAAGGGGAAATGATAATGAGAAAATGCAGGCCCAATTGGGAGATGGGGCCGAACAAGAAGTGTTACAAGTGGCCCACACACTAAGGGATCATGTCAAGGCAATTAATTTAATAAATGCGAACCAAAAGTACAATAGCGAAAGCGGATGAAATGCCGCGGTATGCGTCGGGTATGGAGCATGGATGATAAGTACAGTAGAGCATATCTTAGAACAGCTACAAAATGGGGAGGTCCCAGATTGGATAACCAATGATGTATTCAGGGAATGAACCTTGAGAAAAAGGGAAACAGGCACCTGTGAAATCAGGCAAAACAGCCATGCATGGATTCCTAAAACTAAATGTGTAACTGGTCATCAGAATATAATTGGATTTGTACTGTCACTACCACAATATGATGTGACCAAGGGAAACTGCCTGTCTAAAGTTGACAATATAGGAGAAATAAGAAACCAAACATGGGTCAGATACCACAAACTGCACCAATACGTTATTAAGAAGGGAGATGATACCAAGGGTGTGTGCATTAAAGATTGTTATAAGAATAACCAGGTTGTTTTGTGCCGAGAACATCCCAAAATTTGATCAAGATTACTGTGGATACGGCCGCTCAGAAGGATGCGTCCTGAGCATAACCCCGCTGATGCTGGATTTCGAGACAACAGCAGCCCCACGAAGTAACGGGCAATGGTGTGTCAGCACTACAACCACTAACATGACGGTGGGAGGAGTAACGCACTGCCCCATCACTATCACCGACTTTTGCTTTATGAACAGAGAAGAGGTTAATATTCAGGGACATATTACATACCCAGAGTTAAAAGAAGAAACTCTCAGTGGAATGGTGGTAGACACTATAAAGGTGGTGTACGAGGGCTTTAAAGAACCTCAGGGATAACCTATTCCCAAACTAAGTGAGGAACAGACAGCGTTGGAGAAGAGTGTCTGTGAGCAACGACAAAAATACATCATCCTGATGAAAAAGATTGTTAAGCTGCAAAAGGACACAAAGAAAGTATTGGCCAATGGAATTTTGGACTTAATGTTAATGTACACCCTTGGATAAGAATTATATCACATGTATTAGTGATAGTGCAGATGTTGATTGTACTTATGTTACTGTTTGAATGGAGCTTTAGATGTAGGAGGAGAAGGATGAAAGTGTTGGTAAAAGCCGCTCAGAAATATGAAACAAAGCCTTTGCTGAAAGTAAGTAACAGGGGAGACGAACCAAACCAACACGAATACCTGATATGAGTCGTGAGTGTTCCAATCCTATCGCCTGATCCAGCTCCTCCTCATCCTCCTGCTTTTGCACCTCATACTCCATGCGAGGAAATAGATCTGCCTCAAGCTCTTCATCAGGTTCCTCCTGCTCCACCGATGCGGATGGTGACGGTCCTGGTGCCGACTGCACCTCTACCAGTGTATCAGGTTTACCTTTAAAAACACACATGATGACATTTTTACATCGCTCATTAGAACATAATGATGATGTTACATTTCACTACCCCAGAAAGCTGTAACTGCTGCTGCAATCCCTGCTTCATATGCCCTGCTTTTAATGCATGCATGAACTGACATGACATCCTTAGTACAACATAAGCACATTACAAGTATATTGCATTTTGCATTTTAATTACAGGACATTAGATCAGTTACATAATTAAGTTGTTAATACTGTTTTTAATACAGTGCGACAAATTACAAATTATTCACGAGATGCATGGCTGGGTTCAGCCAGACCATGGCTTTCACGGCCAACCAGCGCGGCCACAGGCTCCTCAATCTCGCTCAAGGGCTGCAGCTGAACAATGCCGCCCCCCCGAACGCCTTTGCTCGGCATTATTGATAGATATCTTCTTCTGCAAATGAGAAAAGAGCATGGCATGGCATGGCATAAGCTTCTGGACTAGGTAGTATCTTGACGTCACAACAGTTTAAAATGTTACTTGCTGCTGGTTCACGTAACACATTTAAGAATGACAAACAATTACGGTCAAGGGTTGTTATTTAATACAATATAGAATGTCCAAGTTGAATTAAATGCAGGACATTCATTGCTATAAAAAAAATGATATGCAAAAGTAAAACATTACATATTAATTTTTAAATTATTATTTGCAATTTGCTGTTAACATGATTTAACTAAAACATTAAAGAATTACATGCAATGCAGGAGATTCATTGCTCTAATAAAAATTTGCATGCATCAGTAAAATATAAAATATAAGCAGTAAAACATGAAATATAAAATGCAACTTACTCTTGCTGCAGCCACCAAGCTATTCCAGCGTTTTTGGCACTGGTCAGATCCCCTTGGCCTCATGGGATGCCGAGGACACACTGCAGTGATCTTTGTCCTTATTTTCCTATAAACACGGGGTGGAGGCTTGCCGTGTGCATCCAGAGTCAAATCGTCCCACCGGGACCCGACCACGTTCACCAGGGCCTCATCAGCCTCGTCACTAAAAGGCTTCACCTTTTTCCTCTCAGATTCTCTTTCCAGCATTTTTTATATTATATTTGATAATAATATTACATTTAAATTCAAATTTAGATTATACAAATTCTTTATTGCCCAGCAAGCACAATTCGATTATCAACTATCCCCTTTACTCACACTGTCTTCCTCCTCTCTCTCTCTCTCTCTCTCTCCAGCCCCTCCCTCTGCCTTCTGCCTACTGCGCATGTGTGGATGATCCCTGACCTCCCGAAACACAGGAAAGCCAGTCTGCCGGAAAATAAAATCCCACACATGCGCAGAATGCCGTTGCTAGGGAAGCTTTGGCCTTCCTCGTTCTTTGGGCGATCGTGTCATCGCTGAAAAATCACATCGCCCATTCCACATCGCCGGCCTAAGGCCAAATGGAAAATCGCACAAAAAAAAATGGGCCTTGTACCAGCGATCACTAAGGCTGAGACGTCTTACATCGTTGTAACAAGGCCCATTTTTTTCGGCGATGGCCACCTAGTGGAAAGTCTAGCCCTATATCTTTTCCGTCTATCCTCACTGCCAAAATGTATTACAACACATTTTTTTTAAACTAACTGCTTATGCCACTAAGAATCTGTCATGCATCTCACATTACTGTATATAACTGTATCTTACCATGCTATACATGACTGTAACTGGATATGATCTGTAACAATAAGCATACCTTACCACCAGGGGTGCACTTGCAGGAGACACTCCATACCTGTCCCACTGAGGTATATAAAGAGAGAGGTCTCAGGCAAGTGCAGCACTGGAGAGCTGGAATTAAAGGTGCAGGTCCTGAGTGACCTTGACTTCAGCATGTGTCTCGTGTACGTCAGTACATTAGAGTCAGGACTTAACAGTGGCGATGAGTTACAGGATCACAGAATCCACAGAATAGCTACCAACAGCTCAGATGAGAAATACAATGCTGGAGACAATTGGGATGACTTTATAGAAAGGCTCCAGCAAAGCTTTGTGACCAAAGACTGGCTGGGCGACGATAAGGCAGACAAGAGAAGAGCCCATCTCTTGACCAGCTGTGGCTCGAAAACATGCGCTTTAATGAAAGACCTGCTGGCACCCGAGAAACCAGCAAGCAAGTTATTTGAGGAGTTGAGCACACTGGTGAGAGACCACCTGAAGCCAGCGAGCAGCCTACACATGGGCAGACACAGGTTCTACAACTACAGACGCTGTGTGGGCCAAAGCATACCTGACTTCATGGCGGAACTTCGGAGGCTGGCTAGTTCATGTGAGTTCCCCGATGAACTAAGGAGAGAAGTACTGAGAGACTTTTTTATTGAAGGAATAGGCCACGCAGGCATATTCCGAAAGCTTATAGAGACTAAGAACTTGACTCTAGAGGCAGCAGCACTGGTTGCACAGACGTCCTTGGCAGGCGAAGAAGAAACGAGGCTGATCTATACTTCGGGTTTGACAACCAACGAGACATCGGAACAAGGGGTTCACATTGTGAAACAAACCGCTATCCCCACACACAGACAAAGGCAGGAGAGCAGGCCTTCAACAACAGACAGCGGCGCCAAAAGCCATCAAAATCAAGGGCCACATGAACGGCCGATCACACCTCATCAACCCACAATGCGAGCAATCAACAACAGATTGAGAGAAGCTCAAGGGAGATCAGCCAGACGCAGCTCATCCTTTGGAAACAATGGTAACGGTCTGTGTTGGAGATGTGGGGGAAGGCACTCAACCAGGGTGTGTCGATTTCAGCATGCCGTTTGCAGAAACTGCAACTACACAGGGTATCTGGCTCGCATGTGCAGAAAAACAGCAGCTCAGCTGGTATACGAATCGGAAGGGTCGGAAAGCGGACCAGAAGACGGTTGGAACAGTGCATGGAACGCTGAGGTATAGCGGGTTAACACGATCAATGTCCACTGTTCTTACACCAAGGCGCCTCCAATTATGATGAGGGTTCTACTCAACGGGATACCCATCAACATGGAACTGGACACGGGGGTCAGTCAATCCCTCATGAGCATTCAACAATTTGAACAGCTGTGGCCACACAAAAGCAACAGACCAAAACTCACAAAGATCGACACCAAACTAAGGACTTATACTAAAGAAATCATCCCAGTCCTTGGCAGCGCCATGCTCTCAGTCACACACAAAGGGATGGTGCACCGACTTTCCCTGTGGATTGTCCCCGGGGATCTCCCAGCCCTGTTGGGGAGAAACTGGCTAGCAGAACTTAATTGGAAATGGTATGATGTTCATGCCATGTTGTCAGAGGAACGGACCTCCTGCTCAACAGTTCTAAGCCATTTTGAATATCTCTTTCAGCCAGGTGTGGGCACCTTCAAAGGAGCTAAAGTTAGAATCTACATCACACAGAATGCCAGACCGGTCCATCACGAGGCTAGAGCTGTGCCTTATTTAATGAGGAAAAAGATTGAAAACGAACTGGACCGGCTTCTGCGGGAAGGCATTATCTCACCCGTGGAATTTAGCGACTGGGCAAGTCCCATCGTCCCAGTCATGAAGCCTGATGGATCCGTGCGAATCTGTGGGAATTACAAGTCTACCATAAACAGAGTCTCCCTACAGGACCAATACCCGCTGCCCAGAGCGGAGGACCTATTTGCCATGTTAGCTGGAGGAAAACTTTTCTCGAAACTTGACCTCACATCTGCGTATATGACGCAAGAACTGATCGAAGAGTCTAAGCTACTCACCACCATCAACACACATCGAGGCCTTTTTGTGTACAATCGATGCCCATTTGGCATCAGGTCGGCAGCTGCTATATTCCAACGCAACATGGAGAGTCTGCTCAAGTCCATCCCGGGGATGGTTGTGTTTCAAGATGAAATACTCATTATGGGCAGGGACACCGACTCTCATCTCCGCAATCTTGAGGACGTACTAAATCGATTGGTTCGGGTAGGCCTAAGAGTTAAGAAATCCAAGTGTCTGTTTCTCGCGCCTGAGGTTGAATTTTTGGGCAGAAGGATTGCCGCTGATGGAATCCGCCCAACAGAGTCCAAAATCGAAGCGATTCGCCTGGCACCCAGGCCCCGGAATGTCTCGGAACTGCGCGCCTTTCTCGGGCTACTCAATTACTTTGCGAACTTTATGCAGAACTTGAGCACGCTGCTGGAGCCTCTCCACATACTACTCAGAAAAGGGTGCGATTGTTTTTGGGGGGACGCCCAAGAACGCGCTTTCAATAAGGCACGCAACCTTCTATGTTCCAACAGTGTTTTAGCCTTTTTTGACCCAGGTAAAAAGTTAGTCCTTACGTGTGATGCGTCAGCGTACGGGGTCGGGTGCGTTTTACAGCACGTCAGTGATGCGGGTAAATTGCAACCCGTTGCTTATGTCTCCAGGTCACTTTCGCGGGCGGAGCGCAGGTACGGTATGGTTGAGAAGGAGGCGCACGCGTGCGTGTACGGTGTCACAAAGATGCACCAATACCTTTTCGGGGCCAAGTTTGCGTTAGAAACTGACCACAAACCCCTCACGTCCTTATTATCCGAGTGCAAGGCAATCAACGCCAACGCCTCGGCGCGCATTCAGCAGTAGACGCTCATGCTGGCGGCTTACGACTACACTATAAGGCACAGACCAGGCACAGACAACTGTCCCGACGTGCTTAGCAGGCTACCCCTGGCGACCACAGAAGAGTCCGACGAACAGGACTGTGAGATGGTCATGGCAATCAATACCTTTGAATCCACAGGTTCGCCCATGACGGCTCGCCAAATCAGAGCCTGGACGACCAGCGACCCCACGTTATCTCTAGTTAAAAGATGCGTTTTAACCGGTGACTGGGCAGAGGCTCGCGATGCCTGCCCCGAGGAAGTCAAACCCTTCCATAGGCATATGCATAAACTCTCACTACAGGCAGACTGCCTGATGTGGGGCAGCCGAGTAGTTATGCCCTTGCGAGGCAGGGAGGCGTTTGTCCGGGAGCTCCATCGCGAGCACCCGGGGATTGTCCTTATGAAAGCTATAGCCAGATCTCATGTCTGGTGGCCTGGCATTGACGCAGACTTGGAGCTCTGCGTCCGTCGGTGCACCATTTGTGCCCAACTCAGTAATGTCCCCAGGGAGGCACCCCTAAGCCCCTGGCCCTCCAAACCGTGGTCGCGGGTGCACGTAGACTATGCGGGCCCATTCATGGGCAAAATGTTCCTCGTAGTCGTTGATGCATTTTCAAAATGGATCGAGTGCACCATTTTAAACTCGAGCACCACCTCCACCACTGTGGAGAGCTTTAGAACCATGTTTGCAACGCACGGCATTCCTGACATATTGGTCAGTGATAATGGTCCGTGCTTCACCAGCGCAGAATTTCACGATTTTATAGTTGACCACGGTATCAATCATGTTAAGACGGCACCTTTCAAGCCGGCCTCCAATGGCCAGGCGGAGCAAGCAGTGCAGATCATTAAACAAGGCATGCTCAGAATCCAAGGTCCCACGCTGGAGAGCCGCCTGTCACGACTGCTGCTGACAAACAGATCTCATCCGCATTCGTTGACTGGGGTTCCCCCCACGCAACTATTGATGAAATGAACCTTAAAGACAAGGCTCTCATTAATCCTCCCAGACATGCATGAAATTGTTGAGGCTAAGCGTCAAAAGCTAACTGAGTACCATGATCGACATTCGAGGGGGAGATGGAATGAGATAGGGGACAAAGTGCTTGTGCTAAACTATGGCCAGGGTCCCATATGGCTTGTAGGGACAGTAACAGACAAAGAGGGAACAGGCTACTGGTTGTACAAATGGACAATGGCCAAACCTGCCGGAGGCATGTAGACCAAGTCCAAAGTAGATTCACTGATAACACTGAAGAACCAGAGGCAGACTACAATGTGGAACTCACACCACACCTGGTGGACAGACAGGTGGAACAACCTGAGGAAAGGGCAGTCTCAACAGACAGCCCAGGCGAGATACCAGCAATCACACCGAACGAAAAACAGGCACCAAGGCAAACAACTGAACCACAACTAAGACGCTCCACGCGAGAGTGAAAACCACCTGAGAGACTGAATCTATAAAGGCAATAAGACCTTGGGGGAGGGTGATGTCATGTATCTCACATTACTGTATATAACTGTATCTTACCATGCTATACATGATTGTAACTGGATATGACCTGTAACAATAAGCATACCTTACCACCAGGGGTGCACTTGCAGGAGACTCTCCATACCTGTCCCACTGTGGTATATAAAGGGAGGTCTCAGGCAAGTGCAGCACTGGAGAGCTGGAATTAAAGGTGCAGGTCCTGAGTGACCTTGACTTCAGCATGTGTCTCGTGTAAGTCAGTACATTAGAGTCAGGACTCAACAGAATCATAGAATGGTTACAGCACAGAAGGAGGCCATTCAGCCTATCAAGCCCATGCCAGCTCTCTGCAAGAACACTTCAGCTAGTTGTACTCCCCCACCCTTTCCCCATAGCTTTGCATTTTTTTTTCCTTCAGGTACTTACCCAATTCCCATTTGAAAACCACAATTGAATCTGCCTCCTCCACCCTTTCCGACAGTGCATTCCAGATCCTAACCCTCCTCTTCTTAGGCAGTCCCCGGAGTTGAGGATGACTTGCTTCCACACTGATATGAGTTCTACGGTGACTGATGAGACCAATGGGGGATCTACATTCTCTGTTACAGGTGGGGCAGGTGGTAGTTCAGGGGATGGGTGGGTGGGGGGCTTGGTTTATCGTACACTCCTTGTGCTTGGCTTCCCCGTGCTCCCGACAAAGAGACTTGAAGTGTTCGGCGCCTTCTCAGCTGAATCTCCTCCACCTTGAGCGGGTCTTGGGCTAGGGATTCCCAAGAGTCGGTGGGGATGTTACATTTTTTCAAGGAGGCTTTGAGGGTGTCCTTGAAGTATTTTCTCTGTCCTCCTGGAACTCACTTGCCCTGACAGAGCTCGGAGTAGAGCACTTGCTTCGGGCATGCAGACAACGTGGCCCTTCCAGCGGAGCTGATCGAGCGTGATCAATGCTTCGATGCTGGGGTTGTTGGCCTGAGAGAGAACATGGATTTGCAGGATTTTGCGGAGGCAGCATTGCGGATACTTCTCCAATGCTTTGAGGTGCCTACTGTATGTAATCCATATCTCTGAAGCATATAGGAAGGCGGGTATCACTACTGCTCTGTAGACCACGAACTTGGTGCCGGCTTTGAGATCCTGATCTTCGAACACTCTTTTCCTCAGGTGACTGAAGGCTGCACTGGCACACTGAAGGCAGTGTTAGACTTCATCATTAATGTCTGTCCTTGCTAACAGAGGTACGGAAAGCAACCCACATTGTCCAAGGTCTCGTGATGGATCTTGATAATCGGGGGGGAGGGATCGGGGGCAGGTTGGTAGAGAACGTTTGCTTAAGGATGTTTAGTGTAAGGCCCAGACTCTCATACGCTTCGGTGAGGGTGTCCACAATGGTTTGGAGTTCGGCTTCTTAGTGTGCACAAACACAAGCATCATTTGCATACTGTAGTTCAATGACAGATCCTAATGTCACCTTTGGTTCTTCTGCCAATCACCTTGAATCTGTGTCCTCTAGTTCTCGACCCTTCCGCTAATGGGAACAGTTTTTCTCTACCTACTCTGTCTAGAGCCCTCAAGCAGTGATCCTAGTACTGACCCCTGGGGAACACCACTGTATACCTTCTTCTAGTCCGCAAAACAACCATTCGCCACTACTCTCTGTTTCCTGTTAGTTAACTTATTTTTTATTCATGCTGCCACTGTCCCTTTTATTCCATGGGCTTTGTCATGTATTCAACTATCATTGTAACCCATGTATAAGCTGACTTAAGTTGTATATCTTGAGAACATTGACCACAAGGGGTGAACTTGTGGGAGACACTCCTAACCTGAACTTTCAGGTATAAAAGGGGAAGCTCCACCCACCTTCATCACTTGAGGTCTTGGTAATAAAGGTAACTGGTCACAGAGTGACCTTCTCTCAAGTATGGGCCTCGTGTGCATTTATACTGTATAGTATGGACATTTCATTGGCGACGAGAAACTGGGATTTAAACCACGCGAGCATGGCCACTAGCAGCACAGAAGAGAGGTACTGTGTTGGTGATGATTGGGACAACTTTATTGAGAGACTACAGCAAAGTTTTGTCACTAAGGAATGGTTGGGACAGGATTCGGCCAACAAACGCAGGGCTCATCTCCTGACGGTTTGTGGATCCAGAACGTACTCCCTGATAAAGGACCTTCTAGTGCCAGAGAAGCCGGCGGACAAGACATTCGAAGAGCTCAGTAAGTTGGTCAGGGAACACCTTAAACCGGCAAGCACATGCACATGGCGAGGCACCGGTTTTACACACAGCGGTGGCGAGAAGGGCAAAGTGTTCCAGACTTCGTGGCAGATCTCCGGCGACTGGCGAGCCTATGTAAGTTCACAGATGCATGCAGAGCGGAAATGCTGCGAGACTTTTTTTATTGAGGGCATCGGGCACGCTGGGGTTTTCAGGAAACTGATTGAGACCAAAGACTTGACCTTGGAAGCGATACTGAAGAACACTTCCACAACCTGGAGGAGGTGCTACGCAGACTGGACCGGGTAGGGCTGCGACTGAAAAAGGCGAAGTGCGTCTTCTTAGCTCCAGAGGTAGAATTCCTGGGGAGAAGGATAGCAGCATATGGAATCAGACCCACTGCGTCTAAAACGGAAGCGATCCAGAGAGCACCCAGACCCCGTAACACGACGGAGCTGCGTTTGTTCCTGGGGTTCCTGAACTATTTTGGTAACTTTCTTCCCAAATTGAGCACGCTATTAGAGCTGCTACAAGTGCTCTTATGCAAAGATCGCGATTGGGTCTGGGAGGATAGCCAGGAAAGGGCTTTTGATCGAGCACGCAACTTGTTATGCTCCAACAAACTGTTAACGTTATATGACCCGTGTAAGACACTTGTTCTAACGTGCGATGGGGTCGGGGGTGTGTTGCAGCATGTGAATGTCAATGGTCAGTTACAGCCGGTAGCTTATGCCTCCAGAAGTCTGTCCCAGGCAGAAAGGGGCTACGGGATGGTAGAAAAAGAAGCGCTAGCATGTGTATATGCAGTAAAAAAAATGCACCAGTACCTGTTTGGCAGGAAATTTGAGCTGGAAACAGATCACAAACCCCTAACATTCCTTTTAGCCAACAACAAGGCCATAAATGCGAATGCATCGGCCTGCATACAGAGGTGGGCACTTACGTTAGCCGCCAATGACTACACAATTCGGCACAGACCAGGCACTGAAAACTGTGCCGATGCACTCAGCAGGCTCCCACTAGCCACCACTGAGGGAGCAACTGAGCATGATGCTGAGATGGTCATGGCTGTTGAAGCTTTAGAAAGCGAAGGCTCACCTGTGACAGCCCGTCAGATTAAAGTCTGGACAAATAAAAACCCGCTACTGTCTTTAGTTTAGAAATGTGTTGTGAATGGGGACTGGGCAGCCATGTATGGGGCATGCCCTGAGGAATTTAAACCTTTTCATAGGCGCAAGGATGAACTCTCGATTCAGGCCGATTGCCTACTGTGGAGAAACTGAGTAGTCATGCCCCAGAGGGGCAGAGAGGTGTTCATCAGAGAACTTCACAATGAGCACCCGGGCATTGTCATGATGAAGGCAATTGCCAGGTCACACATTTGGTGGCCAGGGATAGATGCAGACCTGAAACTTTGTGCTCGCAGGTGCAACACATGTGCTCAGCTGGGCAACGGACCCAGGGAAGCCCCCCTTAGCCCCTGGTCCTGGCCCCCCAAGCCATGGTCACACATCCATGTGGACTACGCAGGTCCTTTCATGGGAAAAATGTTTTTGGTTGTAATTGACGCCTACTCCAAATGGATTGAGTGTGACATTTTAAATTCAAGCACATCCTCTGCCACGGTAGAAAGCCTACAGGCAATGTTCACCACCCATGGTCTACCAGATGTCTTGGTCAGCAACAATGGCCCGTGCTTCACAAGCACTGAATTCCAGGACTTCATGGCAGGCAATGGAATCAACCATGTCAGAACGGCACCGTTCAAGCCGGCCTCAAACCGCCAGGTGGAACGAGCAGTGCAGATAATCCAACAGGGGATGCTCAGAATCCAAGGGGGTTCCCTACAAAGCCGGTTATCACGCCTCCTGTTGGCCAATAGATCCCGACCACACTCGCTCACAGGGGTTCCACCCGCAGAGCCGCTAATGAAAAAGACGCTCAAAACCAGGTTATCCCTTATACACCCTACTATGAAAGAAATTGTTGCAAGCAGGCATCAGTCACAATGTTACTACCGTGACAGGAATGCGAGGGCGCGATGTATTAATGTCAATGACCCTGTTTTTGTCCTTAATTACACTGCAGGGCCCAAATGGCTTGCAGGCACTGTGATTGCCAAAGAGGGAAATAGGGTTTTGGTAGTTAAACTTACCAATGGACAAATCTGCTGCAAACACGTGCATCAAACTAAAAGAAGGTTCAGCAACCCCATAGAAGAAGCAGAGAAAGAACACGACGTAGAGTTTACTCCACCACAGGTGACCGAACACCGGAACCAAGTGGAGGAGAGCCCAGTCACTATGGGCAGTCCGGATAGGCCTGAGGCACAGCAAACAGCAGACACTCAGGCCAGCACCCAACAACCGGAGCCCCAACTCAGGCGCTCCAAAAGGGAGCATAAACCACCAGAGAGACTTAACCTGTGATCCCAATAAGACTTTGGGGGAGAGGTGATGTCATGTATTCAACTATCATTGTATAAGCTGACCTAAGTTGTACAGCTTGAGAACATTGACCACAGGGGGGTGAACTTGTGGGAGACACTCCTAACCTGGACTTTCAAGTATAAAAGGGGAAGCTCCACCCACCTTCATCACTTGAGGTCTTGGTAATAAAGGTAACTGGTCACAGAGTGACCTTCTCTCAAGTATGGGCCTCGTGTGCATTTATACTGTATAGTAAGGACATATCAGGCTTCAAATCTGCTAGCTAGCCTATTATGTAGCACTTTCACATACGTCTGTTGGAAGTCGATGTACATCACATCAACCACGTTGACCTCATCAAGCCACTCTGTTATCTCATCAAAAAACTTAATCAAGTTAGTTAAACCCAATTACCCAATTTGCCTTTAACAAATCCGTGTTAGCTTTCCTTAATGAATCCATACTTGTAGATTGTTAATTTTATCTTGGATTATCGTTTCTGAAAGCTTCCCCACCACCAAGGTTAAACTGACTGGCCTGTAGTTGCTGGGTTTATCCTTGCACCCTTTTTTGAACATTTGTAATTCTGCATTCCTCTGACACCAACCCCTGTATCCACAAAGGATTGGTAGATTATGGCCAGTACCTCCGTGGTAAAGACAGGTGCAAAATACTCATATAGTATCTCAGCCATGCCCTCTGCCTCCATGCATAGGTCTCCTTTTTGATCCCCAATCGGCCCCAAGCCTCCTCTTATTGCCCATTTCCTTCTTATATGCCTACAGAAGACTTTTAAATTCCTTTTATGTTAGCTGCCAGTCTATTCGCATATGCTCTCTTTGCCCCTTTTATTTCCTTTTTCACTTCCCCGCTGAACTTTCTATATTCAACCTGATTCTCACTTATATTTTCAACCTGACATCTGTCCTACACCCGCCCCCGCCCCCCCCCCCCCCCCTTTTTCTGCTTCATCTTACTTTCTATGTCTTTCGTCATCCAGGGAGCTCTGGCCTTGCTTGCCCTACCTTTCTCCCTCGTGGGAATGTACCTCGACTGTACCCAGTCCATCTCCTCTTTAAAGGCAGCCCATTGTTCAATTACAGTTTTGCCTGCCAATCTTTGATTCCAATTTATCCGGGCCAGATCCATTCTCAACCCAATAAAATATATCCTCCTCCAATTAAGTATTTTTACTCTACATTGCTCCTTGTCCTTTTCCATAGCTAATCTAAACCTTATGATACTATGATCACTGTTCCCTAATTGTTCCCCTACAGACACTTGCTCCACTTGACCCACTTCATTCCCCAGAACCAGATCCAGCAATGCCTCCTTCCTCATTGGACCAGAGTCGTACTGATCAAGAAAGTTCTCCTGAACACACTTCAGAAATTCTTTCCCCTCTCTGCCCTTTACACTATTACTATCCCAGTCTATATCAGGATAATTCAAGTCCCCCATTATCATTGCTCCATAGTTCTTGCACTTCTCTTTAATTTCCCTGAAAATGTGCTCCTCTATATCCTTCCCACTAGTTGGTGACCTACAGAATACACCTAGTAGT
This sequence comes from Pristiophorus japonicus, assembly GCF_044704955.1. Taxonomy (NCBI): domain Eukaryota; kingdom Metazoa; phylum Chordata; class Chondrichthyes; family Pristiophoridae; genus Pristiophorus; species Pristiophorus japonicus. Next base: position 218,548,490 of record NC_091980.1, read on the forward strand.
GTAATGGGACCTCTATTATTTCTCAACTCTAACCAAATAGATTCTGTTCTCCAACACTGTACTATTCTCCTTAATCAATACTGCCACCCCATCTCCTTTCTTTCTTTCCCTATTTTTCCTGAACTTCTTATATCCAGGAATATTTAGTACCCAATCCTGTCCTTTTTTGAGCCAGATCTCCGTTATCACCACAACATCATATTCCCACATGGCTATTTGCTCCTGCAGCTCACCAACTTTATTTACCACGTTTTGTGTGTATAGACACATGTACTGTAAACTTATCTTAGACCTTCTTGTATTCTCTCTTAGTCTGACCCCACTTAATACCATACTATTTCTTACTCTAGTGTTATCTGTCTCTCCCAATCCTTAGTGCACCTTGTTTCTCCTTTCTAATGCTACATACTGGTGCTCACCCCCATGCCAAATTAGTTCAAACACTCCCCAACAACACTGTACAGGTCTCACCTCCCCCAGCACTGGTCGCAATGTCCCAGGAATCTGAAGCTCTCCCTCCTGCACCATCTCTCTAGTGATACAGTCATGAGCTCTGTCCTCTTATTTCTATACTCACTAGCTCAAGGCACCGGGAGCAATCTACAGATTACTACCTTGGAGGTCCTGCATATTAAGCTCTTTCCTAGCTCCCTAAAATCTGCTTGCAGGATCTCATCCCTCTTTCACTCTCCCCCCTTAGAATGTCCTGCAGCCGTTCAGTGACATCCTTGACCCTGGCACCAGAGAGGCAACATACCTATCTGCCCATCTTGCTGATCTATCAATGTCCTCCAGCGCTCTTTCACAGCCTTTTTCACAATTTGCCATAGCCACTAGTAAACATTGCTATTGTGCCCCTGATTCCTAATTCCAGAACATTTTGTATAATAATAAATAATATCAGCCCCAACACAGACACCTGCAGAACAGCACTCACCATACCTTTCCAGTCTGAAACTAGGAAAGTGACCTCACGAATTTATTTGTGTTTTGTAGAGCTTTTTTCTGCTATTTTTTTCTTCTCTCTTAGCCCCTTGCTGTGTTTAGGTTCCATAGGTATTGGTCAATATTCAATACCTCAACCAAGAAGCCATTCTTCATATGTAATCCATGACAGTGGGTGTTGTTAGTCTACTTCGCCACTGGTGAGAGACATCACTGCCAAGCCCGAGCCTGACATCCACACAAATTTAGTTCCAAAAGAAACGCCTGAATAGCAATCAGGAATAGAAATTTTGACTCATTTTCTTCTTTCTAACTTAGAAGCACTGAGGCCAACTTTACTTTGTATTGTCACACTAAGATCCATTAACTTAGATTAGGGATTAACGTTGGAGCTGGCCTGGTTTATAAAGCACAAATACTCACTGCCTCAACCAATTGAGCTGTTGATGGAGCTAGGATTAGACTGTTCACAGATTGCAGTGGTTCTGCTTCTCAAGCCATGACTTCAAGTTTCTATGACTACTGAAAACCATTTTTGGCAAGCAGGAAACTAATTTGTACCAGTAATTAGTCTTTGTAACAAACAGGATTTGTTAAAAGCTTTTCACTAGGGCAGTGCAAATATTTTTGGACGTGACAATCCCTTTAAGAAAGAAGCTGGAAACCCCCTTTTATTTTGCTAATTGACAAACAGTGACATAGATGGCATTAATGTTATGCTCTTTCAATACTGTTTCTGTGAATAGCAGAGCTTCCAGCTATTTCTGAATATTTTCTATTTGTATCATCAAAGTGACATAAAGTGGCTGAATAAGCACTAGTCTTTTGTCAGTTCCCATTCAATAAACATGCATATTACAACAACAACAATTTGTATTTATATAGCACCTTTAACGTAATGAAACATCTCAAAGCACTTCGCAGGAATATTATGAGACAAAAAATTGACACCGAGCCACATAAGGAGAAATTAGGGCAGGTGACCAAAAGCTTGGTCAAAGAGGTAGGTTTTAAGGAGCATCTTGAAGGAGGAAAGAGAGGTAGAGAGGTGGAGAGGTTTAGGCAGGCAATCCCAGAGCTTAAGACCTTGGCAACACAAGGCACTGCCACCAATGGTTGAGTGATTATAATCAGGGATGCTCAAGAGGGCAGAATTAGAGGAACGCAGACATCTCGGGGGGGGTGGGGGGGCGGGGGGAGGGTTGTGGAGCTGGAGGAGATTACAGAGATAGGAAGGGGCAAGGTCTTGGCGGGATTTGTAAACAAGAATGAGAATTTTGAAATCGAGGCATTACTTAACCGGGAGTCAATGTAGGTCAGCGAGCACAGGGATGATGGGCGAGTGGGACTTGGTGTGAGTTAGGACATGGGCAGCCGAGTTTTGGATCACCTCTAGTTTACGTAGGATAGAAAGTGGGAGGCCAACCAAGACTGCATTGGAATAGTCAAGTCTTGAGGCAACAAATGCATGGATGAGGGCTTCAGCTGCAGATGAACTGAGGCAAGGGTGGAGACAGGCAATGTTATGGAGGTGGATATATGGTTGAAAGCTAATTTCAGGGTTAAATATGACACCAAGATTGGGAATAGTCTGGTTCAGCCTCAGACAGAAGTTGGGGCGAGGAATGGAGTCAGTGGCTGGGAAAGTGGAATCCAGTCATATTGATCACTGTTTGAGGTGACCAATGGTTTATAATAATCAAAGCCTGCTTTACAAACAGCAACTCTCTGTGACTATGTTACTGCAGTCATCTTAGTGATCAGTGCAGTTTGTCTATAGTGATCATTTTAGTAGCACTTCCCCATTTTTGAAAGGCAATTGCTTCAGCTGTAATATTGTGAATCAAACTTATTGGCGATAAATTGTCCTTAATTTGACTCAACTGGGTAACTGTAAAGGATCCCGAGGATGATTTAGTTACTGTATCGCTAAGTATTGTTACTGAATGCTCACCAACACTTTAAGGCTGTGTTTATTTACAACATAAGTGGGTTGGACAATATTTCTGATTGGTCCCCTTGGAGGACAAGGCACATCCAACAGTTTGTCTGGAATGTGTCATTTGATCCAGTCTTGTCAGGCAGGTTACAGAAAGTGGAGCAGTAGTTAGCTTTGTGAAGATCTTCTTGTGTTCTGCAATTGTAATTATCATTGCCCTTTGCTGGTAAAACAAAATACTTTATACTCCAATTAGTAGGTTAGTTACTCTTTTGGAATTTTATGGGTTTTTTCCTTCTGGTAATAAAAATCCGTAATTCAGGATGAAGGGACCAAGGTCAAGGCTACAACTTTAAGGCCGAAACGTTCATTAAAGTGGAAAATGGAAAACAAGAAGTGAAAATACTCAATGACCTCTGGATCTCAGGTGGTGCTACAATAGCAGGAAGTGAGTAAGGATTTTCCAGTTAATAAACCAACCGAGTGATTGCTTGCACGAACAAGTTTGAGTCATTCTGCGCATACGCACCTGTGTGGGGGCAGAGCTGAACCTTCTGAATCAAACCTAAACACCAGCCCGCCCACCAACGGTGCTGCGCCCAATGTTCCAGCTGCGCAGGCACTGAGCCAGAGTCCGTGGCCTGAACCACATTTCCTCCCAGTTGCCAGCCATTTTTTGCTTGGAGGGGGTCAGGAGATCGGAGTGGAGAGAGGGCAGGGGCCAGAGGGGGGAGAGGACATGGGATTGGAGCAAGGAGAGGACTGGGGATCAGAAGGGGGAGAGAACAGAGGCTCGGAGTGGTTAGAGGATGGGGGATCAGAATGGGGAGAGGACTGGGGATCAGAAGGGAGAGAGGACAGGGGATTAGAGTGGGGAGAGGATAGAGATCAGAAGGGGGGAGAGGACAGGGGATCAGAGCAGCGAGAGGATATGGGATCAGAAGGGGGGAGAGGACCTGGGATCAGAAGGGGGAAGAGGACAGGCGCTGAGAAGGGGGGAGAGGACAGGGATTGGAGGGGAGAGAGGACAGGGGATTAGAATGGAGAGAGAGGACAGGGGATCAGAATGGGGAGAGGACTGGGGATTGGAGCAGAGAGAAGACAGGAAATCAGAAGGGGGAGAGAACTGGGGATCAGAGTGGGGAGAGGACAGGGGATTAGAAGTGGGGAGGGGAAAGGGGATCAGAGCAGGGAGAGGACAGGGGATCAGAAAGACGGAGGGGACAGGGGATCCATGCGGGGAGAGGACAGGTGCAGCCCAGTTACAACACCCCACCATCCCTTGCAACACCGCCCACCAAACCTACCTTTTTCATGGAGGTCGGATAAATGACCCAATATTGCAGTGGCACAGAGCAAGTGGGCCACCTTGGAACACTCATTTTCTGGCCCGAGCCCTATGTTAATAAGAGCCTATTTCCATTGGTGGAGGGGTCTATTACGAGGGGGCATAGCTTTAAGGTGGTTGGTGGAAGGTTTAGAGGGGATTTGAGGGGGGGCTTCTTTACGCAGAGGGTTGTGGGGATCTGGAACTCGCTGCTGCCTGGAAGAGTGGTGGTTGCAGAAACCCACACCACTTTTAAGAAATGGTTGGATGGGCACTTAAAGTGCCGTAACCTGCAGGGTTACGGACCGAGAGCTGGTAATTGGGATTAGACTGGATGACCTTTCGTTGGATGGCGCAGATATAATAGTAAGTACTGCAGGGAATCGAATACGGCCAGGGTGATCTCCTGGACTAGTTTTGATCAACTGGATGGGTCGGAGAAGAATTTCCCAGATTTTTTTTTCTCCCTAAATTGGCCTGGGTTTTTATCTGGTTTTTGCCTCTCCCAGGAGATCTCATGGCTCCGGTTGGGGTGGAGCATAGAATGTTTCAGTATAAGGGGTGTTGCAGTTCTGTGAGGTGGACTGGTTGGGCTGGGTGCTCTTTGCCTTTCTGTCATTGTCATAGGTTTATATGTAACCTTCACGGCTGTTGACCAAGGGCAGTGCGGCTCTTTGCTGGCCAGCGTGGACACGATGGGCCGAAATGGCCTCCTTCTGCGCTGTAAATTTCTATGTTTCTATGCTTCTACAACAGTATGAAGATAAATGTCCCGGACAAAATTCCGAATCCAGCAATCTGCCAACTGCCCAGTGGCCCAAGGCTGACCTAAATTCATAAAGGTGGCACAAAGGTGCATGTCGCTTCAATAATTACGTACTTAAGCTGGTGGGACAGAAATTTCATTGGTGGGGGCAAAGAAGCCCTGATAAAGGCAGAAGTGCTGCTCTTAAAGCTAGACTGTTCTAAAAGCAATACCGGCATGCAGCAATTCCAATCCATGGATTAACTAGGAACCAGGAAGAGAAGAGCCTGAAACTTCCCAGAGAGATACAGATACATACATATGATTCTGGCTGTGATTAGGCTGGAGGGGGATTACATAAGAACATAAGAAATAGGAGCAGGCATAGGCCATTTGGCCCCTCGAGCCTGCTCCGCCATTTAATAAGATCATGGCAGATCTGATCACAGACACAGCTCCACTTCTCTGCCTGCTCCCCATAACCCTTTATTCCCTTATCGCTCAAAAATCTGTCTATCTCCGCCTTAAATATATTCAATGACCCAGCCTCCACAGCTCTCTGGGACAGAGAATTCCACAGATTTGCAACCCTCTGAGAGAAGAAATTCCTCCTCATCTCAGTTTTAAAATAGCGGCCCCATATTCTGAGACTATGTCCCCTAGTTTTAGTTCCCCCTATGAGTGGAAATATCCTCCCTGCATCCACCTTGTCGAGCCCCCTCATTATCTTATATGTTTCGATACGATCACCTCTCATTCTTCTGAACTCCAATGAGTATAGGCACAACATACTCAACCTATCTTCATAAGTCAACCCCCTCATCTCCGGAATCAACCGAGTGAACCTTCTCTGAACAGCCTCCAATGCAAGTATATTCTTCCTTAAATATGGAGACCAAAACGGTACGCAATACTCTAGGTGTGGCATCAACTCTGAACAGTTGTAGCAGGACTTCTCTGCTTTTATACTCTATCCCCCTTGCAATAAAGGCCAACATTCCATTTGCCTTCCTGATTACTTGCTGTACCTGCATACTAACTTTTTGTGCTTCATGCACAAGGACCCCTAGGTATCTCTCTACTGCAGCACGTTGCAATTTTCCTCCATTTAAATTATAATTTGCTTTTCTATTTTTTCTGCCAAAGTGGGTAACCTCACATTTTCCCACATTGTACTCCATCTGCCAAATGTTTGTCCACTCACTTAGCCTGTCTATATCCCTTTGCACAATTTTTTGTATCCTCCTCGGAATTTGCCTTCCCACCCATCTTTGTATCATCAGCAAACTTGGCTACAATACATTCAGTCCCTTCATCCAAGTCATTAATATAAATTGTAAATAGTTGAGGCCCCAGCACCGATCCCTGCGGCACGCCACTAGTTATTGTTTGCCATTTATCCCAACTCTCTATTTTCTGTTACTTAGCCAATCCTCTATCTATGCTAATATAGTACCCCCAACCCCGCGAACCTTTATCTGTGCAATAACCTTTTATGTGGCGCCTTATCGAATGCCTTCTGGAAATCCAAATACACCACATCCACTGGTTCCCCCTTATCCACCCTGCTTGTTACATCCTCAAAGAAGTCCAGCAAATTTGTCAAACGTGATTTCCCTTTCATAAAACCATGCTGACTCTGCTTGACTGTATTATGCTTTTCCAGATGTCCTTCTACTGCTTCCTTAATAATGGACTCCAACATTTTCCCAATGACAGATGTTAAGCTAACTGGTCTATAGTTTCCTGCTTTCTGTCTGCCTCCTTTTTTAAATAGGGGTGTTACATTTGCGGTTTTCCAATCCGCTGGGACCTCCCCAGAATCCAGGAAATTTTGGTAGATTACAACCATTGCATCCACTATCTCTGCAGCCACTTCTTTTAGGATCCTAGGATGCAAGCCATCAGGTCCAGGGGATTTGTCCACCTTTAGTCCCATTATTTTACTGAGTACTACTTCTTTAGTGATTGTATTAAGTTCCTCTCTTCCTATAACCCCTTGATTATCCACTATTGGGATGCTTTTAGTGTGCCATAAAAATCGATACAAAATATTTGTTCAAAGTCTCTGCCACTTCCCTGTTCCCCATTATTAATTCCCCAGTCTCATCCTCTAGGGGACCAACATTTACTTTAGCCACTCTTTTCCTTTTTATGCACTTGTAGAAACTCTTACTATCTGTTTCTATATTTCGTGCTAGTTTACTTTCATAATCTAACTTCCCTCTCTTTATTATTTTTTTTAGTCGTTCTTTGCTGGCTTTTAAAAGTTTCCCAATCCTCTGGCCTCCCACTAGTCTTAACCACATTGTCTGCCCTTGTTTTCAATTTGATACCATCCCTTATTTCCTTAGTTAGCCACATATGGTTATCCCTTCTCTTAGTCTTTCCTTCTCATTGGGATATATTTTTGTTGAGAGCTGTCTCCTTATCACTGCTCATCAACCGTCACACACTTTAATCTATTTTCCTAGTGTACTTTAGCCAACTCTGTCTTTATACCTTTGAGTCTCCTTTATTTAAGCTTAGGACACTGGTTTGAGATCCAACTTTCTCACCCTCCAACTGAATTTGAAATTCAATCATGTTATGGTCACTCTTTACTAGATCATCATTTATTAATCCTGTCTCATTACACAGTACCAGATCTAAGATAGCCTGCTCCCTGGTTGGTTCCGCAACATACTGTTGAAGGAAACTATCCTGGATACACTCTATGAACTCTTCCTCAAGGCTACCCTGGCCAATTTGCTTTGTCCAATCAATATGAAGGTAAAAATCGGCATGATTATTGCCATTCCTTTTTTACAAGCCTCCATTATTTCTTGATTTATACTCCGTACAACAGTGTAGCTACTGTTAGGGGGCCTATAGACTGCATCCACCAGTGACTTTTTCCCCTTATTATTCCTTATCTCCACCCAAACTGAGTCTTCTGAGCCAATATTGTTTCTCACCAAAACACTGATCTCATCCTTTATTAACAGAGCTAATAACATAAATTCAGATAACAAGCAACATAAGTTTGCTAATAGCTATTACCAAGCCCTTAATTGGCATAGGTAAGCAGTCAGAGTTAAAATAAAATCAGTTTATAAATGCTAAGAAATTATTTTTTCATACGATAGCAAACTCAGAATAGCACTACAAATGTCAGTTGATGGTGCTAGTACCTTTTTGCACCATCCATTTTAGCACCAACCTCCACGGGCACCAGCAGCAGGAAACATATCTGACAAGAGTCACATCTGATGTCCAAACTGAGCAAAACTGAAAAATCTGAATAGGTTCAATTTGGATTTAGAAATGGCTTTTATTCTTATATCTAATGGATGTACATTGATAATAGAACCTTGATTTACCCAAACCTCTTTAACTTAAACTTATCTTTGGAAGAGCAACTGTGTACTAAGACTAAATTGTGGAAAATTGTTAATGAAAGTTTGGTACTCACATACTCAAGTTTGTTACAGTGAAAGATTCATATAAAGTTAACAAAGTCAGTACGTAATTTTAATTCTATTGCATTATTTTATTCTTTAGTACCTCAAAGAATGAAAATTCTTAATGTTCTTCTATTTAAAAAAGCTTGCTGTTGGGTTGCATGTAAATTTAGTTTCGCGAACAGCTTTGACACTAATAGGCCAGTGTCCACTTTGTACAAGTTTGACCTACATGTTACTACTAGAATCTCTTTGTCTCCCTTTTCTTTGGTCACTGAGTTCATGTACCGCAATCATTCTAGCTCGGCAGTCCATTAACAAGAGCTCTCAGCCAGACAAAAGGCCACCCAGGAGCCCCTGTGCATGTCCACACAGAAAGGCTTCTGTGGTGGCCTATTCAAATGCACTAACAAGGTCAGCACAGCATAGTGAATGGAGGTCCCAATGTATAACATTGCAGGAGAAAAGTAACTGCAACCTTTAACAAAAACTCCCCTGGGGTGATGTTAAGCTGAGACTGTGCCCAAGACAGAACAGGAAATAATACTCTGATCATGTCAGCAACAGGTGGCCTCGATGCTCCCTTGCAGATAAATATCACAAAGTGAAAGTTTACTGTTTATTCTTTTTTCTACAACTGGAATGGTTCCTTGCTTGCAACAAATTATTATTCTTTTATTAATTAATCATTATCCCAGCAATGCAGGACAATAGTTCATTGCCGTCTGTAACCCTTGGGAGAAACGTTAAGCTGAATGTCATACGAACATTTTGCCAAAAAATCTCATGCTTTGATCAGAATTTCTGCGTATCTCAGCCCAATTAATGATATTTAGATCAAATCCAAAATATTTTCTTTTAAAAGAAGTTGTCAGTCTATAAAAACACTAAGCAATCAGAACTGGTGATAATGATTAATGATTGGGGACTATTTTGCATCTTGATTAGAATTATAGATTTAAGTGTATGCCCAGATGAGGAATTCTAATTAAAAAGAGTGACCGGGAGCAATTTAGTAAATTGGACTTTTGAGTTTGGATTGGTATTAAGCTTGGATCAGGTATGAGTTTATTTGAAATTAGATTTACTCACGTGTCTGCACTACAGTCTTTTGTACAGTAGTTAAAGCTGACTGATATAAATAAGTCATTCAACAGAACATTGGATAACAGTGTATAAACTTTCCAATATACAGATCAAACATATTGATTTTGTTTCCAATTATGATGTGAACTGAATTTCTCTCCCTTGATGAAAATACACATACAGTATAATGAAAATGAATGTGCACTTTGATGTTTTAGATCAGATCAATATAGTCTCACTATATTGAAATACATTTTGTACATTCAATATATTTTGCTTTTCCAAGGGTTTTCATAGGCAAATAAAATCTTTTGATATAAGAAGTATTTACAATCCATTAATGTTTAGGTAAATACCTTTGCAATGATAAATCACTGTTAAATATAGGTACAGAATGTTGTCTCGTTATGCATCATGCACTTGTGTTAGAATTGTGCGATTGGAATGGACCGGTTAGATCAGGTGATACAGTCGGTTATAAAAGAGCAGCAGCCATGATACACATTATAAACCTCCAAGCAGCAAGATAGTTTGGACCGATTAATGAGTGCTACTCTCCTGCAAAAATCAAACAGTAACAACATGGTCCACTCAGAGCAAAAATGCATCAAAAGACTTAAGGGCTAGATTTTACACTTTTGTGCAGATCGCCCAAAAATGGGCGTTATTTATGGCGTGGGCGGTAAAAATGGGTTTTCAGATCGCTGGTTTGTTGCCCATTTTCAAAGCCCCTAGTCTCCATTTTAGAAATTGGGTGTTACCGCGAGCAATATGAAATGGGCGGTTGCGTTAAATCTCTTTGATCTTCTGCTGCAAAGTATCACCGTCCTTAGCAACAGCATGGCAACGCTCAATTCCCGCGATTCAGGAGGTCAAGGGTCATCAAGACATGCGCATAAGAGGAGACAGAGAGAGAGGGAGTGAAGGCGTGTGTGGGTGTGGTGTGGCTGCTTTGGGAGGAAGGAGAGTTTGGAGCTTTATAGCAAATTGGGGGAAAAAAATTAGCTGTTACCAGCCAGATATTTTCCCAAATTTGGTGCCTATAATGGAGGGAGAGGAGGAGGCATCACAGCACGCTGTGGAGACTGACGCTGGAGAGAGCAGTGAACTGGGAAAGGAGCACATTGGAGGCGCAAAAGTGAGGAGGTTGTCAGACGAGGCAAATGCCTCCCTCCTACAGGAGGTCAAGTTACGCTGGGGTGAAATGACACAGGGAGGGCGTGGGAAGCCCACCCCATTGGCCTACCAGAAGATATGGGCCGAGATAGTAGAGGTTGTCTCGTCGGCGACCAACAAATTGCGTGAGGGCAACCAATGCTGCAAGCGATGGAACGACCGGATCTGCAAGAGTAAGTATTACATATATTTACATGTACTTATATATTTATATAATTTGATTTGTAAGAGTCATGAGTGACTATCATCAGATGTGAGATCTTTCACTTTTACCGGGAATGTTGCGCTCAAAGCCTGCGGTCACAGTGCACGTCTTTAAGTAAAGAATGATAATTATCATAATAATTATGATTACACCTGTCGGTTATGTGTTGTATCAGTCTCTGAGACAGCACCTAGCAATGATATCATGCAATGATCTCATGCCATGTCGTCCTGTTACCTTTTACAGAAGAAGCTATCGATGATGAGGTCTGTGCAGAGGCGAACGGGTGGGGGGCCACCAGTTGTCAGCGACATCACTGAGACGGAGGAACAGGTGCTCACACTCGTGGGGAGGCACACCCGGACAGCCACGCAAGCAGCTGCAGACACTGAAGTGATGTCACGTGAGTAAAGTTTACACCATTGCGTGATCTAAAGTCAATAGATGCCACACCCACTCATATCCGACCAATAATATATGAAAGATGGTTTCTAAAATTGTCCTATAAATAATGCTGTCCTAATGAAAATCATTGCAATGAACAATGTGTTGATGGTCATGAAATGTGATGTCTGTGATGATTTTGATAGTGGTGGTCCTTTTGTCATGCATATGCTGTGTGTAGCGCTGGACTCACTTTGTGACCCTAGCACCTCCTACTTCTATAATAACCTCATTTGTGTTTTGCAGCTCAGCCAGCAGAGCCTCACAAGGCAAGAGCACAGAGGCCAGAAGCTGGGGACGCGGGACCCAACTCTCCGGACGATGCTACATCTGCTGCTGAGGAGCTCCGATTCTTGCCCGTCAATCCGCTGGGTCTGTTCTCTACAGATGAGAACGTGGAATTCAAGGAACATGCATCACAAGGCTCCAGAAGGCATTCCACGCCAAGGCCATCTAGTGCTCCTCCGGCCATTCCTGCCTCCACTCTGGAGGTACCGGGCCCAAGCACCTCACCACAGGGCACCCAATTTGTTCCCAGGATGGCGCCGACCCCGCAGAGGTTTAGTGGACGCGGCAGGTCTGGTCAACGAGCGCCAGATGAGAGCAGAGAGAAGGTAACAACAATAATCATGGGTGATTTTAACCTCCATATTGATTGGACAAATCAAACTGGTCAGGGAAGCCTTGAGGAAGAGTTTATAGAGTGCATAAGGGACGGGTTCCTTGAGCAATATGTAACGGAACCAATCAGGGGGCAGGCTATCTTCGAGCTAGTCCTGTGTAATGAGGCAGGATTAATAAGCAATCTCCGAGTAAAGGATCCCCTTGGAATGAGTGATCATAGCATGATTGAATTTCAAATTCAGATGGAGGGTGAGAAAGTTGGATCTCTCACCTGCATACTGAGCTTAAATAAAGGAGACTATGAAGGTATGAGGACAGAGTTTCCAAATAGGCCTGGGAAAATAGATTAAAGTGTAGGACAGTTGATGAACAGTGGTGTACATTTAAGGAGATATTTCACAACTCTCAAGAAAAATATATTCCAGTGAGGAGCAAAGGGTGTAAGAGAAAAGATAGCCATCCGTGGCTAACTAAAGAAATAAAGGATGGTATCCAAATAAAAACAAGGACATACAAAGTGGCCAAAACTAGTGAGAGGACAGAAAATTGGGAAGCTTTTAAAAGCCAGCAAAGAATGACTAAAGAAATTGTTTTGTCTCAAATAAAGAGTCAGACTAGATACTGCAAGCTCAAAGTAAGGTGTGGCCGTAGTCCTTTATTACAGATCTCAGAGTGCCTCTCCAGCCTATGAGGCCTCCTTATATACAGGTGCTCCCAAGGGATTGTAGGATCCCTTGGGACTCCAGGGAATAAACCCTCTGGTGGTTGGACATGGTATTTACAGGTTTACATACATAACAGAAATGATTAAGAAAGGGAAGATAGACTATGAAACTAAACTAGCACAAAATATAAAAACAGATAGCAAGAATTTCTATAGGTATATAAAAAGGAAAAGAATGGGTAAAGTAAATGTTGGTCCCTTAGAGGACGAGACCGGAGAATTAGTAATGGGGAACATGGCGATGGCAAAAACTCTGAACAAATATTTTGTACTAGTCTTTATGGTAGAGGACACAAACAATATCCCAACAGTGGATAGTCAAGGGGCTATAGCAGGGGAGGAACTTAACACAATCACAATCACTAAAGGAGATGGTACTCAGTAAGATAATGGGACTAAAGGCAGATAAATCCCCTGGACCTGATGGCTTGCATCCTAGGGTCTTAAGAGAAGTAGCGGCAGGGATTGTGGATGCGTTGGTTGTAATTTACCAAAATTCCCTGGATTCTGGGGAGGTCCCAGAAGATTGGAAAACGGCAAATGTAATGCCCCTATTTAAAAAAGGAGACAGACAAAAAGCAGGAAACTATAGACCAGTTAGCCTAACATCTGTGGTTGGGAAATGTTGGAGTCCATTATTAAAGAAGCAGTAGCAGGACATTTGGAAAAGCATAATTTGGTCAGGCAGAGTCAGCATGGATTAATGAAGGGGAAGTCATGTTTGACAAATTTGCTGGAATTCTTTGAGGATGTAACGAATAGGGTGGATAAAGAGGAACCAGTGGATGTGGTGTATTTGGACTTCCAGAAGGCATTTGACAAGGTGCCACATAAAAGGTTATTGCACAAGATAAAAGTTCACAGGGTTGGGGGTAATATTAGCATGGATAGAGGATTGGCTAATGAACAGAAAACAGAAAGTCGGAATAAATGGTTCATTCTCTGGTTGGCAATCAGTAACTAGTGGGGTGCCGCAGAGATCAGTGCTGGGACCCCAATTATTTACAATCCATATTAACGACTTGGAAGAAGGGACTGAGTACGTACATTAACGACTTGGAAGAAGGGACTGAAGGGACTTGGAAGAAAGGACTGACAAACGTAGCCAAGTTTGCTGACGATACAAAGATGGGAGGAAAAGCAACGTGTGAGGAGGACACAAAAAGTCTGCAAAAAGGACATAGACAGGCTAAGTGAGTGGGCAAAAATTTGGCAGATGGAGTATAATGTTGGAAAGTGTGAGATCATGCACTTGGGCAGAAAAAATCAAAGAGCAAATTATTATTTAAATGGGGAAAGGTTGCAAAGTGCTGCAATACAGCAGGACCTGGAGGTACTTGTGCATGAAACACAAAAGGATAGTATGCAGGTACAACAAGTGATCAAGGAGGCCAATGGAATCTTGGCTTTTATTGCAAAGGGGATGGAGTATAAAAGCAGTGAAGTCTTGCCATAGCTATACAGGGTATTGGTGAGGCCACACCTGTAATACTGCGTGCAGTTTTGGTTTCCATATTTACGAAAGGATATATTTGCTTTGGAGGCAGTTCAAAGAAGGTTCATTAGGTTGATTCCGGAGATGAGGGGGTTGACTTATGAGGAAAGGTCAAGTAGGTTGGGCCTCTACTCATTGGAATTCAGAAGAATGAGAGGTGATCTTATCGAAACGTATAAAATTATGAGGGGGCTTGACAAGGCGGATGCAGAGAGGATGTTTCCACTAATTGGGAAGGCTAGAACTAGAGGGCATAATCTCAGAATAAGGGGCCGCCCATTTAAAACTGAGATGAAGAGAAATTTCTTCTCTGAGGGTTGTAAATCTATGGATTGTAAATTGGTTTAGTGACTTACATTCGTTTCGTTTTACGGTCTGGCGCCAGGATTGGGTAGATTGCATTCATGGTTCAGTCATGGTCAGTACTGAGGTAGCAGTACTGGTATGCAAGAAAGCTAGCTCCAGAGCAACCGGATGGGGTCCTAGTCATTTGATAGCGGCGCTGCGCCCCCTGTTGCGAGGTGGGCTTGGTTTACTCACCTTGCCAGGACTCAGTTGCCTAGTGGTGGGCAGAGCCACAGATGTGTGTGGCCTCCCTGTCCTCCTTTGAGGGCTACAGAATCTTCTGCCTGCTCTCCAACGGTGTTGGGAACCCGGCTGTTCCAGGTCCCGTTTGGGGAACTCGTTGGTTCTGACCTTTTGCTCCCGGACATGGCTGAGGTAGCGACTGGGTCTGGGGGCTGCGCCATCTCCACCCGGGTGGTGAGCAACAGTGGTTGACTGCATGTTTTGGCGCCGTTTTCGTTTCAAGGTCCATGGCGAATAGTGCCATCAGGTGTCTGCAGCGTGGGATAGACCTGGGGCAGGATATCAGGATCAGTGCCTTCACCTTCCTGAGATCACTGGCCTATAATTTGAGGGGACACCTGGGGCAGGGCATCAGTATCAGCGCCTTTACCCTCCCTAATTTGCTCGCTTGCTACTTTTGGGGACACTCTATTCCCGACATCTCGCAACAATATTTTGTTCTTTACATTCTTAATCGGTTCGTTACATTGATTGCCATGCATACAATGTCTCTAAGTTCAGTTGGTTGCAAGTCTCCTTTAAGAGAACCCTGCTGGCTTTACCCCAAACAACTCCTTTGTTAGACACCATGTGTTGGTACCTCAGCGTTGCACCTCGTGGTATTGCCGCGGCCATCTTTGTTTTCAGCCACGCTGCACCTCGCTGCAGCAGAGATGCCATCTTGCCTCTGTCCTCGAGGTCAACTGCCTTGATCCTTCTCTCCCGCGATTCTGCCACAAAAGCTGGAAGAGTGCCTGTGAATTCGATCTTCCTCCCCAAAAGTCCTGCCACTGGAGCCGAGAAGATACTTTTAGGTCGTTCCGGTCGGATCATTGCCATGCAGTCATGATGGACGGTCTGTGCCTCAGGTGCTGTGCTGGTCTGTTCTCTGGTGCCTGGCCCAAGCAAAGGTGATGTTTTGCTCTGCCTCTGAGCACGGAGAACATCGATTGCTGGAGTGAAGAGGTCTTCCCATTTCCACTGGATCTTCCCCATCCACCTTCTTCCGAGTTGCGTTGGACCATCACCTGCAACAATCCAGAGAGGTAATTTGTGCACCACACCATTATGGATTACACTTACATCCGCACTACCAAGGACTGAGATCAGCTCCTTGGTGTACGTGTGCAACTTTTCCTGTACTTGAACCAGCTCAGGTCGTTTTTCGTTCCGTAGCCTCTCAAAAGCATCCTGGCTCATCACTGACTGGCTCGCTCCCGTGTCCACTTCCATGAAGACTGGAACGCCATTTATCTCGACTTCCATCTTCACTGGAGGACAATCGGTGGTGCAGATATACACTCCATACACTTCTTGGGGCTGATCTGCCTCTCTGGCCAAATCATCATACTCCCCGCTGGATTCAAAGTCATCTACCGACTCATCTGCTAGACGCTGAGTCGTGTTTCTTTTACACATACGCTAGAGGTGGCCCTTTGTGTTACAGGCTTTGCATATGTACTCAGCAAACTGACACTGGTGAGCCCTATGGTTTCCTTTGCAACGCCAGCATGGTGCTACTCGATTAGTACCCTTCGGCGGACTCGGAGTTCTGGAACCCTGAGTTCTGTGCTCTCTGCCCTGGCAGAGCCATGTTCTACAGTCTTACCTGTGAAAGGCACCATTCTGTGCACAGTACTTGCCGGGTTTGAGTCCACAGGATGAATAATTTGCTTGGTGCTGCAGGTCGAGGTCATGAACGCCTGACTGATGCTGATGACCTTCTGCAGGTTGACTGTGGTGTCGGCCGATAATAGCTTGTGATGGAGGCTCTCATGGCCAATTCCTATAACGAAGATGTCCCGCAATGCTTCATTGAGGTGCATGCCAAAATCACACAGTGCCGCAAGTCTCCTGAGGTCGGCAGCCTATTTTGCAATCTCCTGGCCCTCAGGTCTGTGGTGAGTGTAGAATCAGTGCCTGGCCATGAGGATGCTCTCTTTTGGTTTTAGTTGGTCGTGAATTCGTTCAGTCAGTTCATCGTATGTCTTATCCTTGGCCTTCGTGGGTGCCAGCAAGTCCCTGATGAGGGAATAAAGGGTTATGGGCCCTCAACTGTCAGCACCAAGACAACTAGTTAGACCTTCAGGGACTGAAATCCTTTTCTGTTGCGAAAAAGTTCTGGATCCTGAGAAGGTGCCCGCATGGCGATGTGAGGACACTGTATTGCTCCCTGCACCTTTGGGAACTTAGCAATGCGATAGAATGCTCTAGCCCTGTCAGTCTGAGCCTCCGTGGTCATGGGGAAGCTGATACAGTCCATCCTACATGCGTATAGGGCCCTTGTGACCTGTCTAATGCAGCAATGTGTGGCATGCTGAGACTGAAAGGAACCAGATGCGTAGAACGACAGTGCCGCGGTGACCTTGACCTCGATGGACAGTGATGTCCTGAAGGTCATGGCAGGCTGCAGATCTGCCCTGATGAGCTGGCATATTTCAGTGATCATCACTTTGTGGAAACGCTGTCTCCGAAGGCAGGTGTTCTCGGACACGTCGAGGTAAGATCGCTTCTCCCTGTAAGTGCGGGTTGCGTATGGTCTGGACCTCCTCCTCAGTCAAGCACATCTTAGATTGGGCACATAATGGTGTGCATTAGACATTGTGCCATTTGCACTCTGCAGCATCTGCGTATTAATCAATGCAGGCTAAGAAATGGCTGGCCCCATTCCAATAAAATTATAATACCGATTGTTCAGAAGCAATAATTTCAACACTAAAAGACACCTACAGTAAAACCCAATCATCCACAGTCTGAAAACATGCCTGTTCAGATAGTCACTTCACCTAAGAAGAACTCCAGAGTCATTCCAAACTCCCCTGAAGTTGAAGTAGCCTTTTCAATGAAGTGACCTGCGATTTGAAAAATGACATCCACACCGCTGTGATTAGTTCAGAACAGTTCCACTTTCTCAGAGCGGTGTTTTGGGCAAGCGATATTGTGGGCGAGATGTGCGCGAGGTGGTGAAAGTGACGCTGGGCGATATGCTGGGTGTTAATTTTGGCAAATTTGATCTTTGCGCCAAAAAAAAGTCGGCGGACAGTATTATTGAATCTCAGCGTTAATTACCTGCCGAAAGTAATGCTGGCCGATATTATGGGTGTTGGTTTTGCCCATTGTGATAATTCCGCCCAAAAAAAGTGAGCGGGCGATATTATTTTTTCCCGCCATTACGCACATGGGGAAAGTAACGCTCGGCGACAAGTGTCCAAAAAATGGGCATCAGTTTCCATTTTGTGGCTAAATGGGTGATATCTGGGCGTTATACCTCATTTCAACGTTAAAATGGACGTGTTATGCATGCAAAAATAATGGAAAATCTAGCCCATAGTCTCAGAATAATGGGCCGACCATTTAAAACTGAGATGAGGAATAATTTCTTCTCTCAGAGGGTTGTAAATCTATGGAATTCTCTGCCCCAGAGAGCTGTGGAGGCTCGTTCATTGAATATATTTAAGGCGGAGATAGGCAGATTTTTGAGTGATAAGGGAATAAAGGGTTATGGGAGCGTGCAGGAAAGTGGAGTTGAGTCCATGATCAGGTCAGCCATGATCTTATTAAAGGCTCAAGGGGCCTAATGGTCGACTCCTGCTCCTATTTCTTATGTTCTTATGTTTACCTGACACCTGCTTACTTTCCTAAGGCAGGTGCTGTGGCTGACTGCATTGTCAGCACAGAGTTAGATTTCTAGAGGTTGCAATTCTTTTCAGCAAAGTCGGGATCCAGTGTCACCTCACTGGTACTGTCATGTTTGTAACATTCACATAACTGTAACCTTTATGTAACAACACTGTACACTGTATACACCTGAGTAATGCACACCTTGACCACAGGGGGTGAATTTGTGGGAGACACTTCTCACCTGGTCATCCAGGTATATAAAAGGAGGTCCCATGCAGGGTCAGCACTTCTTGGTCCTGGGAATAAAGGTTCAGGTCACGTAGTGACCTTGTCTGCAGTACATGCCTTGTGTGATTCTATAGTAAGGTGTAAGGACACCACATTTGGCGACAAGCAACGGGAATCAGCGACCCACGAGGATGGCCACCGGTAGCACAGAGGAACGGTACTGTGTTGGTGAGGACTGGGACGATTGCATTGAGAGGCTCCAGCAGAACTTTGTCACGAAGGACTGGCTGGGAGAGGAAGCGGCTGGCAAGCGGAGGGCGCATCTACTGACCAGTTGTGGATCCAAGACGTATGCGCTGATGAAAGACCTGCTCGCACCCGAGAAGTCAGTGGACAAGTCTTTTGAAGAGTTCAGCACTCTGATCAGTGAGCACCTCAAACCGGCAAGCAGTATACACATGGCCCGGCACCGGTTCTACACACACCGGCGTCGGGAGGGACAAAGCATATCGGACTTTGTTGCGGACTTTCAGCGTTTGGTCAGCCTCTGTAAGTTCACAGACGCCTGCACGGGGGAGATGTTAAGGGATTTCTTCGTTGAGGACATTGGTCATACAGGGATTTCCAGGAAGCTTATTGAGACCAAGGACTTGACCTTGGAAAGGGCAACGTTGATAGCTCAGACCTTCATGGCAGGGGAAGAGGAGACCAAGATAATTTACGTGCGCAGCCCTGGTTCCAACGTGACGATGGACCAGGGAGTTAACATTGTAAACGAGATTCAGAACCCCGCAGGCAGGCAAGGGCAATTCGACACCGCCCAGGCAGCAACAGATTCTAGGGTGGGCCAGCAACAGAGACAATGGCAGGGGAATCGGCAATTCACGCCATCACAAGGGACAATGCATCCTGGGATGGGACCATTGACACTCAGCAACAGAGTGCTCAGGAGTAATCAAAGAGACAATCAGAGAGGAATGCCTGTTAACAGTTTCTTTGTTCACAACAATCTCAGCTCATGCTGGAGGTGCGGTGGCAGCAATTTATCTGCAGAAACTGTAACTTCAGTGGACATCTGGCCAGAATGTGCAGAAAGCCCGTAGCGAGGCTAGTTTATGAGGCAGAGGAATCAGACGAGGGGTCTGCAAGGCAGGGTGATGCTTGGGGCAAAGCTATGGACGCTGAAGTCCAGCGGGTTCATGTGGCAGACGTCCACAGCTCGTATACCAAAACGCCACCTATGATGATGAAAGTTCTATTAAATGGCATCCCGGTACGCATGGAGCTGGACACAGGAGCCAGCCAGTCACTTATGAGTGCCCAACAATTTGAAAAACTATGGCCACTCAAAGCTAACAGGCCCAAACTGGAATGCACTGACATGCAGTTACGGACGTACACCAGAGAGATCATCCCAGTACTAGGCAGTGCAAACATAGTGGTCACACACAATGGATCGGAGAACCGGCTGCCACTCTGGATTGTCCCGGGGAATGGTCCCGTGTTCTTGGGGAGGATCTGGTTAGCCGAGATGAACTGGAAATGGGGGGATGTGCACACCATTTCATCTGTGGAGCGAAGTTCATGCTCACAAGTCCTACAGAAATTCGAGCCACTTTTTCAACCAGGTGTCGGGACTTTTAAGGGCACCAAAGGAGTGATACGCATCACCCCGGACGCCAGACCAGTGCACCACAAAGCTAGAGCCGTGCCGTAAATGATGCGTGAGAGAATTGAGAGTGTGTTGGACAGGCTGCTAAGAGAGGGCATAATTTCGCCTGTTGAATTCAGTGACTGGGCAAACCCCATCGTTCCTGTCCTTAAAGCCGATGGCTCGGTCAGGATTTGTGGCAACTACAAGGCCACCATCAACCGAGTGTCATTACAGGATCAATACCCACTTCAGAGAGTGGAGGATCTTTTTGCCACACTGGCAGGTGGCAAGCTGTTCACCAAGTTGGACCTCACTTCAGCCTACATGACTCAGGAATTGGCTGAAGAATCCAAGCTTCTGACTACCATCACTATGCACAAGGGGCTATTCGTTTACAACAGGCGTCCATTTGGCATTCGTTCAGCGGCCGCTATCTTCCAGAGGAACATGGAAAGCTTGCTTAAATCCATCCCTGGAACAATCGTATTCCAAGATGACATCCTAATCACGGGTCGAGACACCGAGGAACACCTCCACAACCTGGAGGAGGTGCTACGCCGGGTAGGCTTGCAACTAAAGAAGTCCAAGTGTGTGTTTTTGGCCGCAGAGGTCGAGTTTTTGGGCAGGAGGGTTGCCGCAGATGGGATCAGGCCTACCAAATCCAAAACGGAGGTGATCCGTCATGCGCCCAGGCCCGGCAACACATCAGAGTTGCGGTCATTTCTGGGACTATTGAACTACTTCGGGAACTTTCTGCCGAACTTAAGCACATTGTTGGAGCCGCTGCACGTGCTCCTGCGTAAGGGTTGTGAATGGTTTTGGGGGGACTGTCAAGAACGGGCTTTCAATCGGGCGCAGAATCTGCTTTGTTCTAACAAGCTGTTGACCTTGTACAACCCCTGTAAGGAACTGGTTTTAACGTGTGATGCATCATCCTATGGGGTTGGGTGCGTGTTGCAGCAGAGTAATGATGAGGGCCAACTCCAACCTGTGGCTTATGCCTCCAGGTCACTCTCCCAGGCAGAACGAGGATATGGGATGGTTGAAAAGGAAGCACTCGCATGTGTCTATGGGGTGAAAAAGATGCACCAGTACCTTTTCGGCAGAAGGTTCGAGTTAGAAACGGACCACAAACCGTTAACATCCCTGTTGTCCGACAGCAAAGCTGTCAATGCCAATGCGTCAGCTCGCATACAGCGGTGGGCCCTCACACTGGCTGCATATGACTACACCATACAGCACCGGCCAGGCACCGAAAATTGCGCTGACGCGCTCAGCAGGCTCCCACTGGCGACCACTGAGGGGGCTTCGGAGCAAAGCGTGGAGATGGTCATGGCCATTAAGGCTTTCGACACCGCAGGCTCCCCCATCACAGCCTGCCAGATCAAAATCTGGACCAACAGAGATCCCCTCCTATCCCTGATAAAGAAATATGTCCTGACCGGGGATTGGACGCCCGCACACGGAGCGTGCCCCGAGGAGGTCAGACCGTTTCACAGAAGAATGGACGAGTTCTCCATCCAAGCCGACTACCTGCTATGGGGCAGCCAGGTAGTCATGCCCCAGAAAGGAAGGGAAGCATTCATCAGGGAACTCCACAGCGAGCAACCAGGCATCGTGCTAATGAAGGCCATTGCCCGATCACATGTATGGTGGTCGGGAATTGACTCAGACCTGGAACACTGGGTTCGCAGGTGCACGACGTGTGCCCAGCTGGGAAATGCCCCCAAGAAGGCCCCACTCAGCCCATAGCCCTGGCCCACCAGGCCATGGTCATGTATTCACGTAGACTACACGGGCCCGTTCATGGGAAAAACGTTCCTGATTATTGCCGATGCATACTCGAAATGGATCGCGAGCATTATATTGAATTCGTGCACGACATCCACCACCGTGGAGAGTCTGCGTACGGTCTTTGCGACCCACAGCTTGCCGGACACCCTGGTTAGCGACAATGGCCCGTGTTTCACTAGCTATGAATTCCAGGAGTTTATGTCGGGCAATGGTATCAAACACGTCAGGACAGCACCGTTCAAGCCGGCTTCCAATGGCCAGGCGGAACGTGCGGTTCAAATCATAAAACAGGGCATGCTCCAGATTCAAGGGCCCTCCCTTCAGTACCGCCTAGCACACCTCCTGCTGGCCTATAGGTCCCGGCCGCATTCGCTCACGGGAGTCCCGCCCGCAGAACTATTCATGAAACGCATGCTTAAAATGCGACTGTCCCTCATTCATCCAGCCCTGTCAGACATTGTTGAGGGCAAGCGCCAGTCCCAAATCGAGTGCCATGATCGCAACTCAGTGGGGAGATGCATAGAAATCGATGACCCTGTATTTGTTCTCAATCATGTTTTTGGACCCAAGTGACTTGGAGGTACTGTAATTGGCAAAGAGGGGAATAGGGTCATAGTGGTCAGACTTAACAATGGGCAGATATGCCGCAAACATCTGGACCAAGTAAAAAAAAGGTTCAGCATGGACACTGAGGAACCTGAGGAAGATCATGAGATGTCACCCACACCACTGCCAGTGAACGAGCAACAAGGACATTCACCAGCATGCACAGTCCCTGCGGCCAGCCCGGACAGGCCGGAGTCACCTCAGAGAGACGCAATGCAAGGCTCAGCTACCAGAGCTCCAACTGCGGCACTCCACGAGAAAGCATCAATCGCCTGAAAGACTCAATCTTTGACCCAAAGACGTTGGGGGGAGGTGATGTCATTTTTGTAACCTTCACATAACTGTAACCTTTATGTAACAGCACTGTACACTGTATACACCTGAGTAATGCACACCTTGACCACAGGGGGTGAACTTGTGGGAGGCACTCCTCACCTGGTCATCCAGGTATATAAAGGGAGGTCCCACGCAGGGTCAGCACTTCTTGGTCCTGTGAATAAAGGTTCAGGTCACATAGTGACTTTGTCGGCAGTACATGCCTCATGTGATTCTATAGTAAGGTCTAAGGACACTACAGGTACAACCTATCACACCATTGGCGGATTGTTTCTGTCATCTCTACTTGATTTGCCATCTATTACATCAGCATGGGTGCGGTTTATACTATCTCACCTTGGTCCTCAGAATCAGACCACTGTGAGCTCCAACACCAGCAACAGCAGGCACACCAGCAGCACCAACAACATCACCACCAACCTTCTCCTCAAACACCTGATGCTGCACAGGACACAGGGCATCAGCTCAGGGCTCCACTGCACTGGAGGTGATATTTCCAACGTAGGGTATAGAGGCAGAGGTTGAGCCTCCTCAACATGACTGAGCAGCAGTGCCAAAGCAGGCTCAGGTTATTATGCCAGGTAGTCGCAGACATTTTCACATTGCTGGAGCAAGACTTGCAGAGCAGAGAAGTGGGTGACCACGCCTTACCAGTGCCTGTCAAAGTCACCAGCGCCCTCAACTTCTTCCACTCAGGCTCCTTCCAGAGGTCTGTTTTTTTAATTCATTCTGGGATGTGGGCGTCGCTGGCAAGGCCATAAATTATCGGAGTAACTAGTTGTACTTAGTCTCCCTTTTGCATATGTGTCCAACACCACGTTGCCTACGATCCATCCAGCAGCAGCCCTGAGGCCCGAGCAGCCGAACGCATCCGGCGAGCCTCCGAGCCTCCTGCAGCGCAGCAAGCCTCTTTTGGGGGGGGGGGGGTGGTTGAGAGTGTGGGGCAGCGGGGTGAGCAAGAAGCGGGGAGAGACAGAAGCGGGGAGAGAGCTTGGGGAGGGGGGAGAGAGCTTGGGGAGAGAGAGAGGGACAGAGAGAGAAATAGAGAGCTTAGGGGGAGAGAGAGAGAGAGCTTGGGGGGAGAGAGAGAGAGAAAGCTTGGGGAAGAGAGAGAGAGAGAACTTGGGGGGGAGAGAGAGGGAGAGAGAGCTTGGGGGGAAGAGAGAGCTTGGGGGGGGGGTGGTGGGAGAGCAAGAGAGAGAGAGAGAGAGAGAGTTTGGGGGGGGAAGAGAGATCTTGGGGAGGAGAGCGAGCAAGAGCCTGGGGGGAGATAGAGAGCTTTGGGAGAGAGGGAAAGAGAGCCTGCGGGAGAGAGAGAGAGCGAGCCTGGGAGAGAGAGAGAGAGAGAGAGAGAGAGAGAGAGAGAGAGAGAGAGAGAGAGAGAGAGAGAGAGAGAGAGAGAGAGAGAGAGAGAGAGAGAGAGAGAGAGAGAGAGCCGGGGGTGGGAGGGGGGGGAGCGGTTGGAGGAGAGTGAGAGCTTGGGGAGAGGGGAGAAAGATACAGGTGGGGGGGGGGGAAATCAGAGAGGAGAGAGGGAACTCAGAGAAGACGGATCACGTTCTTCCAACCCTCTGGTGCGTGCAAGCTCGGTGCATGTGTTACATCGTTGGGGTGGATGAAACCCAGAAGTCACGACACTGTCACTATTCACTTCATACCCAATAAACCTGTTAACAATCCGAACATAATGCCCCATCTATTGGGGGGAGGGGGGGGGTAATGTCTTGTACTTAGGTAAGGGACTTCAGCTGTTAGAGAGATGCCCTTGCACTGGGGTAAGGGAGTTCGGCTGGAACTTGGTGGCTTTTGGGGGGATCTATCCTCTGTAGCTTCTGAAGTCAAAATGGATCGAATTACAAATTGGGCTGGGTGATTCCAGTTATACATTCCAGAGGAACTTATCCTCCAAGGGGACCAATCAGCAATAGGTCATGTGAAAATGGAGAGCCAATCAGAGAAACGGCTGCATTTCAGTTAGCCCATATAGACGCAGCCAACATTTATTGCCCATCCCTAATTGCCCTTGAGAAGGTGGCGGTGAGCCACCTTCTTGAACCGCTGCAATCCATGTGGTGAAGGTACTCCCACTGTGCTGTTAGGGAGGGAGCTCCAGGATTTTGACCCAGTGACGATGAAGGAACGGCGATATATTTCCAAGTCAGGATGGTGTGTAACTTGGAAGTGAACTTGCGGGTGGTGGTGTTCCCATGGGCCTGCTGACCTTGTCCTTCTAGGTGGCAGAGGTCACGAGTTTGGGAGTTGCTGCTGAAGAAGCCTTGGAGAGTTGTTGCAGCGCTGCAGCCACAGTGCGCCGGTGGTGGAGGATAGTGGAGAGAGTGAATGGGGGGCCAATCAAGTGGGCTGCTTTGTCCTGGGTGGTGTCAAACTTCTTGAGTACTGTTGGAGCTGCACTCATCCAGGCAAATGGAAAGTATTCCATCACACTCCTGACTTGTGAATTATAGATGGTGGAAATGCTTTGGGAAGGAAGGATGTGAGACACACGCCACAGAATAACCAGCCTCTGTTCCGCTCTTGTTACCACAGTATTTATGTGGGTTGGTCCAGTTACGTTTCTGGTCAATGGTGACCCCCCATGATGTTGATGGTGGGTTATTTGGTGACAGTAATGCCTTTAAATATCATGGGGAGGTGGTTATATTCTCACTTTTTTGAGATAGTCATTGCCAGCTCTTGTGTGGCACAAATGTTAATTGTCACTTATCAGCCCAAGCCTGAATGTTGTCCAGGTCTTGCTGCATGCACGCATAGACTGCTTCATTTTCTGAGGAGTTGTGACTAGAACTGAACACTGTGCAATCATCAGCGAACAGCTTCATTTCTGAGCTTATGATGGAGGGAAGGTCATTGATGAAGCAGCTGAAGATGGTTGAGCCTAGGACACTGCCCTGAGGAACTCCTGCAGCGATGTCCTGGGGCTGAGATGATTGACCTCCAACAACCACAACCATCTTCCGTTGTGCTAGTTGACTCCAGCCAGTGGAGAGTTTTCCCCCTGATTCCCATTGACTTCAATTTTACTAAGGCTCCTTGATGCCACACTCAGTCAAATGCTGCCTTGATGTCAAGGGTGGCTACTCTCACCTCACCTGTAGCAGACATTTGCAGCATCTCACAGTCGACTGCCCACAGATGCATCACACAGGTCGCCAATGCCCTGTTTGACAAGTCAGTCCATTATATCAACTTTGCCACTGATGAGGCTAGTGTTATTGAGCAGCGCTCGGCTTTACCGCTCTGGCTGGCTTCCCCCAGGTGCAGGACATCATCGACTGCACACATGTGGCCATCAGGGCACCCCATCATCACCCAGGAGTCTTTATCAACCACAAAGGCTTCCACTCCCTCAATGTGCAGCTCATCTGCAACCATAGGAAGATTATCATGCATGTGTGCGCCAAACTACCTGGCAGCTGCCATGACTCTTTTGTCCTGCGCCAGTCACCCTTGCTTAGCTCTTCACTCCTCCAAGCAGACTTTCCGGCTGGCTGCTTGGAGACCAGGGCTATCCACTGAAGAGGTTGCTCATGACATCCTTGAGGAGGCCAAGTACTGCGTCTCAGGATAAATGTAATGAAAACCACATTTCCACCAGATGTGTCATAGAGCAGACAATAAGAATGCTGAAAATCTGGAAGAGCTCTTCAGTACACACCAGCCAGGGTCTCCAGCACCATCGTGGTCTGCTGTGCCCTGCACAACATAGTGCAGCAGCGAGGATTAGTGCTGCATGAGGAGCAAGGCTCTGAGCGCACAGCCTCTTCAGAGGAGGAGGAGGAGCAGGAGGAAGATGATGATGATGAGGAGGAGGAGGAACAGGAGGAACCTGTGGTCCAGATCCCACCAGCACCAGAGTAAATTGCTGCCTAGGAGGACAGGGATGTCCTCATTGTTGTGTTTATTCTCTATTTGTTTGTTACAGCTCACTAGACAGGCATTAGGATCCTGCGTGAGCTATTCACAGTTACTGTAAACATTCTGGTTCATGCTGGTTTGGGACACCATTTTTGGAGTTGCTATAAAGGACACAGTCAAGTTACCTTACTCCTGTTTCTGTTAGCCTGTTTATTTATGCATACAATGTAATTTGGCGACGAGGATGAATCAAATTAACCTCCCTACCCCACCCGCTTTTCCTCTCCACACCCGCCGACCCTCCAATTCCATGGCTGAGATGGATAAAAAGCTTTTCTACGTACATCACGGCAAGTGGGTTAGACGGCAATAATGCAACACGAGCTCGCCGCTGTGCAATATTTATCCACGGCCTCGGTATCGAAGGCCAAAGCACCTTTAACCAAATCGAAGACACGGAGTCCTACAACAAAGCGATAAGGGCCCTAGAGAAATATTTTGGGCCAAAGAAAAGTATAATGACGGAGAGATACAAATTTCCTCAAAGGGGGCAAGGGAACGGTGAACCAATCAAACAGTACATCATTTCATTAACTGAACTGGCTACTACATGTAACTTTGGAGCACTCACAGAGGAAATGATCAGGGATCAAATTATTGGGAAAACAACAATCCCCACGTTCGGGAACGCTTGCAGATGGAGGATGACAAAATGACATTGGACAAAACAACTAGTTTGGCCATCCAAATCGAATCAGCGCTTTCCGATTCAAAAGTGATCAGATCCCCTGCTCCCCCTGTGCAGCACAGTGCAGCTACAGCCCATGTGCAAGGCGTTCGTCGAAAGCTGAAATCACAGCAGAGACCCAGGGCTTGTAATAAGCCACCCACTACGGATCGCGAGCCTAACTTCCACTGCTTTAACTGTGGGGACAAAGCACATTCAGCAAAAAGTCCTAACTGCCCTGCACGTGGGAAGAAATGCTCTGCATGTGGTAAAATGAACCATTTTACTAGTGTTTGTCATTCATCGCAGTATATTCGACATATGAACAACCCCGATAGTGATGAACCTAGTATGGTTTACACCATTAGTGACATTTCGCACATCGGTTCGGACAAATTCAAGGATGGTGATGTAAACATTGGCGGCACGCTCATTTGCCTCCTCATTGATGTTGGAGCCAAAGTCTCCATATTGAGCGAGGTGGTGTACAAAACCCACTTCACGCATTGTCAACTGCAGCCCGCAACTTCCACTCTACATGCATACTCCGACTCCAAAATTGAGGTACTTGGGGTCATATCTGTCCCGATATACTGCAAGGACATAACATTGGAGAACTTTTCCTTTCACGTCGTGAAGGGACGAAGCCTCATGGTTGTTGACCTTTTTGACAAGCTTGGGTTCAAAGTTTATGACCCAACCAGCACACCTGTGTACACGGTGGACTTTGACAAGCAGTATCCCTCAATCTTCACAGGGTTTGGAGTGACAACAAAATTCTTCCATTATCCCCGCATTGACCCTTCCGTCAAACCGGTTACGCAGCGACGTCGCTGTCTCCCATTCGCGGCTCGCGACCAAGTATCCGCAGAATTAACGTGACTCAAATCTCAGGGAATCATCGAGAGCATCGACTCCTCACCCTGGATCTTGAACTTAGTCGTTGCTTGGCGTAAAAAAGAGGTCAACAAGGCCATCATCCCCGACAAGTACCCTCTTCCTACCATTGACGAACTGTCTTCAGAATTCCACGGCTCAATTGTACAGGATATTGGTGAGGCCACACCTGGAATACTGCGTGCAGTTTTGGGTTCCATATTTATGAAAGGATATACTTGCTTTGGAGGCAGTTCAGAGAAGGTTCACAAGGTTGAATCCAGAGATGAGGAGGTTGACTTATGAGGAAAGGTTGAGTAGGTTGGGCCTCTACTCATTGGCGTTCAGATGAATGAGAGGTGATCTTATCGAAACGTATAAGATTATGAGGGGACCTTGACAAGTTCGATGCAGAGAAGATGTTTCCACTGATAGGGGAGGCTAGAACTAGAGGGCATAATCTTAGAATAAGGGGCCACTCATTTGAAACTGAGATGAGGAGAAATTTCTTCTCTCAGAGGGTTGTGGATCTGTGGAATTCGCTGCCTCAGAGAGCTGTGGAAGCTGGGACATTGAATAAATTTAAGACAGAAATAGACAGTTTCTTAAACAATAAGGGAATAAAGGGTTATGGGGAGCGGGCAGGGAAGTGGACCTGAGTCCATGATCAGATCAGCCATGATCATATTAAATGGCGGAGCAGGCTCGAGGGGCCGTATGGCCTACTCCTGCTCCTATTTCTTATGTCTTATGTTCTTAATAGTTTCTATGAAACTCGACCTGCGCTGCAGTTACCTGAAAATACCTCTATTGGAGGACAACAAACCACTCATGGCAATCACGATGCATGATGGTCTGTATCAGTATCGATGCATGCCCTACAGACTATCTTCCGCACCAAGTGCATTTCAGAAGATTGTCACTACTATGCTAGCAGGCATAGAGGGAGGCCATGGACGGACAATGAAAGAACATGACCAACGACTTAATGCAGTTATGGCTAGACTTGCTACACATAACATTACACGTAATGCCGATAAATGTACATTTGTTGCTGGAGAAATAAACTTTCTGGGCTACAGAGTCACAGCACAAGGTGTTTTGATGCGATCCAGTGAATGCAGGAGGCTACCAATTTCAATGAACTTTTATCATTCCTCGGCGCTTGCAAATTCTAGCTGAAGCTCGTCCCGCACTATGCACACATTGCCGAACCACTTCGCAAGTTGTTGCACAAGGACTTCAATTGGGAATGGACAGATTCCCAGGCTCAGGCATTCACCACGCCAGAAATCGCTACAACAAGTTCAGTGACCTCAACAATTGTCACTATTCTGCAGCATATGTTCATGAAGTGGGGCCTCCCAGAGGTCATAATCACTGACAATGGACCACAGTTTGTGTCCGACCAGTTCATGAATTTCCTCACTCGTCATGCTATCGAGCATCACCTCACTGCTTGGTATAATCCGCAAAGCAACAGAGGTGTTGAGCGATTTAACCGCGTCATCAAAGAAGGTTTGAAAGTCAACCTCGCAGCAGGCCAAACATTCGATGAAGTGGTTCAAACTATTCTCCGCACATTCCGTTCGACAAAACACTCGCTAACGGAGAAGACACCCCCTGGGCTCATGTTTGGGCGGAATCTTCGCTGGCTACTGGACATTCTGAAACCCCCAGCCAAACCTAGCGGGAAGATAACCACACTCGCATCCCAGATTTCGGAACGCCAACGAAAAATGAAGTCGTACACGGACACAAAATGACGCGCTCAAAAGCCCCAACTGAAGAACGGAGATTGGGTCAGAGTTAAGTACCCAAACCATAGTCATAAGCTCACATCTTCACTTTCATCTCCAAACAGATCAGGCAAAGGTTCAGCCCTCACACCTACGAGCTCATTGATGGAACTCAATGGAACGTTCGTAGACTGATCTCAACTCACAGGCCAGCAGGATGGAACAGAGGCACCGTTCTGTTTCCCAACCGAAAACCTCGATCAAACACCGCAAGCTCCATGCCGGTCTCAGCGTATCAGAGCACGGCCTGGCTATCTCAAGGACTTTGTCTGTTCATAGTCTGTGTTTTCAAAAAAGGGGGAATATGTTGTGTTCATACTCTGTTTGTTTGTTACAGCTCACTAGACAGGCATTAGGACCCTGCGGGAGCTATTCACAGTTGCTGTAAACATTCTAGTTCATGCTGGTTTGGGATACCATTTTGGGAGTTGCTATAAAGGACACAGTTAAGTTACCTTACTCCTGTTTCAGTTCATCTGTTTATTTACGCACACAACACTAATCATGGCCAGATTTACTTAACTTCAGGCATTACACCCATATGGCTGTGCAAGATTCCTACCACCCCACAGCAACACCAGAAGTCAAAGACAGAGCTTTGAGGCTACTCAGAAGAGCAATTCCCTGTGGTAGGACATATCACCAAACTAGTGAAATACAAAGATCAGTTTCAGAGCTTGCCTCTCCTAGTAGTGGCAGGAGACAAGCCTGCCTTAATAGGTAGAAATTGGTTGGGATCACTGAAGCTGGATTGAAATGAGATTTTTCGTGTTGAAACAAGATTTACATCAAAAGATGATGTCATCAAACAATATCCAAAGGTGTTCCGTGAAATAGGCAGTCTGATCCAAGGTTTCAAGGTGAGTGTCAGAGTACAGAAGGACGCTAGACCAGTTTACTGCAAGCCACGTCCCGTACCATACTCACTCAAGGAGAAAGTTGAACAAAAACTCAAAAGATTAGAAACTGAGAACATTATCTCGAAGGTAGATCTAAATAATTGGGCTACATCCATTGTTGTTATACCTAAGACAGACAGTAATGCTGATACTACGTCCAGGTTGCCAACCCCATCACAAGTTACATCCAATAGGGAAGAAGTGTTCTATTTTTCATACATTGATGAAGTGTCAGTTACAGTTATGTCAAAGGTGTATGATTACATAGCAAATGGCTGGCCAAACTAGGTATCTGAGAAAGATATTCATCCATACTTCATTTGTAGGAATGAATCTTCAGTGGATAAAGATTGTATCATGTGGGGTGCAAGAGCAGTTATTCCAAATAAGTTCAGGTCCAAATTGTTAGGAGATCTTCATGACCAGCATCTAGGAATGTGCTTGACCAAGAGTGTTGCACCACTTATGGTGGCCAGGTTTATATAAAGATATAGAGTACCTCACTAGTCAGTGTACAACATGTCAATTGGTGAACAAGAAACCACCATCAGTGTAGTTTTTAACTACTTAGCAGCTTTTTGCCGCTTTGCTAAGTATAGCAATTCAACTATTCTCAGAGTTTATTTAATTCGAACTAGGAGACTCTTGTTCAGGTTATAACAAATGCTTTTAATACAGATATATTGAGTAAAAACAACAGAGATTTATCAAGTAAATGACGTTCTATTACAAAAAGTAATACTTAACAAATGATAGTCACAGCCTATTCCTGATAGCGTCCTCTTGAGAGACCGTGGTGCTGACCTCTTATCTCCCGTTGTCTTGATTTGCACTGCCTTCCTGGTAGAAGAGCTGTTACTTTATACCCTTTTCTTCCCATTCAATTGCTGTGAAAATTCGCAGCCTTACAATAGATCATATTGAGTCTACTGCTTTTGACCTTCTATGTTATCGCTATCTCCCCTCTCTCTCTGTGGCAGGAATCACTTCTCATAACAATTATATAGACCATGTCACACAGAATTATACTGAGTTTGGCTTTACAAAATTAAGATAAGAAATGGTATCTCCTGCATATCTTTAATTGATTAATAATTTTGGCCTTGATCATTCTAGTTCTAAATGAAGCTGCATCAGCAATTACAAAAATGGTTAACATAAATGACTCAATTTACCAAGATGCTTTGCTTCTCAGCCTTTGGCCATTTTAAAATCCATTTTATGTTATACGGCCATTTTCTATCATTTATAACTCAGTTTTATATACAATCGATGCAGATAAAAGAAGTTACAAATATAAAGGTTATTCATTAATTAAAGGTGTGTAAAATAAGCTTCTTAATTCTAACTTCCAACATCTGTCAATAGGCGCCATCTTACATCAATACCATTACAGCCATAGAAATGGTCCCTCATAGTGTGGCAAAGGTTACATATAGATTTTGCTGAGCTAGAAGGACAACAATTGTTCATTGTGATTGATAGCCATTTGAAGTGGGTAGATGTGTTTCCGATGCGGAAAATAACAAATAAAACAATAGACAATTTGCAAAGATTGTTTTCTTCATATAGCCTCCCAGAAGAAATTGTGTCTGATAATGAGCCGCAATTTTGTTCAGAAGAATTTGCACAGTTCATGAGCAGAAATGGTGTGAAACATACCAAGGTTCCACTGTACCACCCTGCTTCAAATGGTGCAGCAGAGCATACAGTACAAATTGTAAAATGTGCTCTCATCAAGCAAATGTTGGATCCAAATCCAAAGAAACGGCAGTTGTCGCTACACCGCAAATTGGCAAACTTTCTGATTACTAATCGTAATACTCCTCATACAACTACTGGTAGAACACCAGCAGAATTGGTTCTCAAACGACAGCCACGAACCAGGTTCTCGTTGTTAAAGCCAAACTTGGCACATTCGGTAGAAGAGAAACAATTAAGGCAGAAAGAGAATCATGATAAAGGTAGAGTAAGAGAGGGAAGTGTAAAATTGAATCAGAAAGAACCATCACCATAAATGTTTAAAGTGGTTACCGGGAAGAATAGTGAAGATATGTGGCCCTCACACATATTTGGTCAAGATGTTTGATCATGGAAAGGTTAGGTGTGTTCACATTGATCATATTTTATCTACAGATGTGGAAGGAGTTGAAAGTTGGAACGATTCGATTATTTCTGATGAGTCAGATAGTCTCGGTACAAGTAGAGTACCAGTAGCAAATCCTACATCAGATGCACTGGAAACAAGACCAAGAGAAAGTCAGAATTTAAGTCCGAGTCCGAGTCAGGCAGACAAACAGTCTGAAGTTGCAGCGAGTCAAAATGTCGATCAAGGATTACCCTTGGAGAAAAACTCTCTTCAGGCTCGGCCTAGAATGAGTCTAAATTTGACACCAAATTTGGAAAGTTCTGTTCGAGAGCAAAGATTTCCCCTTCGAAACAGAGAACCAGTGGTTAAATTTGATTTGTAAATATGTCAAAATAAGCCCGTATCTTTTGTTGTGTATCACCATGCAAGTTATGTATGATGATTCATTTGTAATGATTACTTCTTCATTAATGAGGGAGAAGTGTAATATAGAGCTTCCCCTAGTGGACTACTGCTCCACTTAGTGGACGACTGTGGTAATGCAACTACTGCTGCAAATACAATAAAAGGCACATGATGTATTGGAGCCATCTTGTGCATTGTGTTTGTTAGTGATTTCATTAAAAATATATCACAGTCATCTGAGAACCTTGGTGCAGCCCTCTGCCTCTGTGCAGTCATGTTTAGAAGTCTGTGCAACACTGCAATGCTCCACTATAGTGCCTGCACACTTCTAGATGAAGCTTCAAATGCAATGTGGCCATGGCTCATTTAAATACCCCAGCTGAAGATGCGTCATCGATGACATAATCAGACCTGTACTATTTTATAGGGCCGGGTAACGCGCAGGGCTGCCTTAATAAGTACATTAATGGAAAGTTGATTTCAGGAGCGTGATGGAATGAGGGGCGGTGTTGCAACCCGCCACGGCAACCGCCTGCACCCGACTCGCACAGGTACAGAAAATTCCGGCCTGAGTCATTGAGGTTTTTTTTACTTTTAATTTGGATATACCCATAATAAAGTGAATGACTTAGTTACATATGCATGATGACAATAGAATCTTTACAACAGGAACATATGTGAAGTGTTTCAGAGATGCATTCTTAATATAAAAGCTTTCGTATGACAATTTTCCCTTTGATACTCTTCATATGCACTGCTATTGTAAAAAAATCACTGTATATTCAAGTTTTACTTTCATTTTGGATAGACTTAAAACAGCACCATCCTTGTTGACGTAACCATATTGCCACTCATACTCCCCTCAGTGTAAAACATAGGTTTTAACAAAGTTAGCAAAGGTGACAGTATTATTCTTATTGTGTCCATCGATATTTCAGCTTTTATGGCATTTCACCATGGGATTGATTGACTATTGGGACGTAAGCATATGATATGTTTTGTATCACTCCAGCAATCTTATTATATATGCAGCAGCACATATAAGAAGCAATACTGCTAAGCCACAACCTAATGCTCAATTTTTAATGCATCTTAGTCTGTGTAAATCCTGAACAATTCTGCAGAAAAACTGTGATCATAAGATTGGGAGAATGTTGCTGCTCTTCAGGGAGTCCATATTATTTATACAGTCATCTTTAACCTCCAGTGCACTGGAAATTGGAAGTGTTCTGGTTATGGAATAAATCAGACCTAAAGCAGCTTCCTAGTATAGCATGTATTGCGATGTCATACTGTTATTGATATCATACAGTGCAAGCAACAAGAAATAGCAATTCTCCTTATGCAGTGCATGCAACATTTCTCAAACTTGTATTCTCCTGTTACATGAAAAGGAGTATAAATTTACAAGCAATAAGGCATTGATACCCCTGAATTACGTTCAGTGTTGTACCCTGGCCATTTCAAAATACATTTTTATTAAAAAATGATTTCAAAAATATACTCTCAGGTATCCTAAGTGAGTTAAGCTATCCCTGCAAATATTTGTTACCTCCTCATACAAATTGTAGATCGTCAGCAACAAATATTTTCAGGGATAGCTGCCTGGTTAAGAGATTTTTTTGGCAGAACCACATGATATTTCCTTTCTTGTACCATATGACGGTGCCCCCGAGTGGCCATTTTTAGTGCTTTTTGACGAACAAAGGAATAAG
This sequence comes from Pristiophorus japonicus, assembly GCF_044704955.1. Taxonomy (NCBI): domain Eukaryota; kingdom Metazoa; phylum Chordata; class Chondrichthyes; family Pristiophoridae; genus Pristiophorus; species Pristiophorus japonicus. The sequence continues at coordinate 218,583,835 of NC_091980.1, forward strand.
GATAAAACTGCAATGTGACCCCAGAGGAACCCAAAATATTTAACCTGAAGGAGGGGGTACAGTACCATTAACTTTAAGAAGTGAAATTGGTTTAATGCCGGAAGTCACTCAATGTGGCAGCCTGAGCACCTCCGGGAGGGATCGGGAGTGGAATACTACCAGCTGAAATTCATCCCCCGAACACTTAATTAGCGCTTGGAAAATAGGCACGACGTGGGTCAATTTCTTGCCCAAAATGTTTAAACTAAACAAAGGGATTTTTTTCTGTAAGGTCACTTCTTACAAAAACAGATAAAACACTGTTATATGAGTACAAAGAAATAGTAAAGTATTCTACAGACACATGGAGAACAAAAGGTGAAACAGAATAGGACAGAGCCATTGAAGGATGCATAAGATAACCTCACAGGTAATGACAGCGAAATGGCAGAAATATTGGAGAATGACATTCATTGCCTCAGCTTTTATCAGGTACAGTAACAAGGTGGACATGATATATTTTTTGATTGCTTCTTCTAATGCCAAGACATTTAAAATAGAAACTGGGAAAATAATTGATAAAGTAGTAAATGTTAGAGAGGGTAAAACCGTGGCTCTGGATAGATTGCATTCGCATATACTAAAAGAAGCAAAGGAAGAGATAGCAGAGGCACTATTATATTTACTTGGGAATTGGCAGTATAATTTCATAATTGGCAAATTATGCTAAATTCTGGATTATAGTTAATACTGAGGAGGACTGTGACAAAGTAGAAAGTGTTAATACATTTGTATGATGGGCATGTAAATGGCAAATTAATTTCAATATAAATAAATAGATGTGAGATGGTGCATTTTGATAGGAGGAATAAGGAGGCCACATACTCCTTGGAAAGTAAGTGTCGTGATGGGGTAGAAGAGCAAAGTGATCCAGGAGGAAAGATACACAAATAATTAAAAGCAGGCTAACAAGGTTATGAAAATGCAAACAAAGCACTGGGGTTCATTTCGAGGGTAAGAGAATTGTAAAGCAAAAAATTATGTTAAACATATATAGAACCTTGGTTAGTCCACACATGGGTACAGTTCTCATCTCCCCATTACAAAAAGGATATATAGAGACACTGGAGAAGTTGCAAAGAAGATTTACAAGGATGATACCAGAACTGAGAGGTATATGTATTCAGAACAACTGAACATGCTGGGGCTCTTTCTCTAGAAAAGAGAAGGCTGAGGGATGATTGAATAGAGATGTTTAAAATTATGAAGGCGTTTGATAGGGTAGATGTACAGAAGATGTTACCACTTGTGGGCAGTCCAAAAGTAGAGGTCATAAACCTAAGTTACTTACTAATAAATCCAATAGGAAATTTAGGAGAAATCTCTTTACCCAGAGAGTGGTTTTAATGTGGAGCTTGCTAGCACATGGAGTAGTTATGGTGAATAGCATAGGCTGAGGTCCAACAAAAAACCCGGGACCTAAAAAACAGGTGGTGGATGGAGAAAGCGCAGGAGATACATCAACTGGCCGACAGCCATGATGTGCGAGGATTCAAGGCCACCTCCGGTCCAAACGCCCAAGACCCCACCTCACTACTGGCCAAGAATGGGGACACACTCAAGGACACCGAGGCAATCAGGCCCGCTGGAAGGAGCACTTTGAAGATCTCCTCAATCGAGACTCTGCCTTTGACTCGAGTATTCTCGACTCCATCCCACAGCATGCAACCCGCCACCACCTCAGTGAAACCCCAACATTGCACGGGGTAGGAAAAGCCATAAGACAGCTCAAAAACAACAAGGCTACAGGAGCAGATGGAATCCCTGCTGAGGCACTAAAATATGGCGGCGAGGCACTGTTGGCGCAGATACATGACCTCATCTTTCTCATCTGGATGGAAGAGAGCATGTCGGGAGATCTCAGAGATGCAGTGATTGTAACCATCTTCAAAAAAGGGAACAAGTCCGACTGCGGCAACTACACAGGAATCTCCCTGCTATCAGTCACTGGGAAAGTTGTCACTAGAGTCCTCCTCAACCGCCTTCTCCCAGTGGCCAAGGAGCTCCTCCCGGAGTCACAGTGCGGATTTCGTCCCTTATGGAGCACAGCGGACATGATCTTTGCAGCGCGACAGCTGCAGGAAAAATGCAGGGAGCAGCGCCAGCCCTTATACATGGCCTTCTTCGACCTTAAAAATCTTTTGACACTGTCAACCGCAAGGGTCTATGGAGCGTCCTCCTCCGTTTCGGATGCCCCCAAAAGCTCATTAACATCCTCCGTTTGCTCCACAACATGCAGCCCATGATCTTTACCAACGGATCTATTACAGACATAATTCGCATCCGGACCGGGGTCAAATAGGGCTGTCATCGCCCCAACCCTCTTCTCAATCTTCCTCGCTGCCATGCTCCACCTCACAGTCAACAAGCTCCCCGCTGGCGTGGAATTAAACTACAGAACCAGTAGGAATCTGTTCAACCTTCACCGTCTCCGGGCCAGGTCCAAGACCAACCCAACCTCTATCATCGAGCTACAGTATGCAGATGACGCCTGCGTCTGCGCACACTCGGAGGCTGAACTCTAGGACATTGTCGACGTATTTACAGAGGCGTACAAAAATATAGGCCTTACGCTAAACATCCATAAGACTAAGGTCCTCTATCAGCCTGTCCTCGCTGCAGAGCACTTCCCCCTAGTCATCAAGATCCACGGCACGGCCCTGGACAATGTGGACCATTTCCCATACCTCGGGAGCACAGCCTTCGGCCGCCTGATGAAAAGAGTGTTCGAAAATAAGGCCCTCAAATTTACCACCAAGCTCATGGTCTACAGGGTTGTAGTAATACCCACCCTCCTGTATGGCTCAGAGACATGGACCATGTATAATAGACATCTCAAGTCGCTGGAGAAATACCACCAACGATGCCTCCGCAAGATCCTACAAATCCCCTGGCAGAACAGATGCACCAACATTAGTGTCCTCGACCAGGCCAACATCCCCAACATTAAAGCACTGACCACACTTGATCAGCTCTGCTGGGCGGACCACGTTGTCTGCATGCCAGACACGAGACTCCCGAAACAAGCGCTCTACTTGGAACTCTTTCTTGGCAAACGAGCCAAAGGTGGACAGAGGAAACGTTACCAGGACACCCTCAAAGCCTCCCTGGTAAAGTGCAGCATCCCCACCCCCCACCGAGTCCTGGGAGTCCCTGGCCGAAGACCGCCCTCGGTGGAGGAGATGGATCCAGGAGCGTGCTAAGCACCTCGAGACTCATCGGTGAGTGCATGCGGAAAACAAGCGCAGGCTGCGGAAGAAACGTGCGGCAAACCTGCCCATCCTCTCTTACCCTCAACGACTGTCTGTCCCACTGTGGCCCTCACATTGGACTGTTCAGCCACCTTAGGACTCATTCTAAGAGTGGAAGCAAGTCTTCCTCAATTCTGAGGGACTGCCTATGATGATGATGATGATTAAGGGGAAGCCAACTGAGTACATAAGGGAGAAAGTAATAGAAGGATATGATAGGGTGAGCTAAAAGAAGGTGGGAGAAGGGTCGTGTGAAGCATAAGCACCGGCATGGACCTGTTGGGCTGAATGGCCTATTACTATGGGGAGGATTTAAACTAATATGGCAGGGGGATGGGAACCAATGCAGGGAGACAGAGGGAAACAAAAAGGAGGCAAAAGCAAAAGACAGAAAGGAGATGAGGAAAAGTGGAGGGCGGAGAAACCCAAGGCAAAGAACAAAAAGGGCCACTGTACAGCAAAATTCTAAAAGGACAAAGGGTGTTAAAAAAACAAGCCTGAAGGCTTTGTGTCTTAATGCAAGGAGTATCCGCAATAAGGTGGATGAATTAATTGTGCAAATAGATGTTAATAAATATGATGTGATTGGGATTACGGAGACGTGGCTCCAGGATGATCAGGGCTGGGAACTCAACATTCAGGGGTATTCAACATTCAGGAAGGATAGAATAAAAGGAAAAGGAGGTGGGGTAGCATTGTTGGTTAAAGAGGAGATTAATGCAATAGTTAGGAAAGACATTAGCCTGGATGATGTGGAATCTATATGGGTAGAGCTGCAGAACACCAAAGGGCAAAAAACATTAGTAGGAGTTGTGTACAGACCTCCAAACAGTAATAGGGATGTTGGGGAGGGCATCAAACAGGAAATTAGGGGTGCATGCAATAAAGGTGTAGCAGTTATAATGGGTGACTTTAATATGCACATAGATTGGGCTAACCAAACTGGAAGCAATACGGTGGAGGAGGATTTCCTGGAGTGCATAAGGGATGGTTTTCTAGACCAATATGTTGAGGAACCAACTAGGGGGGAGGCCATCTTAGACTGGGTGTTGTGTAATGAGAGAGGATTAATTAGCAATCTCATTGTGCGAGGCCCCTTGGGGAAGAGTGACTATAATATGGTGGATTTCTGCATTAGGAGGGAGAATGAAACAGTAAATTCAGAGACCATGGTCCAGAACTTAAAGAAGGGTAACTTTGAAGGTATGAGGCGTGAATTGGCTAGGATAGATTGGCGAATGATACTTAGGGGGTTGACTGTGGATGGGCAATGGCAGACATTTAGAGACCGCATGGATGAATTACAACAATTGTACATTCCTGTCTGGCGTAAAAATAAAAAAGGGAAGGTGGCTCAACCGTGGCTATCTAGGGAAATCAGGGATAGTATTAAAGCCAAGGAAGTGGCATACAAATTGGCCAGAAATAGCAGCGAACCTGGGGACTGGGAGAAATTTAGAACTCAGCAGAGGAGGACAAAGGGTTTAATTAGGGCAGGGAAAATGGAGTACGAGAAGAAGCTTGCAAGGAACATTAAGGTGGATTGCAAAAGTTTCTATAGGTATGTAAAGAGAAAAAGGTTAGTAAAGACAAACGTAGGTCCCCTGCAGTCAGAATCTGGGGAAGTCATAACGGGGAACAAAGAAATGGCAGACCAATTGAACAAGTATTTTGGTTCGGTATTCACTAAGGAGGATACAAACAACCTTCCGGATATAAAAGGGGTCAGAGGGTCTAGTAAGGAGGGGGAACTGAGGGAAATCTTTATTAGTCGGGAAATTGTGTTGGGGAAATTGATGGGATTGAAGGCCGATAAATCCCCAGGGCCTGATGGACTGCATCCCAGAGTACTTAAGGAGGTGGCCTTGGAAATAGCGGATGCATTGACAGTCATTTTCCAACATTCCATTGACTCTGGATCAGTTCCTATGGAGTGGAGGGTAGCCAATGTAACCCCACTTTTTAAAAAAGGAGGGAGAGAGAAAACAGGGAATTATAGACCGGTCAGTCTGACCTCAGTAGTGGGTAAAATGATGGAATCAATTATTAAGGATGTCATAGCAGTGCATCTGGAAAATGGTGACATGATAGGTCCAAGTCAGCATGGATTTGTGAAAGGGAAATCATGCTTGACAAATCTTCTGGAATTTTTTGAGGATGTTTCCAGTAAAGTGGACAAAGGAGAACCAGTTGATGTGGTATATTTGGACTTTCAGAAGGCTTTCGACAAGGTCCCACACAAGAGATTAATGTGCAAAGTTAAAGCACATGGGATTGGGGGTAGTGTGCTGACGTGGATTGAGAACTGGCTGTCAGACAGGAAGCAAAGAGTAGGAGTAAATGGGTACTTTTCAGAATGGCAGGCAGTGACTAGTGGGGTGCCGCAAGGTTCTGTGCTGGGGCCCCAGCTGTTTACATTGTACATTAATGATTTAGACGAGGGGATTAAATGCAGTATCTCCAAATTTGCGGATGACACTAAGTTGGGTGGCAGTGTGAGCTGCGAGGAGGATGCTATTAGGCTGCAGAGTGACTTGGATAGGTTAGGTGAGTGGGCAAATGCATGGCAGATGAAGTATAATGTGGATAAATGTGAGGTTATCCACTTTGGTGGTAAAAACAGAGAGACAGACTATTATCTGAATGGTGACAGATTAGGAAAAGGGAAGGTGCAACGAGACCTGGGTGTCATGGTACATCAGTCATTGAAGGTTAGCATGCAGGTACAGCAGGCGGTTAAGAAAGCAAATGGCATGTTGGCCTTCATAGCGAGGGGATTTGAATACAGGGGCAGGGAGGTGTTGCTACAGTTGTACAGGGCATTGGTGAGGCCACACCTGGAGTATTGTGTACAGTTTTGATCTCCTAACTTGAGGAAGGACATTCTTGCTATTGAGGGAGTGCAGCGAAGATTCACCAGACTGATTCCCGGGATGGCGGGACTGATCTATCAAGAAAGACTGGATCAACTGGGCTTGTATTCACTGGAGTTCAGAAGAATGAGAGGGGACCTCATAGAAACGTTTAAAATTCTGACGGGTTTAGACAGGTTAGATGCAGGAAGAATGTTCCCAATGTTGGGGAAGTCCAGAACCAGGGGTCACAGTCTGAGGATAAGGGGTAAGCCATTTAGGACCGAGATGAGGAGAAACTTCTTCACCCAGAGAGTGGTGAACCTGTGGAATTCTCTACCACAGAAAGTAGTTGAGGCCAATTCACTAAATATATTCAAAAGGGAGTTAGATGAAGTCCTTACTACTCGGGGGATCAAGGGTTATGGCGAGAAAGCAGGAAGGGGGTACTGAAATTTCATGTTCAGCCATGAACTCATTGAATGGCGGTGCAGGCTAGAAGGGCTGAATGGCCTGCTCCTGCACCTATTTTCTATGTTTCTATGTTTCTATGTCTATGCTGTAAATTCGATGTAAATATTTAATTTTTTATAAATAATACACTGCCATTTAACAATCCACTTGGAAATAAAAACTTGCTGGTCTAGGATAGAGTATGGGAAGTATTGTAGGCAGAGTACACCTGTATTCAAAGAATTATAATTACTAAAGATCCCAAGGTATTATTCGAAGAAGAGCAGGGGAGTTTATCCCTCAACCAATACCTAAAACAGATGATCTGGTCATTTATTTCATTGCTCTTTGTAGGACCTTGCTGTGCACAAATTGATTATTGCATTTCCTACATTGCAACAGTGACTACACTTTAAAAGTATTTCATTGGCTTTAAAGCACTTTGGGACATCCTGAGGTTGTGAAAAGCGCTATATAAATGCAAGTGTTTCTTTTTTTTCTTTACCTAAATGTTGTGTATGCAATAACTCAATAGACTCAATACTGTAAACTCCGAACAGGTACAAACCTGGCTCTACTTTATTAGGGCCCAAAGTGATTACATTACAAGCTGGCTGACCTTTTATACCTTGGCCGTACACATGTGTGGAAAACCCAATGACCTCCGACAGTAGTGCCACCTGGTGGCTAGTAAACCCAAGCATACATATATGACAATATCCCCCTTTAAGATATTAGTAACGGTCTTTTTACAAATTGAGACGGTCCGGGGCTTTCCGCTCCTGAGTTGAACGTCTGATGGGAGTGGCAATGACCAAGTCAGGGATTGAAAGTCCAGATTCATTGACGATAGCGGAGTCCTCTGATGACTGAGGGTAGGTTGGTTGGTCACTGATTGTGTCTTCCTCAGACTGTTCTGGTTCATCCGTGTGCCGCAGCTTTATCTGATCGACATGTTTCCTGCATGTCTGCCCATTCTTGAGCTTAACTATAAACACTCTGTTACCCTCCTTGGCCATAACAGGACCGGCGATCCATTTGGGACCTTGACCATAATTCAGTAGAAACACAGGATCATTGATAGAAATGTCGCGTGACACAGTAGCGCGATCATGATATCCTTGCTGACTTTGACATCTGTATTCAACACGATTATTCAAATCAAGAGAGAGCCTGGTCTTGAGACCTTTCTTCATCAATAGTTCAGCAGGGGAGATCCCAGTGAGAGTATGGGGTCTTGTCCTGTAACTAAGCAATATGTGTGACAAGCGAGTTTGCAGTGAACCTTGAGTTACACGTTTCATACTCTTCTTGATGATTTGGACCGCACGCTCTGCTTGTCCATTGCATGCGGGTTTGAATGATGCTGACCTCGCATGTTTGATACCATTGAGTTTCATGAACTCTTGAAACTCCATACTGTTGAAGCAAGATCCATTGTCACTTACAACAATGTCAGGCAGCCCATGCGTAGCAAACATGACATGAAGGCTCTCAAATGATAGCTGTGGATGTGCTGGATGATATGATTGTACACTCTATCCACTTGGAATAAGCATCCACCACAACTAAGAACATCTTTCCCAGGAAGGGACCTACAAAGTCGATGTGGATCCTGGACCATGGTTTAGATGGCCACGACCATAGCCTCAGCGATGATTCCACTGGTGCTTTACTAAGCTGCATGCAAGTGTTGCACTGATGCGCACATGATTCCAGATCAGAGTCAATTCCAGGCCACCATACATGAGGCCTGACAATGGCTTTCATCATGACAATACCGGGATGCGTGCTATGTAGATCATGTACAAATTTCTCTCTGCCTTCCCCACAGTATACAATCTGATTGAATGGATTGTTCGTCTTTGCGATGGATGTAAGGTTTGGTCTCCTCACACATTTGCTTAGGTATGGCAGACTAATCACCACTAAGGATACAACATTTCACAACCGATAACATCGGGTCCTGGCTGATCCAGGTCTTAACTTGTTGGGCCGTGACAGGGGTTCGTTCACTTTCAAAAGCATCCATGACTATCAGTAGGTCAGCCGGTTGTGGCGTTTCCACCTCCGGTGTGGGCAATGACAGACAGCTCAATGCATCGGCACAATTCTCAGTGCCAGGTCTATGGTGAATGACATAATCATAGGCAAATAATGTCAGCGCCCACCTTTGGATGCGGGACGATGCATTGGTATTGATTACTTTGTTTTCCAAAAACAATTAAATGAGTGGCTTGTGATCTGTTTCCAGTTCAAACCGAAGACCAAACAGGTACAGATGCATCTTTTTAATCCCATACACAAAGGCTAGTGCTCCTTTCTCTACCATGCTGTAGGCTCTTTCCACCTTTGACAAATTTTTTGAAGCATATGCAATAGTTTGTAATTTGCCCGACTCATTAGCTTGTTGGAGCACGCAACCAACTCCCTATGACGAAGCATCACAGGCCAATACTAAACCCTTCCATGGATCATAATGTAACAGCAGCTTGTTAGAGCAAAGCAGATTAGTAGCTTTCTCAAAAGCTCTCTCTTGAGACGCACCCCAAACCCTATTGTCGTCTTTTCTTAACAGAATGTGCAGTGGCTCAAATAAGGTGCTCAAACTAGATAAGAAATTACCGAAGTAGTTGAGTAGACCAAGGAATGAACGCAGCTCCGTCACATTCAGCTCCGTCATATTCTGAGGCTTGGGTGCATTTTTGATGGCCTTGGTTTTCGAGTCCGTAGGCGTGATGCCGTCAGCAGCAATTTTCCTCCCCAGGAATTCGACTTCCGGTGCCATGAAGGCGCACTTTGAGCGTTTCAGTCTGAGTCCCACTTTGTCCAGACGATGTAGAGCCTCTTCCAGGTTGTTCAGATGTTCGGCAGAGGCACAACCTGTGACCAGTATGTCATCTTGGAACATGAAGGTTCCGGGGACGGACTTCAGTAGACTCTCCATGTTCCTCTCAAATATGGCTGCAGCCGAGCAAATTCCAAAAGGGCACCTGTTGTAGATAAACAATCCTTTATGAGTGTTAATGCACGTAAGTTTCTTTGACATGTTGACCAGCTCCTGTGTCATGTAGGCCGACATCAGATCCAGTTTTGTGAATGACTTCCCCCCGGCTAGCGTTGCAAACAGGTCATCAGCCTTCGGTAATGGCTATTGATCCTGTTTTGAAACTTGGTTGATCGTAACCTTGTAGTCTCCACAAATCCTGACAGTGCCATCACTTTTCAACACGGGAACCATGGGGCTGGCCCATTCGTTAAATTCGACCGGTGATATAATCCCTTCATGCTGGAGTCTGTCCAGTTCGATTTCGACCTTCTTCCTCATCATGTACGGAACTGCCCGAGATTTATGATGGATGGGTCTTGCATCTGAGTCCATGTGGATCTGCACCGTGGCTCCTGTGAAATTGCCAATGCCTGGTTCAAAAAGTGAGGGGAACTTGCTCAGCACTTGAGCACATGCAGTATCCTCCGACGATGACAATGCTTTGATCTCGTTCCAGTTCCATTTGATTTTTTCTAACCAGTTCCTGCCAAACAGCGTTGGACCATTGCCTGGAACAATCCATAAAGGTAAATCGTGAACCGCACCAACATACAACACTTTGATTACTGCACTGCCAATCACCGTTATGAGTTCTTTAGTGTACATATGCAACTTGGCATTGACTGGACTCAGCTTAGGCCTCACAGCCTTAGTATCCCACAGACTGTCGAATGTCCTCTGGCTCATTATTGATTGACTCGCACCTGTGTCCAATTCTATCGATACCGGCACACCATTAAGTTTTGCATTAATCAGTATCGGTTGGCTGTTTGTTAGGAATGGCTACAGTCCATACACTTCCTCCTCTGGTATCTCAGATTGCATATCCGGATCCGCGCTAGACTGGTCATCATCCTCCACATGGTGTGTTGCAGCACGCTTGCTCAGTTGCGGACACATGCCTGGAGATGCCCCACTCTCGAACAGCCTTTACAAATATACTGATCAAACCGACACTGATGATGCCGATGATTTCCCCCACAATGCCAACACGGTAATATCGGATTCATTCCCCTTGGTGGACTTTGAGTAGCCACAGGTTTTGCGTACGCAGTCGGGTAGGCCCTGACATATGCAGCGCTGCCAAACGACGATACTATCTTGTTTACAGTACGTGCCGAGCTCCGATTTTTCAATGATATCTGCTTTAAGCTTTTGTCCGTCGTCATCCTGGCCCTTAGAACGAACATGCGTATAGAATCGATATCTTGAGATGATGATGCCTTCATCTGGTTTGAGATGGTCACATACCAGAGCACACAATGTTTCATAGTCCTTGTCCATTGGACTTAAGGGTGAGAGGAGATTCTTTATGAGTCCTTAGATTTTCAGACCGCAAACCGTGAGGAGGACCGCCCAGCGCCGAACTGCATCTGCCTCTTTCTCCATTTTGTTGGCCACGAAGTACTGGTTCAAGCGGGCTACAAAGTCTGCCCAATCTTCTCCCTCCATGAATCGCTCCAGAATTCCAATTGTGCCAATTTTTTCATGCAAAGGTTCTTGTTACCTCGTCGCCAAATGTTGTGTATGCAATAACTCAATAGACTGAATATTGTAAACTCCGAACAGGTACAAACCTGACTCTACTTTATTAGGGCCCAAAGTGATTACATTACAAGATGGCTGGCCTTTTATACCTGGGCCGTACACATGTGCGCACAGCCCAATGACCTCCAACAGTGGCGCCACCTGGTGGCTAGTAAACCCAAGCATACATACATGACACTAAAAATGAATGATTTACATTCTTCTTCCTTTGGTTCTACTCCACATAACTATAGGCAATTTCTAATGCGGTCATACCTCAAGAGCTCAGACATTAGAGGGATGCTGATGGTTCTTAAAGTGGTCAACTGATTAAGGCAGTGAATAGCTGAGCCATGCAGACGAGGCAGATCTCCGATCTATACTGAATTAGTTCATCTCAACTGGGGTGAACGTGGGTGGGGCTCTGTTTTTGCTTGAGCACCTTTAGGTTAGGGAGGTGAAAATTGACCACTCATGACTTCCCCCTTCTCCACCCAGAAGTAAACGTTTGTAGACAACAGGCTGGGCCTAACTATTTGTTTTCTGCAAACTCTCATTCTTTGAGTTAATACATGAAGAATAGCTATTTTAGCAAGGTACTAGAGGGTATCCAACTGTTATGAAACTACCTGGAAAGCAGTAACTGCCTTAAGGAAAGGCAAGAAAAACAGTGGAAAAAGGAAGGAAAAAATTCTGAAATGAATTTCTGGCCTTGGTTGTTGAAGCCTCCAACCAATCTGCCATGTTAAGTCAGCCCTCCATCCATAATTTCACATTACCTAACAAATCAGACCCTTCATTCTATGCAATACCTCATAGCGTTTAACAGAGAGAAAATATTCCATTGTGCCAGCAATAGAAGAGAACCCAGCAAACTGCATTCTCCCTCTGAGCTACAAGATCAAGGCTATAATATCTACTGGAAGTATTCAGGACACTCCACTGAGCTGCTCTGCAGGTGTCCTTCCTGTCTGCGTGATGCAAAGCAGCCCATGGCATTTCCTACTGTTCTGATGGAATGTCCTATAAGTCAGCCTGGGGCATTTTCTCACCGGTTGCATGGATAGAGAACCTAATTTTTTGACTCCATTGGAAGTACAAAGTTGTACGTATTTTCTAGATTATTTGATCCCATCTATATAGAAGGTAAGGGCAGTATTGCTGTTTGCATAATAGAATGTTTTCATGAATGAGGGTGTCAGCAGCAGATAAGCTGAGGCAGAGACAGACAATGTTACAGAGGTGGAAGTAGGCGGTCTTGGTGATTACAAGGATATGGAGTCGGAAGCTCAGCTCAGGGTCAAATAGGACGCCAAGGTTGTGAACAGTCTGGTTCAGCCTCAAATAATAGCCAGGGAGAGGGATAGAGTTTGTGATGGGGCATGAAGACAACGTAGGAATTTTCTGCTCATCCAATCTTGGATGTCAGAGAAGCAGTGTGACAAATCAAAGGCAATAGAGGGGTTGAGAGAGGTGGTAGTGAGGTAGAGCTGGGTGTGGTCAGCATACATGTGGAACCTGACGTTGTGTTTTTGGATATTCATAGTCAAAGTAGTCAGTGCCTGGATGGCAGAGATCCTAGTTCTTATCACATCTATTGTCTAGAATAGTTGTAGAATACTATGACACATGGGGTGGATTTTATTATTTGGTCCTCCTAGCACAGCGCTTCACTCGACAGGAAAGCATATTGGGAATTTGGGCACAACGATCAGTGCATCACATTTTTCCATTTATTTAAATTCTTAATATATTCTCATTGTGCCAAGCTCTGTACTAGGAACAATAATTTGGAAAATCTACCCCCTAATTTATATACTTTAATAGGTAACATTATCTTAATTATTCTGATGTTGGTTTAAAATAATGGCCCCTAATTTGCGGTCAGCGGCAAAGCAAAGATGTTTGTCACTGGCTCAGAAGTAAGCTTTACACAAAGAACTTGCAATATCTGTGGTGAGAAGTTCGACTTTTTCAACATGCATGATGGGAATCCTGTAGTGCTGCTGTGATGTCAACACGCTGTCTAAGCGGCCAATCACATTGCAGAATTCTCAGACAGGGAACTAGGAAATAGAAAGCATTAATAACCAAGCACTTTCAGGTAGTGAGTCCCAGACCCCCACAAACTTCTGGGTGAAAAACATTCACATCTACTCCCCTCTAATCCTTCTACCAATTACTTTAAATCTATGGCCTCCTGGTTATTGACCCCTCTGCTAGGGGAAATAGATCCTTCCTATCCACTCTATCTAGGCCCCTCATAATTTTATACACCTCAATCAAGTCTCCCCTCAGCCTCCGCTGTTCCAAAGAAAACAACCCCAGCCTATCCAATCTGTCCTCATAGCTAAAATTCTCTAGTCCTGGCAACATCCTCGTAAATCGCCTCTGTATCCTCTCTAGTGCAATCACATTTTTCCTGTAATGTGGTGACCAGAACTGTATCCAGTACTTTAGCTGTGGCCACTAGTGTTTTATACACTTCAATCATAACCTCCCTGCTTTTATATTCTATCCCTCGGCTAATAAAGTAAAGTATCCCCTATGCTTTCTTAACCACTTTATCTACGTGGCCTGCTACATTCAGGGATCTGTGGACATTCACTAAGGTCCCTCTGTTCCTCTACACTTCTCAGTGTCCTACCATTTAATGTGTATTCCCTTGACTTGTTAGCCCTCCCCAAATGCATTACCTCACACTTCTCCGGATTGAATTCCATTTGCCACTTGTTCTGCCCACTTGACCAGTCCATTGATATCTTCCTACAGTTCTACAGCTATCTCCCTCACTAGCAACCACATGGCCAATTTTTGTATCATCTGCAAATTTCTTAATCATGCCCCCTACATTGAAATCTAAAGCATTGATCTATACCATAAAAAGCAAGGGACCTAGTACTGAGCCCTGCGGAACCCCACTGGAACCAGCTTTCCAGTCACAAAAACGTCCTTCGACCCTTTGCTTCCTGTCACTGAGCCAATTTTAGATCCAACTTGCCACTTTCTCTTGGATCCCATGGGCTTTTACTTTTCTGACCAATCCGTCAAAAGCCTTGCTAGAATCCAATTAGACTACATCAAACACATTACCCTCATCAACCCTCCTCAAAAAAATTCAATCAAATTAGTCAGACATGATCTTTCCTGAACAAATCCATGCTGACTGTCCCTGATTAATCTGTGCCTTTCTAAATGGCGATTAATACTGTCCCTCAGAATTTTTTCCAAAGAATCCTTCATATTATTATCTGCAGTTACAAGACCCATCAGCACTAGTTGGGTCTTTGTCTATCTGCTTATATATTTGTTACCAACCTCAGACATATGGTAGAGAAAATGTAATCACTTTCTCCAAATACTACATTCTACAATGTTTTATAGCAAAAATATATCCCCACTTTTCCTGGTATAGAGATGTTCTTTGGTGGGTAAAATCAGCTAATCTGTACCAAAGTCATCATCGTCATCATAGGCAGCCCCTCGGAATCGAGGAAGACTTGCTTTCTCTTTTAAAATGAGTCCTTAGGTGGTTGAACAGTCCAATACGAGAGCCACAGTCCCTGTCACAGGTGGGACAGATAGTTGTTGAGGGAAAGGTTGGGTGGGACAGGTTTGTCACACGCTCTTTCCGCTGCCTGCGCTTGATTTTTGCATGCTTTTGGCGATGAGACTTGAGGTACTCATCGCCCTCCCAGATCACTTCCTCTACTTAGGGCGATTTTTGGCCAGGGACTCCCAGGTGTCAGTGGGGAAGTTGCATTTTTTCAGGGAGGCTTTGAGGGTGTTCCTGTAATGTTTCCTCTGCCCACCTTTGGCTCGTTTGCCGTGAAGAAGTTCCGAGTAGAGTGCATGCTTTGGGAATCTCGTGTCTGGCTTGTGAACGATATGACCTGCCCAACGGAGCTGACCAAGTGTGGTCAGTGCTTCAATGCTGGGGATGTTGGCCGGGTCGAGGACGCTAATGTTGGTGCGTCTGTCCTCCCGGGGATTTGTAGGATCTTGCGGAAACATCGTTGGTGGTATTTCTCCAGCAACTTGAGGTGTCTACTGTACATGGTCCATGTCCCTGAGCCATACAGGAGGGCGGGTCTTACTACAGCCCTGTAGACCATGAGCTTGGTGGCAGTTTGGAGGGCCTGATCTTCAAACACTCTTTTCCTCAGGCGGCCGAAGGCTGCACTGGCACACTGGAGGCGGTGTTGGATCTCGTCGTCAATGACTGCTCTTGCTGCTAAGAGGCTCCCAAGGTAAGAGAAATGGTCCACATTGTCCAGGACCGCGACGTGGATCTTGATGACTGGGGGCCAGTGCTGTGCGGCGGGTCAGGTTGGTGAAGGACCTTTGTCTTACGGATATTTAGCGTAAGGCCCATGCTTTCGTAGGCCTCAGTAAATACGTCGACTATGTCCTAGAGTTGAGCCTCTGTATGTGCAAAGACGCAGGCGTCGTCGTACCAAAGTACTACAGGCATCAATACATTTAGTTGTGAAAGTAGCAAACTCACAGAGAGATAAGCAACGATATTGTAAATTCAGGAGACTAAATATTGGAGAAAAATATGATGGAAAAGACACCATATTGTTACAATAAATATATCACATCTTGAAATTGTATTTAGAACATGACCAGTTAAATGTCAGAAAATTAATAAACAATTTCTCAAAAACAGCTGCAGTATGAGTTTTACACAACTACAACAAATTGAGTGTATGCAAAGTGATCACTTTGAATTATTCCATACTAATTGATGTTTTATATTTTGACAGTTTGGTACATTTGTTCATTGTGCAAAAGAGAAATCTGAGAATACTGATTAATATCTGCTTAGTATGAATCTCAATAATCTTCACAATAATAGGCAGAAAATATATAAATGAACATTGTTTCTTTTAGATGAACCAAACTCTTTATTTAGGTTCCTTAAAATTGTACTTAGTGGTTACTCCCATTTATGGAGTCTGATTTTGATAAATGCATTGCAGTGCCAAACAGTTTTCATCAGTCAATTATATTCTAACCTTTCAGAAATCTGAATCTAAAAATTGATTTTTGAAAAGCTGACACAGTTTCTAACAGAATATATCTGCTGTATAAGAATTGATGCAGAAAAGGAAAGTAAAAATATTAAAGTTACTAATTGTTGTCTCGCCTTAGATATGTTTAAAACAAACATTATTTAATAATCATTTTCTTAAATGGCTCTTAACTATGTTTCACTACATGTACTATATGGATGGGAATGGCAAACACTACACTCAATAACTGATTCTTTGACAATGTCGTGGTTACTTCCCTAACTTTTTGTTATCACTTCTGAGGTCTGTTTTCACCTCTATCAAGTTCCTTTGGACGGTTTATTAATTAAAAGTACTACGCAAATGGAAATGTGTGTTTTATACATGCGTGTATTATGTAAACCATACTGAATTTCATATTATGTAGACTCTAAGAAAGAACAAATGTCTGGCAGATGTCACTGAACACATTGCTTAAGTTTAGCCTCTATTCAACAATATGCTAACATTCTGTCTTGACATCAGTCAATAAAATTTGGCAATATTGCAAAGATGGCAGATTAATTACAGATGAAGTAATTGGTCCATCTAAATTTATCTAATCAGAAAAATGTGAAAGTCTCCCCATTGTAGTATCCAATTATTTCTTAAATGATTCCAGGGTTTTCATCTCCACTACTCTATCTGGAAGTTTATTTTGTACAATGATCATTTTTTGTGAGAGGAAGATTTTTCTAATATCAGTCCTAAATTTGCAGTACAATATGGCTAATTTCTATGCTGAAAAGCCCGAATATCTCCAGACTTTCCACGTAACTCAGAACTTTAACACTAGGGGTCAGTCGCAAGGCCCTTAACTGTCTCCTTCATGCCTTGCTAACCAGAATTGGACATGGCACTCAATGTGTGATATGACTATAGCACAGTACAGTTTGATTATCCCTTCTTCTGAATTATATTTGACTGTTTTAGTTATATAGTTCAAAATTCTATTGGCTGCTGTGAATTGCTTGAACATGTTTAATGTTGCATTTTTTAGTGCTCTTATGATTTTGCTCCCAGGTTGCTGGGGAGGTTAATCTTTAATTCCTGAAGACTTCAGGGCAATTTGAGAGTGCTGCCAACCCTATGTGCAGTACTTTACACTTACCTTCATTAAATTTCATCTGCCATAGTTCTGTCCAATAACATATTTTGTCCAACTGATTCTATAATTTCTGTGCAGTTTCATCCAATTCCATTAGTCTTTTTAGTTGGAATCATCTGCAAATTTGGCGGGGGTGCATTGAGTTTTTGAATCCAGATAAATCAAATCCCAAACTCATAATTCTGCCTTTATTATAGAAAATATTGGACTCAGAAGATCAGGTGAAGTAAATATCTATTAATAGTGGAGTGGGAATGATCACAAAAAAAAATATCATCAATGGTTTCAGATTCTGTCATAAACCATGCAAGCAAAGGTCAATCAGTTTGAGTTCTCAGGTTACATTTTCCTCATTACATCCATTCCCATGCACCAATAATATCTTGCTATCTCATCATAGAATCACAGACGTTTACATCACAGAACTGTGATGAGGAGGAATTTCTTCTCTCAGAAGGTTGTAAATCTGTGGAATTCGCTGCCTGAGAGAGCTGTGGAAGCTGGGACATTGAATACATTTAAGGCAGAGATAGACAGTTTCTTAACCGATAAGGGAATAAGGGATTATGGGGAGCGGGCAGGGAAGTGGACCCGAGTCCGTGATCGGATCAGCCATGATCATATTTGTTATGTATGTACATGCTGTTTGTAGCCATCAGATGGTGTCATTGTTGGAGGCCACTGAGCAGCATGCACATGGTGCTGCTCTGGTATAAAATGCCAGCCATTTTGTGAGTCAGGCACTTTGGGCCTAAATAAAGCAGAAGCAAGGTTGTACCTTGCTTAGTTAAACAGTACTCAGTTTGAATCTTTATTGCATACATAACAGTATTAAATGGCGGAGCAGGCTCGAGGGGCCGTATGGCCTACTCCTGCTCCTATTTCTTATGTTCTTATGAAGGAGGCCATTCCACAAAGCAAAGCTATCTAATCATAGAATCATAGAATGGTTACAGCACAGAAGGAGGCCATTCGACCTGTTGAGCCTGTGCCAGCTCTTTGCAAGAGCACTCCAGCCAGTCACACTCCCCTGCCCGTTCCCCGTAGCCCTGCAAATATTTTTCCTTCAGGTACTTTTCCTATTCCCTTTGGAAAGCCACAATTGAATCTGCCTCCACCACCCTCTCAGGCAGTGAATTCCAGATCATAACCACTCGCTGCAAACAAAAGTTTTTCCTCATATCGCCTTTGGTTCTTCTGCCAATCACCTAAAATCTGTGTCATTTGGTTCTCGACCCTTTCGCCAATGGGAACAGTCTCCTCTGACTAGACCCCCTCATGATTTTAAACACCTCAATCAAATCTCCTCTCAACCTTCTCTGCTCTAAGGAGAACAATCCCAGCTTCTCCAGTATATCCACGTAACTGAAGTCCCTCATCTCTGGAACCATTCTTGTAAATCTTTTCGGCACCCTCTCTAAAGGCCTTCATATCCTTCCTAAGGTGTGGTGCCCAGAATTGGACACAATACTCCAGTTGAGGTCAGAGCAGTGTTTTATAAAGGTTCAAAATAACTTCCTGGCTTTTGTACTCTATACCTCTATTTATAAAGCCCAGGATCCCGCATGTTTTATTAACTGCTTTCTCAAGCTGCCGTACCAGCTTCAACAATTTGTGCACATATACCCCCAGTTCTCTCTGTTCATGCACCCCCCTTTAGAATTGTACCCTTTAGTTTAAATTACCTCTCCTTGTTCTTCCTACCAAAATGTATCACTTCTCACTTTTCTGCATTAAATTTGATCTGCCACATGTCCGCCTATTCCACCAGCCTGTCTATATCTTCTTGAAGTCTATCAATTCCTCCTCACTGTTCACTATACTTCCAAGTTTTGTGTCATCTACAAATTTTGAAATTGTGCTCTGTACTCCCAAGTCCAAGTCATTAATATATATCAAGAAAAGCAGTGGTACCAGTACCGACCCTGAGGGAACACCACTGTATACCTTCCTCCAGTGCTATTAACAACTGTGTTTCCTGTCACTTAGCCAAGTGATGAGGATCGGATAAGGCTCAGGCTGAGCAGAGGAGCTAACTTGTGACATTTGGTGCAGAAAGATTTGCAGCCAAGGTCAACATGAGCAACAGTACAGTTGATGTGAGGTGAGGTATCTACTGCTCTGAATTTCTATACAAGTGCCATTTTCCAGACATCCACTAGACAGGGATCACCCAGTATGCAGTGAACTGATGCCTTCATAATGTGACTGAAACTCGGTCCAAGAGCTGGTGCCTCAACTATTCACTATATTTATTAGTGACTTAGATAGCGCAATAGAGAGCCATAAATGCAAGCTTGCCAATGACACAAATATTGATGGCATTGTAAGTAGTATAGACGAAGCATAAAATTACAAAGAGACATTGATAGATTAAATGAGTGGGTAAAACTGTGACAGATGGATTGCAATGCACATTTCATCCATTTTGGACCAAAAAAAGGATAGATCTGATTATTTTTTTACTTAGGATTACATAGAATTACATAGAATATACTACACAGAAACAGGCTATTCAGCCCAACCAGTCCATGCCGGTGTTTACACTCCACTTGAGTCTCCTCCCGTCTTTCCTCATCTAAATCTATCAGCATAACCCTCAATTCCCTTCTCCCTCATATGCTGGTCAAGCCTCCCCTTAAATGCATCCAAACTATTCACTTCAACCACTCCGTGGTCACAAGTTCCACATTCTCACCACTCCTTGGGTAAAGAATTTTCTTCTTAATTCACTATTAGATTTCTTGGTGATTATCTTATCTTGCTGGCCTCTAGTTATATCCAGTGTCCATGTACACAGATCACTAAATTGTAGTGGTCAGGTACAAAAAATAATCAAAAAGACTAATGAAATGTTAGCCTTTATATCTAGAGGGCTAGAATATAAAGGGGAGAAAGTTTTGCTACAACTATATAAAGCCCTAGTTAGAGCACATCTGGAGTACTATGTACAGTTAAGAAAGGATATATTGGCCTTGGAAGGAGTGGAGTGCAGATTCACTGGAATGTTATCAGGGCTCCAAGGGTTAGATTCTGAGGAGAGATTACATAAACTAAGCTTGTATTCCCTGGAATATAAAAGATTAAAGGGTGATTTAATTGAATTTTAGGATTTTGAAAGAAATTGATCGGATAGGTAGAGAGAAACATTTTCTGCAGTCTAGGACAAGGTAACCTAACCTTAAAATCAGAACCCGGCCATTCAGGAGAGAAGTTAGGAAACACTTCCTCATGCAGCAGGTGTAGAAGTGTGGAACTCTCTCCCACAAAAGCAGTGGATGCTAGCTCAATTATTAATCATAATTCTGAGTTCAATAGATTTTTGTTAGCCAAGGGTATTATGGAATATGGAGTCAAGACGGGTAAATGGAGTTAGCTACAGATCAGCCATGATCTCATTAGAACAGGCTCGAGGGGCTGAATGGCCTACTCCTGTTCCTATGTTCACACCATTTTATGCAGCTCAGCATAAACCATGAGGAGCAGGATCAAATGCATCTTGATCACTACCAGCTGATCCACTTCCCCAAAGTGCAAGACATTATTCATTGCGCTTACATTGCCATTCATGCACCTCTTCATAACATAATAGGTAAGACTTCCACTTCCTCAAAATATAGATGGTTTGGAACCAGCAGCTGAAAATCATGGTTGCAAATGAACATTACCCAGAAGTATCTATGATTCCTTCATTTTG
The DNA here is from genome assembly GCF_044704955.1 of Pristiophorus japonicus. Lineage (NCBI taxonomy): Eukaryota > Metazoa > Chordata > Chondrichthyes > Pristiophoridae > Pristiophorus > Pristiophorus japonicus. The sequence goes on from NC_091980.1 coordinate 218,604,868, forward strand.
ATGCAATCCAATGTGCTAAAATTGTTTGAAGGAAAAGGCCATGAGAAGGTCTTGCTCCTCTGATAAAAGGGTTTCATGATGTAACTGTTATATATGTGGACTTGTAGGTACTCTGTGCGGCCACCAGAGGTCTCATCCCCTGAAGTCCTAAGGAATCCCATAATCCCTTGGGAGCACAGGTATTGAAGGAGGCTTCACAGGTTGGAGAGGCACTCTGGAGACCTGCAATAAAAGACTAAGGTCACACTTTACTTTGAGCTCACAGTGTTCATTCAGTCTGACTCTTTCTCCATACACAACAGTAACGTGTGCTGCTGACCCAGGTTGCTCACTCAACAAGTTTTTAGTGTGCTTAAGAAATACTTTTTGTTTGGGTTGCTCAGTTGCGATGTTGTCATTTTGTCAGTTGCAAAAATTGTTGCAATCTATAGTGTAGTGCACAATATTAGCATGTAGACCCTGACCTGCGAAAAACCACCAGCCGCAGGTCAGGGCCATAAAAGGAGTGGAGATGCAACTGCCTGGGAGCAGCGTGGAGGCATGCAACTTCAGGGAGCAGCGCCAGCTGGTGCAGGAGGGCGACGACTTGGAGAAAGGCGACTGGAGTGGACATCGGCAAAATCAAGGTCACTGATTGGAGCGTGGGCAGATACAGCAGGAGAGACGGCAAGCAGTAGAGGAGCAGCGAGATCGGGGTGAAGGAGAAGCGAGAAATTATAGAGCGACGTGATCGGGGCCCAGGAGCGGCGTGAGTTCAGGGCCCAGAAGAAGCGAGGGCCCAGCGGCAGCGCGGGCCAGCCCACACTGCAATATGTGTGCGCACAAGATCTGTGCAGAAGAGCTGGTCTCCAGTCGTCTTGGTTAATCCTTGCCACTGGAACAAGACCTCGCTCTGTCAAGTCCGTGTGGTGGCTGGTGTGCAACGGTCACCACACGTTAAAAAAAATCCACACACAGGCATCTTCCACCCTTCAACATGTAGTTCAGGACCTGGAATATCAGGTCCTTCATTGAAATACCTGTGAACTCATCCCTTTTTGGTGTGGAAGCAAGTCATCCTCGATACTAGGGACTGCCTAAGAAGAAGCACAATATTACTATTGACAGAGATCGAGCATTGGAATAGCACAGGGGCAATAGGAAGAGAGGGAGCTGAAGAAGTAGGTGCCAAAGAGGCAGGAGATGAGGCTAACAGCAAGCTGTTGGAGCACAATATAGACTGCTTCCTTTGATAGCATTTTTATTTCCTTATTTGTATAAGACTAAACTTATTGCTTTCTGTTTACGATTGGCAATGTTTTTTCCCCTTTTGAAATAGTTGCATTCGTCTCACATTTAATTTTGGGAATTAAAGCACAACATGCAACTTTTCACGAAAAAATGCTTTTTAATTGACCTCTTTTGTATTTGGTAGAGTGCACATCTGTTATGTCCAGAATAAAGTAATGTGATTGAGTACTGTAGACGTGAGTAAGTGTGACCTTAGTCTCTTTATTCTAACTCCAGAGTCTTGGTACAGCATGCTTGTATACAGTGCTCCCAAGGGATGCTGGGATCCCTTGGGACTCTAAAAGATACGCCCTCTGGTGGCAGTAGAATGCTGGTTACATAGGGCTGCATACATAACATCACTCCCTCCCAAAATCAATAGTACACTTATTTACAGGGTGAGACGATCTGGGGCTTTTCACTCCCTAGTCGATCGTCTCGGTACAAATGCAGGTGCAGGTGAGTTGGTTGGTTCGTCGCTGGGCTGCTGCGCAGCTGGCCTTGCCGGGCTGCTAGGGATGATGAGTTCAGCTTCGTGGTCAACCATGATGTCGGTTGCCACTTGTGTGTGTGTATTGGAGGGTCGAAGTTGGTGGTGTCCTCTTCAGGTTGCTCGTGGCTGTCTGTGAATCGCAGTTTGGTTTGGTCCAACTGCTTTCTGCAAGTTAGTCCATTTATTGTTTGAACTGAAACACCCTACTCCCTTCTTTGGCTATGATAGTGCCAGCAAGCCATTTGGGACCATGTCCATAGTTGAGTACAAATACAGAGTCATTGACTTTAATATCGCATGACAAATTTGCGCAATCATGGTATATGCTTTGCTGATGCCGCCTGCCCTCGACGTGATCATGGAGATCAGGGTAGATGAGAGAAAGCCTTGTTTTGAGCACCCTTTTCATGAGCAGCTCGGCTGGGGGAACCCCAGTGAGCGAGTGGGGTCTGGTGCGGTAGCTGAGCAGGACGCGGGACAGGCAGGTCAGCAGGGAGTCTTCCGACACGTGTTTCAAGCTTTGCTTGATGGTTTGGAACTGCCCGTTCTGCCTGGCCGTTGGATGCGGGCTTGAACGGTGCAGATGTGACCTGCTTGATCCCAAAACAGGTCATGAATTCCTTGAATTCAGCGCTGGTGAAGCAGGGCCCGTTGTCGCTGACAAGGACATCAGGCAGGCCGTGCGTGGCAAACATGGCTCGTAGGCTTTCGATGGTGGCCATGGACGTGCTCACAGACATTATTACACACTCAATCCACTTAGAATAAGCATCCACAACAACCAAGAACATTTTGCCTAGAAATGGGCCAGTGGAAGTCAACGTGAATCCTAGACCACGGTTTGGAGGGCCATGACCACAAACTTAGCAGTGCCTCCCTAGGTGCATTACTCAGTTGAGAGCAAGTGTTGCATTGGTGCATTCAAGACTCCAAATCTGAGTCGATGTCGGGCCACCACACATGGGATCTGGCTATAGCTTTCATCATTACTATGCCTGGGTGGGTGCTGTATAGGTCGCGTATGAACGTTTCCCTGCCTTTCTTGGGCAAAACCACACGATTACCCCACAAAAGACAGTCCACCTGTATGGACATTTCTCTTTACGCCGCTGGAATGGCTTGATCTCTTCATGCATCTCCGCTGGGACGCTGGACCAGCTCCCATGGAGGACACAGTTTTTTTTACAGGGGACAGTAAAGGATCCTGGCTGGTCCAGGTCCTGATCTGGCGGGTCGTAACGGGTGACTTTTTGTTTTCAAATGCATCCATCACCAAGAGCAAGTCTGCAGACTGTGCCATTTCCACCCCGGTGGTGGGCAATGGTAGCCGACTGAGGGTGTCAGCGCAGTTCTCTGTGCCTGGCCTGTGGCGAATTACATAGTTATATGCAGACAGCGTGAGCGCCCATCTTTGGATGCGAGCAGAAGCATTGGTATTGATACCTTTGCTCTCTGAGAATAGCGATATGAGCGGCTTATGGTCAGTTTCTAATTTGAACTTAACCCAAACGGACACTGGTGCATTTTTTTTCCCCGTAAACGCAAGCTTCTTTTTCAATCATGCTGTAGGCCCTTTTGGCCTTGGACAAGCTCCTGGACGCATAAGTAACCGGTTGCAATGTTCCCGATTCATTTGCTTGTTGTAACACACACCCGACCCTGTACGAAGACGCATCGCAAGCTAGCACTAAACGTTTACAAGGATCATACAGGACAAGCAGTTTGTTGGAACATTACAGATTTCTGGCTTTCTCAAAAGCTGTCTCTTGTGATTTCCCCCATACCCAGTCATCTCCCTTGTGTAGCAACAGGTGTAGAGGTTCTAGCAAGGTGCTTAACCTGGGTAGGAAATTACCAAAATACTTGAGGAGTCCCAGGAATGACCGCAACTCCGTCACGTTCTATGGTCTCAGCGCATTCTTGATGGCCTCCGTCTTGGCATCGGTGGGTCTGATGCCGTCTGCAGCGATTCTTCTCCCTAAGAACTCGACCTCTGGCACCAGGAAAACACATTTTGAGCATTTCAACCTGAGTCCCACACGATCTAGCCGACTTAGTACCTCTTCCAGGTTCTGCAAGTGTTCGGTGGTGTCCCGACCGGTGACTAGTATATTGTCCTGGAAAACCATGGTGTGCGGAACCGACTTTAGCAGACTCGCCATGTTCCTTTGAAAAATAAACGTGGCCGGTCGAATCCCAAACGGGCATCTATTGTGGATGAACAGACCTTTGTGCGTGTTGATGCAGGTGAGGCCTTTCGAAGATTCCACCAGTTCCTGCATCATGTAGGCAGAGGTCAGGTCCGACTTGGTGAACGTCTTTCCTCCTGCCAGCGTCGCAAATAGGTCGTCTGCCTTGGGTAGCGGGTACCTGTCCTGCGGCGAAAAACAGTTAATCGTTACTTTATAGTCCCCACAAATTCTGACCGTGCCATCGCCCTTGAGAACCGGAACAATCGGATTGGCCCACTCGTTGAACTCCACCAGTGCAATGATGCCCTCTCATTGCAGCCTGTCTCGCTCGATCTCCACTTTCTCTTGCATCATATATGGCACCGCCCATGCCTTGTGGTGGATGGGTCGTGTACCGGGAATCAAGTGGATCTGCACTTCCGCCCCCGAGAAACTTCCGATGCCTGGCTCAAACAATGACGGAAACTTGCTCAGAACCTGGGCACATGAGGCGTCGTCAACGGACGAAAGTGCTCGGATGTCGTCCCAGTTCCAGACCATTTTTCCCAGCCAGCTTCTGCCGAACAGTGTGGGGCCATCTCCTGGTACTATCCATAGTGGTAGTTCTTGCACTACTCCATCATCGGAGACTTTTACTGCTGTGCTGCCAATTACAGGGATCAGCTCTTTAATGTAAGTTCTCAGCTTGGTGTGAATGGGGCTCAGCTTGGGCCTGTGTGCCTTGTTGCACCACAGCCTGTCGAAGGCCTTTTTGCTCATGATAGACTGACTCGCACCCGTGTCCAATTCCATGGATACTGGAATTCCGTTCAGTTCAACTTTTAACATGATCGGTGGACATTTCATGGTGAAGGTGTGTATCCCATACACTTCTGCCTCCTCGGTTTGAGTCTCTAGTTCCGTTTGATCCACCATGGATCGGTCTTCCTCTGCAACGTGGTAGTTTGCAGCGTTTGCAGCTTGTCTGCACATTCGCTGGAGGTGTCCCATTGTTCCACAGCCTTTCCAGGCATAGTGTTTGAAGTGGCATTGATGGGCTCGATGATCACCTCCGCAGCGCCAACAAGGTGTTAACTGCCTCGCATTAACGCTTGATGGCGAACTCTGAGTCATCTGAGGTCGTGCAACTGCAGGCGTGTACGTTCTGTCATATGCATTCCTGCCAGAAAACGACGTTACTTTATGTACAGTACTTGCTGAAATAATCTTTATGCTGCGAAATTTGTTTGGTGTTATTGCTGGTGGACATAAATACCTGGGCTATTGAAATGGCTTTGCTCAGGTTCGGTGTTTCAACAGTCAATAGTTTGCGAAGGATAACCTCATGGCCAATGCCAAGCACAAAAAAATCTCTTAGCATTTGCTCCAGGAATCCATCAAATTCGCACTGTCTTGCAAGGCGTCTTAGTTCGATGACATAGCTCGCCACTTCCTGGCCTTCAGACCGTTGACATGTGTAAAATCGATACCTTGCCATCAGAACACTCTCCTTCGGATTTAGGTGCTCCCGAACCAGCGTACACAGTTCTTCATACGACTTGGTTGTTGGTTTCACCGGAGTAAGAAAATTCTTCATGAGGCCATAGGTTGTTGCCCCGCAGACGGTGAGGAGGATTGCCCTTCGTTTGGCAGCATTCACACTCCCTTCCAGCTCTTTGGCCATGAAGTATTGGTTGAGTTGCTCCACAAAGGCCTCCCAATCATCCCCTTCTGAGAATTTCTCCAAGATACCAACAGTGATGGTTCGTTATCTCATCGCCAGTTGTTATGTCCAGAATAAAGTAATGTGATTGAGTACTGTAGACATGAGTAAGTGCGACCTTAGTCTCTTTATTCTAACTCCAGAGTGCTGGTACAGCATGGAAGGCCTGCTTAAAACAGTGCTCCCAAGGGATGCTGGGATCCCTTGGGACTTCAACAGATATGCCCTCTGGTGGCGGTAGAATGCTGGTTACATAGGGTTGCATACATAACAACATCTGTATAGTCACTAAATGTACATTAACTTTTCAATGTATCTTCTTTGTGTGCTTACCTTTATGTCACTTGCTCTAATCTACAAGCTAATGAGGCCCAGAAGTTGGGAACATTTCTTGTTCCTTCACTATGAGGGGGAAAATTCAACCACATTTCTCCTATTTTTTGTGTGTTAAATGAAGGAAAAACTTACCAAAATTGGGTCACAGTCTTCCACACCTGATCTGCTCAGTGGATTCTAAAATACATTGATTCACATAGTTATTCACATCCAGGACGTCTGGACATGAACTGCTTAGTGGGACGAAATCAGGCCTTCTTTTTTGTCATGTTGTCAAGAAGGACAGTGAGATCTCAGCAAAGAAAAGGTTTTATTAATGTTACAAGCAATTAGTACTTATGCATTCTGATTTCCTCACAGCACTGGTGATTGAGCAGCCTGTTACAGACTGTGAAAATGAGCATTAGCCCAGGTGCACACTCAATGGCCAGTTTCTGCTGGGCTAGATTACTGAATTCATGACGCCCAAATCTGACCACAGAAAACCTGCAAGTTTGATACTACGCACATTCAGAAGCAAATAAACTTTAATACTTAATACAGAAGAATGCTGCAACACCGAAATAGTCCTTTTGATCCATCAAGTCTGCACTGGGGCAGTTAGCTGCCGTGTAAATGCACCCAAAATCTATACATATACTTCTCTACCCGACGCATATTAATTATACAGAATAGGGGAACAGTGAGATTCTGAGTTCATTGCACAGGTTAGTAATCATTATTGATGGACATGAAGCTTTCTCACGTACAAACTCCAATGGTTCTCCATTCTTCATTAGTGAAAAAGAGATTCGTCTCACTCTTGCCTATTACAAATAATGGCCCAGAAATTCCGCTTTCTCCTTCCCGCGGGTGTTCGACTAGATTTTAGAGAAAAAATACGCACCTACCTGAAGGTGCTGCGCCCGCTCGACTTTACGATGAACAGGCCTCCTCTTGCTGCGCATCGCAGTGCTTGCACGTCGGGACGTGCGCAGGCCTGGAGCTGGAGTCACATGGTTTTGGGCAGCCAATCAAATATAGTATATTCTCATTCATAGTAATAGGAGTTTCATAAGTCTGAAACTACTATTACTATGAATGAGAAACACCCCAAACACCCAAAACTCTAATAAAATAATATAAAATATACACTACATATTTAAGATTCATTTAAATTAAAGTTATTAATGTCTTATAAAAAAGAATATTTTCCCGATTTTTAAAAAAGTTTTTAAAATTATGCCTTAAAATAAACTTACCATTGTGGGGAGGGTTCTTAGCAATAAAATATGTTTTCATAACTTTATTTTTATATGTTCTTGTGTGTTTTAAAACACTTGCGCCTGTAAAAGTAGGCTATGCGCCTGCTTTTTCAGGCGCAAGATTTTTGAGGACATTTGTTTGCGTAAATATCGCAAATTTGCACTTACAAATGTTCTCGCTTCAAATCTGGCTCAGCGCATGCGCATTGTGCGCTGAAAACCGGCTTTTCTGATGCCTTCCCGGGTCCGTAGAAACTTCGTACGGACCCGGGACATTGGAATTTCAGGGTCAATGAGTTTCTCTTACTGCTGAAGGAAGCATCAATGTAGTGTCACTGGTGAAATATGCCTTGTGAAATTTTGCATTCTTTGTGACTCACAATTGATGTTTAAATGCATAGGCAGACAAATGCACATATAGATATTGTTTATTATCAATTTCTGTTTCTGAAAAGATTATATTTTGTTCATTTATTATTATTTAGATGGTAAACAAAATTTTAATATGTAAAGAAGTGTATGTGATTGAACTAGCGGGGACAGAATATTGTGCATGACACCTTTGAGCTGCAGGTCAGACTTTATTAATAACTCCATATTCAGAGGAGAACAAAGAATCCCATCGAGAGAGACTGCAAGCGAGAGAGAGAACACGGAGAATGGAGCACAGTTATTACTGCATTCATATATGTTAATTGATACACAAAATATAGCAACTAACATTTCCCTTAGCAACCTTTGCTTTGGAAGGGCAGCAACATTGAATAGAAAAACTTGCTTAAAATATTAAAAAATAAAATGCCTTCTAAAGTGATTTTTTTCTCCCATCTCCATTATACTCTGAGGACACAACTACCCATATTATCCAGCCCTGTACTCATGATTGGTTATTTTATGTGTGGGTTGAGAGAAACGTCCAATTTTACAGTGCCTTTTGGGAGGAAAGAATACAGAGCAGCGGTAAATAAAATTGGATTATGATGCTTTGTTTAATCTCCTTGATAACATAAATTATACTTGCAAACTGCTTTTGATGTAATTTGTTGTTTTTTTAATCACAGAGTGAATTTTCATTCCATAAAGTCATGAATTAAAATGTCCAAAATTGCAAATGTCAAAAATGTTCCAGATGATCTCTGGAGCACTTAAGAAGGAAATAAATATTTAAACTATCAAGTCCTTTTCCAGTTTGTTGGGGTGTTCACAACCCTTACCTGGTAATTTTTGTAAATATCTGACACAATAGTAATCCAGTGTGTTTATTCACACCACTGTGTCAGCCAATGTAATGGAGGTGGGGCGGGACGCACAGCAGTCTGCTTTACAGCAAGTAAAATCTATTTAATCAGCAAACAGAAACGTCTATTTACAGAGTCTATTTAAAAAAAGCCGCTCTGAACTGCAGCAAACAGAACTCCTGACCAAATCTGCTGCAACTTCTCCCGATAAAAGCAGGATGATTTCTCCAGCAAAATGCAGTGAATGAGGATAGTTACATAATACAAATTAAATGTGTAAAATCAATTGCAGTCACTGCAGCAGTCTCCCAGTGTGATTGACGGGAGAATTAGCCAATCATCTCCATTCTTGCTGGAAATGGTGGCATCACTATATGCAGCACAGCCAGTAGTTACCGGTGTCACATCCTTCGCTACAGCACAACTGCAGCCATAAATCCAACTTGCAGATCACATCCTGCAGGCGATCTTTCACCTCTTTGCCTTCAATCCCATAACAGGTTGTCCATTAGATATCTTGGGAACTTCTTCGACCATGCCGTGGATAATTTTATTGTCACCAGGTAGAAAACAGGACAGCTGTATCCCTGCTAACATAAAATGTAATTGGTCTCTAAATTGTCAGACTGCTTGTCTGACATCCAGTTCTGGATGAGCAGAAATTTTCTCCAATTGAATATTGGGAAGATCGAAGCCATTGTTTTCGGTCCCTGGCGCAAACTCCGTTCCCAAGACACTGACTCCATCCCTCTCCCCAACTTCTGTCTGAGGCTGAACCACACTGTTCGCAACCTTGGTGTCATATTTGACCCTGAAATGAGCTTTCGACCACATATCCATAGCATAACTAAGACTGCCTATTTCCACCTCTGTAACATCGCTCGTCTCCGTCCTTACCTCAGCTCATCTGCTGCTGAAGCCCTCATTCATGCCTTTGTTACCTGTAGACTTGACTATTGCAACGCACTCCTGGCTGGCCTCCCACATTCTACTCTATGTAAACTAGAGGTGATCCAAAACTCGGCTGCCCGTGTCATAACTCGCACCCATCGCCCTGTGCTCGCTGACCGACATTGGATTCCGGTTAAGTAACGCCTCGCTTTCAAAATTCGCAGCCTTTTTTCAAATCCCTCCATGCCTCGCCCCTCTTCATCTCTATAATCTCCTCCAGCCCCACAACCCCCTCTCGCCCCCCGCCCCAAGATGTCTGCGCTCCTCTAATTCTGCCCTCTTGAGCACCCTGATTATAATAGCTCAACCATTGGTGGCCGTGCCTTCTGTTGCCTAGGCCAAGCTCTGCAACTCCCTGCCTAAACCTCTCCATCTCTCTTTCCTCCTTCAAGACGCTCCTTAAAACCTACCTCTTTGACCAAGCTTTTGGTCACCTGCCCTAATTTCTACTTATGCAGCTCAGTGTCAAATTTTTTTATCTCATAATACTCCTATGAAGCGCCTTGGGACATTTCACTACGTTAAACATAGAAACATAGAAACATAGAAAATAGGTGCAGGAGTAGGCCATTCGGCCCTTTGAGCCTGCACCGCCATTCAATGAGTTCATGGCTGAACATGCAACTTTAGTACCCGATTCCTGCTTTCTCGCCATACCCCTTGATCACCCTAGTAGTAAGGACTACATCTAACTCCTTTTTGAATATATTTAGTGAATTGGCCTCAACAACTTTCTGTGGTAGAGAATTCCACAGGTTCACCACTCTCTGGGTGAAGAAGTTTCTCCTCATCTCGGTCCTAAATGGCTTACCCCTTATCCTTAGACTGTGACCCCTGGTTCTGGACTTCCCCAACATTGGGAACATTCTTCCTGCATCTAACCTGTCTAAACCCATCAGAATTTTAAACGTTTCTATGAGATCCCCTCTCATTCTTCTGAACTCCAGTGAATACAAGCCCAGTTGATCCAGTCTTTCTTGATCTGTCAATCCCACCATCCCGGGAATCAGTCTGGTGAACCTTCGCTGCACTCCCTCAATAGCAAGAATGTCCTTCCTCAAGTTAGGAGACCAAAACTGTACACAATACTCCAGGTGTGGCCTCACCAAGGCCCGGTACAACTGTAGCAACACCTCCCTGCCCCTGTACTCAAATCCCCTCGCTATGAAGGCCAACATGCCATTTGCTTTCTTAACCGCCTGCTGTACCTGCATGCCAACCTTCAATGACTGATGTACCATGACACCCAGGTCTCGTTGCACCTCCCCTTTTCCTAATCTGTCACCATTCAGATAATAGTCTCTCTCTCTGTTTTTACCACCAAAGTGGATAACCTCACATTTATCCACATTATACTTCATCTGCCATGCATTTGCCCACTCACCTAACCTATCCAAGTCACTCTGCAGCCTCATTGCATCCTCCTCGCAGCTCACACTGCCACCCAATTTAGTGTCATCCGCAAATTTGGAGATACTACATTTAATCCCCTCGTCTAAATCATTAATGTACAATGTAAACAGCTGGGGCCCCAGCACAAAACCTTGCTGTACCCCACTAGTCACTGCCTGTCATTCTGAAAAGTACCCATTTACTCCTACTCTTTGCTTCCTGTCGGCCAACCAGTTCTCAATCCACGTCAGCACACTACCCCCAATCCCATGTGCTTTAACTTTGCACATTAATCTCTTGTGTGGGACCTTGTCGAAAGCCTTCTGAAAGTCCAAATATACCACATCAACTGGTTCTCCCTTGTCTACTGGAAACATCCTCAAAAAATTCCAGAAGATTTGTCAAGCATGATTTCCCTTTCACAAATCCATGCTGACTTGAACCTATCATGTCACCTCTTTCCAAATACGCTGCTATGACATCCTTAATAATTGATTGCATCATTTTACCCACTACTGATGTCAGGCTGACCAGTCTATAATTCCATGTTTTCTCTCTCCCTCCTTTTTTAAAAAGTGGGGTTACATTGTCTACCCTCCACTCCATAGGAACTGATCCAGAATCTATGGAATGTTAAAAAATGACTGTCAATGCATCCGCTATTTCCAAGGCCACCTCCTTAAGTACTCTGGGATGCAGTCCATCAGGCCCTGGGGATTTATCGGCCTTCAATCCCATCAATTTCCCGACTAATAAGGATTTCCCTCAGTTCCTCCTTACTAGACCCTCTGACCCTTTTATATCCGGAAGGTTGTTTGTGTCCTCCTTAGTGAATACCGAACCAAAGTACTTGTTCAATTGGTCCGCCATTTCTTTGTTCCCCGTTATGACTTTCCCTGATTCTGACTACAGGGGACCTACGTTTGTCTTTACTAATCTTTTTCTCTTTACATATCTATAGAAACTTTTGCAGTCCGTCTTAATGTTCCCTGCAAGCTTCCTCTCGTACTCCATTTTCCCTGCCCTAAATCAAACCCTTTGTTCTCCTCTGCTGAGTTCTAAATTTCTCCCAGTCCCCAGGTTCCCTGCTATTTCTGGCCAATTTGTATGCCACTTCCTTGCTTTAATACTGATTTCCCTTGATAGCCACGGTTGAGCCACCTTCCCTTTTTTATTTTTACGCCAGACAGGCATGTACAATTGTTGTAGTTCATCCATGCGGTCTATAAATGTCTGCCATTGTCCATCCACTGTCAACCCCTTAAGTATCATTTGCCAATCTATCCCAGCCAATTCACGCCTCATACCTTCAATGTTACCCTTCTTTAAGTTCTGGACCATGGTCTCTGAATTAACTGTTTCATTCTCCATCCTAATGTAGAATTCCACCATATTATGGTCACTCTTCCCCAAGGGGCCTCGCACAACGAGATTGCTAATTAATCCTCTCTCATTACACAACACCCAGTCTAAGATGGCCTCCCCCCTAGTTGGTTCCTCGACATATTGGTCTAGAAAACCATCCCTTATGCACTCCAGGAAATCCTCCTCCACCGTATTGCTTCCAGTTTGGTTAGCCCAATCTATATGCATATTAAAATCACCCATGATAACTGCTGCACCTTTATTGCATGCACCCCTAATTTCCTGTTTGATGCCCTCCCCAACATCACTACTACTGTTTGGAGGTCTGTACACAACTCCCACTAACGTCTTTTGCCCTTTGGTGTTCTGCAGCTCTACCCATATAGATTCCACATCATCCAAGCTAATGTCCTTCCTAACTATTGCATTAATCTCCTCTTTAACTATATAAATACAAGTTGTTGTTGTTGTAGATGCCAGTGAGCATAATTCCACATTAAATGCAATGTGGAATGTCAGAAACACTGCTGAATTCAGCAAGTCTGCAATTGCAAACCTTCATTTTCATTGGGCAACAAAGTAATGCAGGACCAGCAGTATAACTTGGATCTGCCAGCCCCATCTTATTCAAACAGGCACCAATGAGGTCAGTACTTGTAGTTTAACAAAACTCTTAGATTTCAGACCCTTAAATTGTGGAGTGAAGATTCCCCCATCTCCACTCGCATCCTAATCCTGAAACTGCATTTGTTCAACTTTAGCTTGTATTTATCACCTTCTGGAAATGAACCTGTGCTGAAATCATGAGCAGTGGCTCAGGAACATCTTTTCCTCCACTTTAAAAATAATCAATTGAAAATGTATTTAAAAAGAACAGAAGACTTTTACAAAATGTAACAAATTGAAAAATCTGCATTTGAATTACTTTCAAACAGAATTTGTTTTATATATCATGTTGTCACGTACAACTTATTTTCTATCAGAGTTTACTGCCACCAAAAGGTTTACTAAGGTTCTGCACCTTCCTAAAAGGCATATTACATTTTAGATTCCAGCATTAGCTAGTTAATGAACTATCAAACATTAACATTCAAATTGCTTATTACAACCCAAACAATGAGATTGCTACAGTGCCTGCAATATGCCACTTTTGCTTTAGGCAAATAACAAAACTTGACTTCTTCAATCACCATGAAAGATTGTAAATGATAACTCTGCCAAAAAGCCTCTGCTGAAAAAAAAAGGCAATATGCTCCCAGTTAAATACAAGTTGGACTTTTAACAATTAAATTTGGAGAAATATATGTAATTTATTTGTGTATTTTGAGAGAGTGAACATTCTAAAGAGTAAACATTAAAAATATTAAGTGAAGTGGTGATTAAAAATTTTTTTAATGAACAATGTCATGTTATTAACTAACTAAAGTTTCTTTCAAAATAATTAATCGGAGTATTTTGATAACCTCATTATAGTTGATGAATATACAAGATAAGTTATATCTGTATTTTCTGAAATTGGAATCCTTATAGACTTGTCTTATATTGAACATATAAGATTTTGTACCTCCAGTATGTTTATCACCTCTGTGGTGTAACATAACCATTCATCCTTCATTTATTAAAGATTTCCCCACCTTGTCCCAATATTAATTATAAACAAAGAATAACTATCACATTTTATGTACAAAAGCAGAAGCTTATGACTAAATTATAGGTATGTATGAGGTACTCATTTTTTGAAGTAAAACTACTAGGCCAAAGCATCAATTAGTCTCTATTTAATAGAAGATTGTTGTTAAAAAGTGATGCAACTGGTGGGATGCATGGACATTAATACATGATAAAAGCCTGTATCCTGAAAACAAGCTCAACTGCCAGGGCACAATAGTTACATCACAATTTAATTTCATCTATCCACTAATGGTGATAATGAATGTTCCAGCATTTTTTACTGGAATTGGGGACCTCGAGCAGATTAAAGTACTTGGCTGTGCCTCATGATTTAATCAGCCTCTGTCCCCTATTCCAACATAAAACACACTGGAACATTCATTATTACTGCATCAGTGATTAAATCACCTTATACAAGAGGAAAATTGTCAAGTTAGGGCCAAAAAGTGAAAGAACTGAATGTAGTCAACGAATAATTAGGATGAAAACTTGATCGCAGGTGCCTTTCAAAAGCTAGTCTTTGGTGATGAATGTTGGCTAAAATGCTGCTAAAAATGAATGAGAAAGACAAAGAACGAATTATAAGAAATTTAGCATATTAACAATGTATATAGCCAGTTATGACGTTAGATTTGTTAGCTTGTCCTAAAACAGTCTGCATTTCTCAACAGCATTATTTTTGTTTGCAAGAACTAAAACAGATGATCCAAACAATACTCAAGTGATCACTGTTTTCATAGTAGATACCATTATATATACACACAATATAAAATATATACTAGGGAGAGTTGGACCATAAATTAATCAAACAATTGAGACGAAGTAAAGGTTTTACATTATTCATTTATTTCCAGGATCTTTTTGAATATAGGTTTAATGAAATTATAAATTAGATCTTTTTATCACCTGGAAATGATAGATACAGAATCTATCCTGAGGTAGGATTAAAGTCCTACCTTTAATCACCCTTCAGTCTCTAGTAGCTGTTTTATTTATGATATGTCCTTACTATACAGTATAAATGCACACGAGGCCCATACTTGAGAGAAGGTCACTCTGTGACCAGTTACCTTTATTACCAAGACCTCAAGTGATGAAGGTGGGTGGAGCTTCCCCTTTTATACCTGAAAGTCCAGGTTAGGAGTGTCTCCCACAAGTTCACCCCCTTGTGGTCAATGTTCTCAAGGTGAACAACTTAGGTCAGCTTATACATGGGTTACAATGATAGTTGAATACATGACAATTTACATTTATTCTACATTATTTATCTAAAATAATGTATTTGTTGCAGTGATGTTAACCATAGTTTAACAAAATGAACAAAATCTACTATTTTCATTTTGATGAGTATTGATCCAAACACAAATTGACAATACATAGATTGGATCATCCTATTTTTTTTATTCATTCCTGGGATGTGGGCGTCCCTGACAAGACCAGCATTTACTTCCCATCCTTAATTGTCCTTGAGGTGGTGATGGTGAGCCACCTTCTTGAACCACTGCACTCCCATAGTGCTGTTAGGGAGCGAGTTCCAGGATTTTGACACAGCAACTATGAAGGAACGGCGATATATTTTTAAGTCAGGATAGTGTGTGACTTGGAGGGGTTGAGGTGGTGGATGGGGGGGCCAATCAAGCGGGCTGCTTCGTCCTGGATGGTGTCGAGCTACACTCCTGACTTGTGCCTTGTGGATGGTGAAAAGGCTTTGGGAGTCAGGAGGTGAAACACTCATCGCATTATGCCCAGCCTCTGACCTGCTCTTGTAGTCACAGTATTTATGTGGCTGGTCCAGTTATGTTTCTGATCAATGGTGACCCCCAGGATGTTGATGGTGGGGGATTCGACGATGGTAATGCCGTTGAATGTCAAGGGGTGGCTAGACTCTCATTTGTTGGAGATAGTCATTCCTGACATTTATGTGGCACAAATGTTACTTTCCACTTATCAGCCCAAGCCTGAATGTCATCCAGGTCTTGCTGCATGTAGGCATGGATTGCTTCATTATCTGAGGAGTTGCGAATGGCAATGAACTTCATCATCATCATAGGCAGTCTCTCAGAGTCAAGGATGACTTGCTTCCCTCCATAAGTGAGTTCTCAGGTGAATGTGCAGTCCAATACGGGAATTACAGTCTGTCACAGGTGGGGCAGGCAGTGGTTGAAGGAAAGGGTGGTCAGGGAGACTGGGTTGGCGCACACTCCTTCCGCTGTCCACACTTGGTTTCTGCTTGTTCTCGGCGATGGGACTCGAGGTGCTCAATGCCCTCCCAGATGCTCTTCCTCCACTTTGGACGGTCATGGACCAGCGATTTCCAGGAGTTGGCGGCAATGTTGCACTTTGTCAGGGAGGCTTTGAGGGTGTCCTTGAAATGTTTCCTCTGCCCACCTGGGGCTCGCCTGCCATGTCGAAACTCCGGGTGGAGCGCTTGCTTTGGGAGTCTGCGGACGATGTGACCCGCCCAACGGAACTGATCGAGCGTGGTCAATGCTTCGATGCTGGCCTGAGCGAGAACACTGACGTTGGTGCGCCTGTCCTGCCAATGGACTTGCAGGATTTGTGGAGGCAGCGTCTGTGGTACTTCTCCAGTGTTTTGAGGTGTTTGCTGTATATAGTCCACTAAACACTGTGCAGTCATCAGCGAACATCCCCACTTATGACTTTATGAAGGAGGGAAGGTCATTGATGAAGCAACTGAAGATAGTTGGGCCTAGGACACTGCCCTGAGGCTGGAATGATTGACCTCCAACAACTGCAACCATCTTCCTTTATGCTAGGTATGACTCCAGTCATTGGAAAGTTTTCCACCTGATTCCCATTGACTTCAATTTCCTAGGGCTCCTTGATGCCACACGCAGTCAAATGCGGCCTTAATGTCAAGAGCAGTCACTCTCACCTCATCTCTGGAATTCAGCTCTTTTGTCCATGTTTGCACCAAGGCTGTAATGAGGTCTGGAGCCAAGTGGTCCTGGCCAAACCCAAACTGAGCATTGGTGAGTAGGTTATGAGTGAGCAAGTGCTGCTTGATAGCACTGTCAATGACACCTTTCATCACTTTGCTGATGATTGAGTAGACTGATGGGGCGGTAATTGGCTGGATTGGATTTGTCCGTTTTGTGGATCGGACATACCTGGGCAGTTTTCCACATTGTCGGATAGATGCTAATGTTGTAGCTGCACTCGAACAGCTTGGCTAGAGGCGAGGCTAGTTCTGGAGCATAAGTCTTCATCATGACAGCCGGGATGTTGTCGGGGCCCATAGCTTTTGCTGGATCCACTGCACATAGCCGTTTCTTGGTATCACGGGGAGTGAATCAAATTGGCTGAAGACTGGCTTCTGTGATGGTGGGGACCTCAGGAGGAGGCCGATATGGATCATCCATTCAGCACTTCTGGCTGAAGATGGTTACAATCACTTGAGTCTTGCTTTTTGTACTCACGAGCTGGGCTCCGCCATCATTGAGAATGTGGATATTCATGGAGCCTTCACGTTGTTGCTTAATTCTCCATCACCATTCACGACTGGATGTGCCAGGACTGCAGAGCTTTGATCTGATCTGTTGGTTGTGGGATCATTTAGCTCTGTCTATTGCATGCTGCTTCCAGGATGTAAAATATTAAAATATAGGTTAGAAACAGGTGGGATCTGGCTGTGTAATATGGTTTAAGAGGGTGAAATGGATTGGGAAGTAAACCTGCAATGTGCAATAATTTGGGTGTATTATTGGCCTTTGTAAATCTGGTCTAGAGAGGGATTCAAATGTCCTTACAAGCAGGATGACGACAGGAAAATGCTCTGCTTAATTTTACTTTTATACTGCACTTCTGATATGTGCAGCATAGTTAGGTGCCAATCACATGCCAAATGTACAACACAAAACAAGCAAGTATACATTGGTAAACAGGAAATGCTGGAAATACTCAGCAGGTCATGTAGCATCTGTAGAGAAACATGGTTAATGTTTCAGGTCGATAACCTTTCATCAGACATCAGTATGTTGGTTGAAAAGATAGTCTCATAGTGATCAATGTTGCACATCAACTCCAGTGCCGCCATGAATTCCCACAAAAAGGTAAGGGGGAGAAATTCACTTTCGCCCTGTTTGGGGCGCTAACTTTTAAAAGTTTGAAAAGTTAGCACTGGGTGCTAATGATTTCAAACTTTAAAAAAATTCACCGTTTGCACGCCAAGGAAGTGAGCGCTAAATCAAGCGCTTCACTTCCTTCTTGGAGCGCAATCAGCAGCAGTGTTGCACATTGGGCCGTGCAGCGCCGCTGTGTGGAAAAGCTTCTTCCCTCCCTTAAAGGGAAGGCCCATCGCTGCAGGCCCTGCAAAATAATAAGAGCTTACCTGGACCACGATGGCAACTGAGATCCTATAAAATCAGCCCAGCACTCAAGCAGATCACGCCTCCAGCAGCTGTCTGGTGTTTTCACCCGGCGATTTCAGGTCCGAGGCGCTACGCAGGGTGATGACATCACGAACTCCGGGCGAAGGAGATTGAGGTAGCGCAAAACTCCCATCGAATATGGCAAGAGTCAATATCATCACCACGCCCGATCACAAAGCCCCTGGGGCCGCTAACGGGAGGCCCAAAGGCACCCAATTTAACCCCCTAAGTTTTGAAAGTAATAACTTTGATTTTAAAGTTTGATTATGACTCCAGTAATTCAAGAAAGCCAGTCATCTTCTCAAGGCAACAAGGGATCAGCAATAAATGCAGACTGGCTCACATTCCAAAAACTAAAAAACAGTTGGAAGTTGGTGGGCATCTTTGACAATACATGGAATTCTCTTAACTTCTCTATTACGGTAGAGGGCTGTGATGAAGGTTGCCACTCACACCACAGAAAATACAGCCAATTGTTACCCCTAAGTCAATGTAAAATTGCAGTAAGGTACAGATGTACTAATCTAGAGATAGGATTGACATTCTGTATGAAATGAATGACATTCTACTTGCTGCACCTATCCCATTCAATGGAATGAATTTCAATTGACTAACGGAGCACTGATCATGACAGAGATTAAGGGGGTGTTGGATGCAGACTGTCAAATGCCTAATGATAAAGACATTGAGTTACTCAATGTATGGCCTGTGATGAATGGATGCCAGCGGCAGGCTTAATTGTGATAACCACCATAGTAAAATAGCCCTTGAAACAAATAAATTTACAGTGCAGAAGGCCATTTTGGCCCATCATGTCCGCGCCGGCTGACAAAGAGTCACACGGCCCTTGGTCAGCAGTCCTGAAGGTTACATATAAACCTATGAAGAATGGCAGAAAGGTAAAGAGTACCCAGCCCAAGCAGTCCACCCCACACAACTGCAAAACCCCTTACACTGAAACATTCTACACTCCACCCCAACTGGAGTCATGTGATCTCCTGGGAGAGGCAAAAACCAGATAAAAACCTTGATACTCACTCTCCAGGTTCCCACATAAAGGGCTCGGTTTTTCCTACCGTGGCGAAAGGTAGGTGATGTCCGGGACGGACAGCAAGTAAGTGATGTCACCTCCCCCCCATAACTTTCCCTTCATTGGGCTGGTTAAGCCTACCCTGCGAGGTTCCCGGCCAATTAAAAGGAAGCAGATCTGATGACATAATTTGATAATGCATCATCAGCTGGTTTCCTTAAAGGGACCATACCCACATTCATTTTGACATTTGTACTGTCGGTATCTGCAGTATTGATCATCATAGGACTTGCTTCCACTCTTAACATGAGTTCTTTGGTTATCGTATTGGACTGTTCAATCACCAAAGACTCTTGTCACAGGTGGGGTAGATAGTCATTGAGGGAAGGGGTGGAAGACACTGGTTTGCCGCGCGCTCTTTCTGCTGCCTGCGCTTGTTTCCTGCATGCTCTGGGCGATGAGACTCGAGGTGCTCAGCGCCCTCCCAGATGCACTTCCTCCACTTAGGGTGGTCTCTGGCCAGAGACTCCCAGGTGTCAGTGAGGATGTTGCACTTTTTCAGGAAGGCTTTGAGGGTGTCCTTGTAACGTTTCCTCTGCCCACCTTTGACTCGTTTGCCGTGAAGGAGTTCCTAGTAGAGCGCTTGCTTTGGGAGTCTTGTGTCAGGCATGTGAACAATGTGGCCTGCCCAGCGGAGCTGATCAAGTGTGATCAGTGCTTCAATGCTGGGGATGTTGGCCTGGCCGAGGACGCTGATGTTGGTGCGTCTGTCATCCCAGGGGATTTGTAGGATCTTGCCGAGACATTGTTGGTGGTATCTCTCCAGCGACTTGAGGTGTCTGCTGTACACGGTCCATGTCTCTGAGCCATACAGGAGAGCGGATGTGCTGCAAACACAGACTAGCACTGCACAAAGGTGCACGGCTGCATCCAGGCTCTCCCATGACTGCTCACAGCATGCAGGGAAGTTCTCTTCCCTTCCCATGGGCAGAAGAGACCTCCCCACGACATCGACGCAGCCTGGTTGCACATTATAAGAGCACAAGGATGTCGTCAGGACCTGGCCGCAGTGGCACAAACCTTTCAATTATCTCAGTAGATCACGAAACGTTACTGCAAAGCTACATAATCTCATTCTGCTGTGCCACTCGTCACACTGCCTTCCCTACCCTTGCACATCCTTACACACACCAAATTACCTTACACCGCCACCGATTCCTCTCTATCTTTATTATCCATCTCACTAGCCACCCCTCATACTCACCTTCATCCTGGTCCAATCACACCAACTCACACAAAGGTAGGCACTTGAGTCTTTTAACCAATGTTCATGTAAAGTTTACAGTGATGCATTGTCAAACATTGAAATCTTTATTTTCAACACTTTATCTTCTTGGACAGATGTGGGTGCACCTTTGGAAGTGGTTTAGTGAGCTGCAGTAAATGATGAGTCATAGTACCTCCCCAATGGTGAGGAGTGTGAAAGGAATGGCTTGGGCATTGTAAGGATGCTTTATAGTGTTGGTGTGGGGTGGTACCAACCTGGTGCATCATGTGGTAGCTAGGGGGTACAGCGTCAAGTGAAGTTGATCTGGCCATGGTGAGGCCATCCCTGGTTTCCTAGGCAGCAATGTGGTCAGGTGCTGATGCCCTGTGCAGCATCAGGTGAATGCAGAGGTTGGTGCTATTGTTGGTACACAGTTGCTCTTCCAAAGATAAGTTTAAGTTAAAGAGGTTTGGGTAAATCAAGGTTCTATTATCAATGTACATCCATTAGATATAAGAATAAAAGCCATTTCTAAATCCAAATTGAACCTATTCAGATTTTTCAGTTTTGCTCAGTTTGGACATCAGATGTGACTCTTGTCAGATATGTTTCCTGCTGCTGGTGCCCGTGGAGATGTTGACTCAGTTTGGGTGGAGATAAGGAATAATAAGGCGAAAAAGTCACTGGTGGATGTAGTCTATAGGCCCCCCAACAGTAGCTACACTGTTGAACGGAGTATAAATCAAGAAATAATGGAGGCTTGTAAAAAAGGAATGGCAATAATCATGGGCGATTTTTACCTTCATATTGATTGGACAAAGTAAATGGGCCAGGGTAGCCTTGAGGAAGAGTTCATAGAGTGTATCCAGGATAGTTTCCTTCAACAGTATGTTGCGGAACCAACCAGGGAGCAGGCTATCTTAGATCTGGTACTATGTAATATGAGAGGATTAATAAATGATGATCTAGTAAAGAGTGACCATAACATGTTTGAATTTCAAATTCAGTTGAAGGGTGAGAAAGTTGGATCTCAAACCAGTGTCCTAAGCTTAAAGGAGACTCAAAGGTATAAAGATAGAGTTGGCTAAAGTACACTGGGAAAATAGATTAAAGTGTGTGACGGTTGATGAGCAGTGATAAGGAGATATTTCACAACTCTCAACAAAAATATATCCCAATGAGAAGGAAAGACTGTAAGAGAAGGGATAACCATATGTGGCTAACTAAGGAAATAAGGGATGGTATCAAATTGAAAACAAGGGCATACAATGTTGGTGTTAGGTCTGATTGTGGTGGGATTTGGAGGACCAAGGTGAGATTTTTTCAAGGGCTCTGATATTTATGGACTAGATGGCCGCTGAAGTTGAGACGGCAGAAGCAATCTGTCAATGGAGAGGTTGCTCCAAGGAAACATTTGACAAGATGCCACATAAAAGGTTATTGCACAAGATAAAAGTTCACACGGTTGGGGGTAATATATTAGCATGGATAGAGAATTGGGTATCTAACAGAAAACAGAGAGTAGGGATAAATGCTTCATTCTCAGGTTGGCAATCAGTAACCAGTGGGGGACTGCAGGGATCAGTGCTGGGACCCGAACTATTTACAATCGATATTAACGACTTGGAGGAAGGGACCGAGTGTAACATAGCCAAGTTTGCTGACGATACAAAGATGGGAGGAAAAGCAATGTGTGAGGATACAAAAAGTCTGAAAAAGGACATATACAGGCTAAGTGAGTGGGCAAAAATGTTGGAAAGTGTGAGATCATGCACTTTGGCAGATAAAAAATCAAAGAGCAAGTTATTATTTAAATGGAGAAAAATTGCAAAGTGCTGCAGTACAGCAGGACCTGGGGGTACTTGCGTATGAAACACAAAAGCATAGTATGCAGGTACTGCAAGTGATCAGGCAGGCCAATGGAATCTTGGCCTTTATTGCAAAGGGGATGGAGTACAAAAGCAGGGAAGTCTTGGTACAGTTGTACAGGGTATTGGTGAGGCCACACCTGGAATACTGCGTGCAGTTTTAGTTTCCGTATTTACAAAAAGTATATACTTGCTTTGGGGGCAGTTCAAAAAAGGTTCGCAAGGTTGATTCCGGATGAGGGGGTTGACTTATGAGGAAAGGTTGAGTAGGTTGGGCCTCTACTCATTGGAATTCAGAAGAGAGGTGATCTTATCGAAACGTATAAGATTACGAGGGGGCTTGACAGGGTGGATGCAGAGAGGACATTTCCACTGATAGGGGAGATTAGAACTAGAGGGCATCATAGAATAAGGGACCGCCCATTTAAAACTGAGATGAGGAGAAATTTCTTCTCTCAAGAGTTGTGGATCTGGGGAATTTGCTGCCTCAGAGAGCTGCAGAAGCTGGGACATTAAGAAACTCTATTTCTGCAATTTATTTAAACGATAAGGGAATAAGGGGTTATGGGAAGCGGGCAGGGAAGTGGACCTGAATCCATGATCAGTTCAGCCATGATCGTATTAAATGGCGAAGCAGGCTCAAGGGGCCGTATGGCCTACTCCTGCTCCTATTTCTTATGTTCCTATGTAACACTGGATAGAGAGTTCAGTCCAAACACCAAACCTTCATAAAGCTGAAAAGTGTATTCCAAATCCTGATGGCCCCAGCTTCTAAGATTGGAAATTGAACAGCTGTGAAATGATAGCTGCATAAGTGGTGTAAAAGCTGTCAACTCTTCACAGCAATTGAGTCATTGAGAACTCGACACACTTGCCTGACGTGATCTCCGAGCACCAGGAACCTCGTAAAAAAGCACGAAAAATGGTAAGTACTTGGTAAAATGATTTTTAAATGCCTTTAAACAAACTTAACAATTTGAATTGGTTCCCCTGCCGCTTGGCGTCAGGTCTGTGAAACGCAGCCGACCCGACACTTGGAAAAGTGACATGGAGGCAGGCTGAAAGCTGACTTCCGTCCCACTGTCAATCACTGCCATTTTGACAGCTGAATCACCTTCAAACTTGCACACCTAGCACCAGTAAAATTCCAGCCAAAGAATTGCAAATTGAGAAAGTTACCAGACCATCCAGAAAGCATATCCCAATAAGGCAACTGGAACAAAATTGAAATAATCTAGTTCTAGAGATCAGTAGGACTTGAAATATTGTCATTTCATATATGTAACCTCTTTAAAAAAAAAACTCAGATTTTTGCCTATATGGAAGGGTGTAAAAGAAAACAAGACAACCTTTAAAAAGGGGTTTTATTAACATGGTTCACATAATTTATATAAGAAAAGGTTTTTTCATGGTCATGTGCAGTTTTTAAAACAATCCCATTTGAAACATTTTCATGCAAAATAATCAAAGTCCATAATTTTTGTTCACATCGCACAAAGACCGAGGAATACAAATTGTAAATTCATGATCGATCTTTACATAGGAGCTAATCTCCAAGACAATCCATATCTAGGTGCTTCTCAAACCAGCGAGACCACACCCTGCCTGAAAGAAAATGAGGGGACAATTCAAGTGAGATTCAGTATTTGGCAGAAACATCATATTCATTTTACTTGTAGACACATTCAAGAAAATGTTAAATCCATTAATAACCAAGGCATGTGTATAACAGCAGGGTTTTGTAACCATATCAGGGATTATTTTGGCACAAAGCAAATTAGGTTATGTGCTTGTCCTTGGATAGTTTATGACATGGAGAAAAACTTAAATGGACATCACAATATCTTTAACTGACCTATTCCATTTAAATGCAGTACCCAACACATCACATCTGTAAAGAGACTTTCTAAATTCATCTGATGCTTCAGAATGAGTCTACCATACAACTGGTCAGCAGAATTACAGCTTTGTTTTCATTTTACTTTACCATGAATATCCTGCATATCGATTAAACAAAAACAGTTGCAGTTTACATGAAACCACAGCTGGAAATAAGCACTTAATTCAATTTCACTGCCTTTACACAAAACAGAGACCGGACATGCTCAGCAAATTCAGCCTAGTTTGTTCAAATTATATTCCATAAATATAATCACATTAACTGCTCAAGAACATAATACAATTGACCAATGTATATATCAACAAACTGTGCCTTTTCAAAAGTCTCCATTTCCTATAATGTTCTGAATAAGTCAGTAATTGGCATATTCAATATATTTAGCTGACAGCACTATGACCTATCTGTACTTTCATTGTCAAAGCTTGAAATTCAGAGAAGCGAAAGCAAACGTGTTATAATTTTTAACATTCTACACATTAAGCCTAGTGTCAACATTACAGTATTTTCATGTCCATTCTAGCCACCGTTTGTTCCATGCCACTGCAACAACTATGTTGGACACCAGTGTAATGGTTTGAATTACTGAATGAAAAGTTAAGTAAAAAGTACCAGTTTTTCATCTGGCAGCACTGGATATCACATTCATGTGGATATGATGGAGTCTCAGGCTCACCAGATGTACTGTGGCAGGAGGAACAAGGCAGAGTTACGCAATGACTGGGGGGGTCTCAAATTCAAAAGCAATACAGGTGTACTCTGTAAGGGCAGTTTATTTGTCTCAGGCCTGGCTTGAATCAAGCACCTTGAAGCAAAGGTCACAGTATTGACAAAATCTATCCGCCCATTTGGACAAACAGGTAATAGAGGTGGAATAGTTTTCAACTGTACACAATGTTAATAATAAACAAATACAAATCTTGGTTTACTTAATGAGGACAATAAGTAGAAAATGCACAAAGAAAAATAAAAAAAGCAAACTAGTAAAGTGACATTATATAAAGTATTTCACTTTCAAGTAACTTTCCCTCACCAGATAAGACTGAACACATTTAATGGCCAAATACTTCAGTAAATGGAATTAATCATATTTCATTAATTATAATTCAGATGTCATAGCACCTTCATTGTTGTACAGAGACAATACAAAAAGTTTATACAAAAAAATAAAAGACTTGACATGAGCACTATGAAGCTACACATGTTTGATGGTGTATTTTCCTTTCTGTAGCTGAGAAATGTAAAGTTTTGACTTGCTGCTGTCTGTCCTCTTAAACCAAACTTCATCATTGTTGATGGTTGTTATTGTGGCACTAAAAAAGAGACAAACATTTAGGTTATTGTCTTAATTGGGAATACATTTTTACAAACTTTCAAGGCATTCCAGTGAGTAGTTGGTTTGCTTCCTGGCCTTGAGATCATGCTGCAGCACACTAATGAACAAAAACGTGATGCATTCATCTGAAATTTCTCTTCTTGCTAAAATAGAGGATGAGTAGTTTCAGACAAATGCTTTGATCACACATCATAATTTCAGATCCTTAGTTGTTATCTCTTATTTTAAAGTAAAGATACATAGCATCTGGCCATTGGGACCAGATGATGACAAAGCAGTTTACAATAAACCAAACTGGTCAAATAGCCAAACAGAGAAAAGCTGTGGACACTCGGATGATTTTTGTAAAACACTTACATAGACAGACCCTGTGTGCGAGAGAATAATCTATCGCCATGTTGCTAAAATGATTGCTCTTGGCCTAATTGACTAGTGCTTATTCCACCTTCTATTCCAATGCTCCCTCTTACAGGCTCACATCCAGTATTCTTCACAAGTTCCCAATCTCAGTGCACTAGGCATAAGCACTCAATGAAAGAAATGCTACCCACCTGGTGAATAGAATGGGGGGGGGGGGGGAAGGGACGGCAAAGGAGGAAGTGCAGTCACCCTGCACCATCTTATGGCTCTCCAGGAGTCAAACACACACCAACATTGGATTAAGCCTAATAACTGATTTCCTTTTGAATGGTGGAAAATGAAGTGGGCAGATGGAGAGAAATAATTTATCTAAGAATTAGTCAGTATACAAGTACTTCCAAGTTATACACACATCTAGTTATAATACAAAGGGCACACTTTCCGATAAACACAGCACAAGCACAGTTTACACTGCATTATATAGTTCCTATAGAAATTCATCTGTACTATCTTCAAACATTTGGGATCTAATAATTTAGAAAAACTCATTTTAAAACATGCATAAAAAGACAAATCATAAACATGCATCATTCCCATTATCATCAGGGAAGATGGAAACAGCCAGCAAGTGAAGTTACAAAATACCAAAGATATCTCAAAGTTTAAAAAGTGATCAATGACACGCCACTTAGGAACAAATTGAAGAACGTAACTTTTAATCCTATGCACCTGTCAGCAAAGTAGCAACAAACATTTGTTGACATTCTTCCACGACAAAAGAACAGCAGAGTTATACTGACCCTATGGCCCCGATATTTACGAGGGAAGGAGTGGTGGAGTGCATCAGTGGCCAGGGAACACGGAAATGCTGGGAATGGTGTTGCCCTGACAAATTTTAACAACAGACCCATTAGTATCGTTTTACTCTGTTTCCCACTCGGCAGCCACTGGGGACAGTACCCGGCAACCAAGATTGGGGGTCGTGGTGGTAGGGGGTTGAGGGAAAATCAGAGCACAACGGCGAGGAGGGAGGGAGAGATTGTAGAGGAGAGAGATTGGATCGCAGGGGGAAGAGATCGTAGCAGGTTTCTGGAGGGAATCACTTCTGCTTCTGAAAGATAGACCATATCTAGAGAATTTATAGACCAGTCAGCTTAACATCGGTGGTAGGAAAAATAATGGAATTCCTACACAAGGAGAAAATGAACATCTAGAAACCAAGGAGCCAAAATTCCCCTGTTCTGCGCCTCCGTCCGGGGGGAGTGCAAACGGGGCGGATGCTGCTAGCTCCCAGGAAATTGCGCAGGAGTTGGCGGAGGTGCAGAAACAGTAGCGCCGCGCCCCCACTGATAGTACCTGGGCCGTTGCGCCTCTGGCAATGACATCATCGTCGTGTGCAGCAACCACTTTTCGTTCCGCAGCAGAAATTGGCCAGCGTCCAGTCAGGCAGCCCGGCACTCCGTCTCTGGTGGCCCAGTGGAGGCCTTCAAAGGGCCTGCAGAGTTCACAGCGTCCCTCCCCTTCAATGGAAAGAGAGGGGCGATGAAACGCTACGCTACGTGGAGACCACATAGTGCTCCCGAACCCGCCCACGTAGTGCTCCCGAACCCAACCCAAAGAGAAATGGAGCGCGGGACATTGCGCTTTACTTCACTTCCTGTGAGGGGCGGTAACCGGAATTTCGTGGCATGAATGGGACATCCGCGCTGGGCGCAGGAAATCCTACCTCACCACGGTTACTGCCCCAAAACAGGGCGTAACAAAACTTCAACCCCAAAAATATAATGAATAGTTAGCAGGGATTTCAAAAGGGAAGGTCTTGCTTGACCAACCTTATTGAAATCTTTGAAGAGGTAACAAAGAGAGCAGATAAGGGTAATGCAGTAGATGTAATTTATCTAGATTTCTAAAAGGCTTTCGATAAGGTACCACGTAATAGAGTAATGAATAAGGTCAGTGAATGTGGAGTCAGGGGACAATTAGTAGAATGGATAGCTAGCTGGCTTCAAGCCTGAAAGTGGAGAATAGGGGTAAAGGGTAGCTATTGAGTGGCAGAAGGTGGAAAGCAGGGTCCTACAAGGATCAGTGCTGGGACCAATGTTGTTCACAATTTATATTAACAATTTAGAATTTGGAATGCAAAACAATGGAGAGCAAAATTCCCCCCTTTTATAGCCCTGTTAGGTGCCAACGGGGTGCAATGGTTACTGATTGCACCTCTGGGGAAATTGCCCTGGAGGTTTCGGGGGCGCTGTGCCGGGAGAATTTCCCCCACGTTTGGTCCTGCAGCTGCAAAAGACATGCCAAGTCTAACTTTAGTTTCTTGAAGCATGGTTCAGCATAATAGCAGTCAGCCAAGTAACGACCCACTGATTAAGTCATCCAAGTGGATCTTTCATAATCAGGAAACCCAAGATAACAGGACAGTTTACCAACAAAATCTGAACATCTCCATTTAGAGAGGAAAGAAATATTTTAATTATTTTGGAGGTAGAGGAAAATAAATTTAGGTTTGAAATATTTGTTTTCTCCCCTCTTTCATTCCCTCACAATGGTTACTGAATTTGAGTGATCAATTTTTCTATCCCTACTAGTCCCTCCCAGGACCTGCACCTCCTGTGTCAAGAGGACAGTCTGTTCAACGGCCACCAATACTGTCCTTCGTTAATCCAGTGCGGATTCCCATTGTATCTCACTCCCTCCACCACAGGCAGGGAGGGAAGCTTCTGGGCTTCTATTTGGCATTTCCTCATAGAACTGCAATTGAGATTGGGATTTAGTAGAGTGGAAAAGAAACCTGCAATTCCACAGTGCACAACCTTGTTGTGTCCCTATTATTAATTAAGAAGAACACCGTAACTGGCTATGGCTTGTAATATTTACTACAGCATCAAGAAACATTTGTCAGGTGAAAAAAGCCAATGCGGCTGAAAATATTTTCAAAGAAACACTGTTTCACATTAAGCCAATACCACACTCCCCTCCCCAAATTACGTAGTCAATAAACTAACTGAATAACTATAATTCAATAAACAAGTGAATATTTCAGTAATTTAAGGAAAAATATATATAATTGCCTTATAGGATATTCATCTTTCTTGTCAATGCATATAGTCTGCCCACGGCTGTACCACTCTCCATCATAAAATAACCTGCCATCTTCTGACCTTGCACTGTGAAGCTGTTTTTCTGTCTTGGTGGATGCTGAAGTTTGAATAAAAAGTAAATTCAGTTTCATGGTCATAATAAAACATACCAATTTATTATTAAATGTTTACATTTCTACTCACCATCTGCCTTAACTCTATGTGGCCCAAGCGTAGCCATTGCCTGATAAAACAGAATTCAGTAAATTAAATTTTACTTGCTGCAAAATTTTAGGGGTTGCAAATTTACACATAGAGACTCTCATTAAAGTAGTTTGTTATCCATTTAACACGGGCCTAAATGGTATTGACATATTTTGTCTCATTTTGGAGGGTGAGGGGTGAAATGACCATCAATATACACTAATGAGAAGAAACTAATTGAGTATCTGAAATGAAAAAGTATTAATTTTATGACTTGTGTATTATCATAGTACAGGTGCAATGTCCCAAATCCAGAATTCTAAATAAACAGAATTGTCCGAAAACCAGACATTGTTCAGATTGCAGGAGTCGTTGTCCGGAATTCAGAAATATTTCCCGAAAACTGGTCTTTTCAGCTGTACATACTTTTTCAAAGATAAATCCAGAAAAATACATAAACCAGTATGGCCTGGTCTCTGGAAATACCCGAAACTCGGCCCGGGGTTTCCGGATTCAGGACGTCGGATTGTCTCCGAAATCCGGAAATATCCGAAAATCGTCCACGAGGTTGCCGGATTCGGGATGTTGGATTTTCTTCTCCTAAATCCGGAAATACCCGAAACCTGGCCGAGGGGTTTCTAGATTTGAGACGTCAGATTTCTTCTCCGAAATCCAAAAAAACCCGGAAACTGGAACGGCTTCGATCCCAAGGTTTCCGGTTTCGGGACATTGTACCTGTAGTATGAAATAGAAAACTAAAATCCCTATTTAAATATGCATTAATAATAAGTGCAAAATGAAAAACATTTATATAGAATCGTATTACATCCCTCAAAAGTGGTTCAAATTTAAATGCAGAGACTATTGTTATGTAGGCAAATATGGCAGGCATTCTGCACATAGCAAGACCCTACAAATAGCAATGAGATGAATGACCAGGTAATGTGTGTCATGCTGGTGTTACTTGAGGATGGAATGTTGGTCAGGTTGTTGGGAGAACTCCCGGTTCTTCTTCAAATGGTGCCATGGGATCTTTTACATCCACCCAAACAGCACCTTGGTTTGACATCTCAGCCAAAGGACAGCACCTCCAACAATGCAACACTCCCACAGCATGACAATCTAAGCCTAGATTACAAGCCTAAATCATGGATTGGGGAACTATGTCAGTGAGATAACACTGTTTATTTTAATACGGCATTTTGCACTAACAGGGCTATACTCACTTATAGTAACGGTACTAGTTGCTGGTAAAAACTATGTCCTGATTTTCAGAGGAAACTGGAATGCCCAGCCTGTGCAGCCCACTTCCCCAACCACTCAAATATAAGGACACAAGTGAGGACACAGTAATAGGTAGATTGATTTTAATGCATATCAGGATGCACAATAGCTCCTGTTGCATTCTGGCAATTCTAGTACTTTAGCATGACTCCAATGTAAAACCAGCTATTTAGCTGATAGGTTCCAGCACACCAATTTTGGATTTGACAATATTATATTATGTACGTAACTCTGACACTGGTATGAATGCAGTGCTAGGTCATAACATGATGGCAGCATAAAAAACTGACTCTAAAGAAGTTGCTCTAAAGGGAGGATGCTGTCCCCTCTGCACAAGGGTCTTAAATTCACCTTGAAAAGGATGCAGTCTGTTACCAGATGTGGAGAATTAACAGCAGCTAAATCTTGCATGCCAGATTGCTGAAATGCAGCAAATGTAAATACAAGAGGGTAGTCATTTTTTTTTGCTTAAATTGGTCGATGTTTTGCAGAGTAATGCAATGTCATACTCAAGAACTGTGTTCAGCTAATAAACCAAAATGCAATCCTCAAATTTCTTATTGGAACAAGTATAGCAGCCTTCTGTACAAAACAACCTAAATGATCAACTCAAGCTTGTATATAGTACTATGCTATACTTATACTGGCTACTTTCAGAGACACAAACCTTTACTTCATTGATTGACTGATTGAAGTGTTAAAACCAGTTGACATATTCGTTTGAATAAAGGACGCGCTTATTTGTACTGCCAAAATGGCCACCATGCTCCACCCTTTGTTTATGATTGGTTCCCTTGGAGGATAAGCCATACACTGAAATTTCACTGGAATATGTAACTGGAACCGTCCATCCCAAGGTCTCACTGACTTTGCAAATTGTAACTCGATCCACTTTGACTTCCTGAAGCGACAGAGGACAGAGTTCCCCAGAAGACAGAAAGGGCCAGACAAAGTGCCTTACCCCAGTTCAAGTGCATGTATCCCCCAGCCGAAGTGCCTTACCGCAGTCCAAATATATTCCTCCCCCAGCCAAAATCCCATACCCCAGTGCAAGTGCATGCCTCCCCCAGCCGAAGTGCCTTAACCCAGTGAAAATGCATCCTTCCCCCAGCCAAAGTGCCTTACCCCAGCGCGAGTGGATCCCTCCCCCAGCCAAAGTCCCTCCCTACAACAGCGCAAGTGCATGATCTTACTGTTATGTATGTAACCCTAGGCAACCTGTATCATACCGCCACCAGAGGGCATACCTGTTGGAGTCCTAAGGGATCCCAGCATCCCTTGGGAGCACTGTATATAAGCAGGCCTCCCATGCTGTACCATCACTCGAGTTGAAAGAAACATAAAAAATAGGTGCAGGAGTAGGCTATTTGGCCCTTCGAGCCTGCACCACCATTCAATAAGATCATGACTGATCATTCCCTCAGTACCCCTTTCCTGCTTTCTCTTCATACCCCTTGACCCCTATAGCAGTAAGTGCCATATCTAACTCCCTCTTGAATATATCCAATGAACTGGCATCAACAACTCTCTGCGGTAGGGAATTCCACAGGTTAACAATTCTCTGAGTGAAGAAGTTTCTCCTCATCTCAGTCCTAAATGGCTTACCCTTTATCCCAAGGACTGTTCTGAGAATCCCTGGTTCTGGATTTCCCCATCATCGGGAACATTTTTCCCACATCTAACTTGTCCAGTCCCGTCAGAATCTTGTAAGTTTCTATGAGATCCCCTCTCATCCTTCTAAACTCGTGTATAAAGGCCCAGTTGATCCAGTCTCTCCTCATATGTCAGTCCCGCCATCCCGGGAATCAGTCTGGTGAACCTTCGCTGCACTCCTTCAATAGCAAGAACATCCTTCCTCAGATTAGGAGACCAAAACTGAACATAATATTCCAGGTGAGGCCTCACCAAGGCCCTGTACAACTGCATTAAGACCTCCCTGCTCCTATACTCAAATCCCCTAGCTATGAAGGCCAACATACCATTTGCCTTCTTCACCTCCTGCTGTACCTGCATGCCAACTTTCAATGATTGATGAACCATGACACCCAGGTCTCGTTGTACCTCCCCCTTTCCTAATCTGCCGCCATTCAAATAATATTCTGCCTTCGTGTTTTTGCCCCCAAAGTGGATAACCTCACATTTATCCACATTATACTGCATCCACCATGCATTTGCCCGCTCACCTAACCTGTCCAAGTCACCCTGCAGCCTCTTAGCGTCCTCCTCACAGCTCACACCGCCACCCAGTTTAGTGTCATCTGCAAACTTGGAGATATTACACTCTATTCCTTCATCTAAATTGTTAATGTATATTGTAAAGAGCTGGGGTCCCAGCACTGAGCCCTACGGTACTCCACTAGTCACTGCCTGCCATTCTGAAAAGGACCCGTTTATCCCGACTATGCTTCCTGTCTGCCAACCAGTTCTCTATCCACGTCAGTACATTGCCCCCAATACCATGTGCTTTGATTTTGCACACCAATCTCGTGTGTGGGACCTTGTCAAAAGCCTTTTGAAAGTCCAAATACACCACATCCACTGGTTCTCCCTTGTCCACTCTACTAGTGACATCCTCAAAAAATTCCAGAAGATTTGTCAAGCATGATTTCCCTTTCATAAACTCATGCTGACTTGGACCGATCCTGTCACTGCTTTCCAAATGCGCTGCTATTTCATCTTTAATAATTGATTCCAACATTTTCCCCACTACTAATGTCAGGCTAACTGGTCTACAATTACCCGTTTTCTCTCTCCCTCCTTTTTTAAACAGTGGTCTTACATTAGCTACCCTCCAGTCCATAGGAACTGATCCAGAGTCAATAGACTGTTGGAAAATGATCACCAATGCATCCACTATTTCTATGGCCACTTCCTTAAGTACTCTGCGATACAGACTATCAGGCCCCGGGGATTTATCGGCCTTTAATCCCATCAGTTTCCCTAACACAATTTCCCGCTTTATAAGGATATCCTTCAGTTCCTCCTTCTCACTAGACCCTCGATCCCCTAGTATTTCCAGAAGGTTATTTGTGTCGTCCTTCGTGAAAACAGAACCAAAGTATTTGTTTAACTGGTCCGCCATTTCTTTGTTCCCCATTATAAATTCACCTGAATCTGACTGCAAGGGACCTACGTTTGTTTTCACTAATCTTTTTCTCTTCACATATCTATAGAAGCTTTTGCAGTCAGTTTTTATGTTTCAGCAAGCTTCCGCTCATACTCTATTTTCCCCCTGCTAATTAAACCCTTTGCCCTCCTCTGCTGTATTACAAAATTCTCCCAGTCCTCAGGTTTGCTGCTTTTTCTGGCCAATTTATATGCCTCTTCCTTGGATTCAACACTATCCTTAATTTCCCTTGTTAGCCACGGTTGAGCCACCTTCCCCGAATTAAAAGGAACCAAGGCCACACTTACTCATTGTCGACAGTACTCCGTTGCATTACTTTATTATGAGCATAACACTTAACCCCCCCCAATAGATGTACGGATTGTTAACAGGTTTATTGGGTACTAGATTTCATCCACTCCAACGATGTCCCTTGTCGGGGGTTGGAAGAACGGTTCCCTCTCTCCCCCCCCCCTACATTCCTCTCCTCTCCTCTCCTCTCCTCTCCTCTCCTCTCCTCTCCTCTCCTCTCCTCTCCTCTCCTCTCCTCTCCTCTCCTCTCCTCTACGTGGAATGAGAGTGGGGCTGCACTTTTGGCCCGGTACTTCTGGTTCAGGTGGGAGGCGCAGCTCGACAGACGCATGCGCAGAAAAAACGAAGTACAAATAGTTACTCCCTGCGCAAAACGCGTCCGGGTCATTGTCAACAGTGTTGTCACCAGTTGACCTCTCTGGTCCATCACCGATCAGGTCCCAAGGGTACCAGACCAGAGAGGTCCAATCTGTACTGCCTTGTAACAAGTACTAGCATGATTTTCAACTGAACAAAAAGATGAATTTAATTAGTTATGCAAACATATTTTGGATGTCACTTTGGTATTGCAATTCCAGAATACTGGAAATGGTACTTCTACTTATATGATGAACATTTGTGTAGAAAAATACATGTGAAATTCTATAATGGCAATTTTTGTCCAGAATGCTTTCACAAAGTACAAAACTGTTTCAGTTACAGAACCTCGGCTTTGGTTCGAAAAAGCAACATATGGGGAATACAAGAATAGGTTCTGCAAAATAACCCTTGGTTTTTTACAAAAATGCTTAAGTGCCCTGATAATCAGACACGGAGGCAAGTACTTTCTAACTATAAAAATGTTTTAGATGTTAAGGGAGCATCATATAAAGAAAGAAACATACTTTTCTAATTGTGGTCCAGTCTTCAAGTACATCAAGGTCTTGTAACATGTAAACTACATAAGGACGTTTGCTAGTTAAGGAAATTCCCAGAATCTGAAAATTAATTCAATTTTCTCGAAAATCTGAATACATAATCAAAAACCAATTACAGAACGTTTACTTAAAAAAAGGCACGTGTTGTCCTTTCAATTTCAAGGTAATATTACATGGAATGACCACTTTTTAAAACATTAACAAGCATACTAATCTACAATGGGCATTTAAAATATCACAACAAATATTATACATTAAAACACTAAATACATAGATTAATTTCAAGAGCTCGACAAAATTATTAGTTTTGCCAGTAGGGATAACAGTCAATAGCAGATTGTTTGTATTTGTTTACCAGTTGACTTTTCTGAAGCACTTGGTTTGTTGTAAAGATGAACTAAAAATAAAAAGGATATCAGAGACAACCACTGGCTTTTTCTTTTTGTCAGGACTAAATGGATCTTTCTTCTTGTTTTTTCTGGACTGTTGTTCATCATTCCATAGCTCTGAAAA
The DNA here is from genome assembly GCF_044704955.1 of Pristiophorus japonicus. Lineage (NCBI taxonomy): Eukaryota > Metazoa > Chordata > Chondrichthyes > Pristiophoridae > Pristiophorus > Pristiophorus japonicus. The sequence goes on from NC_091980.1 coordinate 218,640,292, forward strand.
ACACAGGTTAAAATATATTAATGCAGATAGTGCATTTAATAATGAGAATGAGTGGTCATTTAAAAAAAATATAAATTATTAGTTTTAACACACATTTATTGACACATTATTAACCAGAAACAAAAACATCTTACTGCATTGGTGGTAGAACAACTTCCAATTTTCTTTTGTCTATTTTAGTTTTCTTAATATAATAAATTTTAAAGGTATACAATGCTAAAGTACTGCAATAAAGTGCTAACCTGCAAATTTATTGAGAATACTTAGTTTGAAGTGAATAGCTGAACATACCTGATGTGATGTCAATGCTGTGCCGATCTTCTTCAAGTCGCCGGATTCTCTCCTCGAGTTCACTTTGTACAGTATCATACAGAAGCAGCTTCTCACTCTAGTAAGCAACATAATATAGATTATTTATTTGGAATAATTTTATATTATGGATAACTATTTATTTTTCTTAATTAATTAATTCTCGGGACATCATCAGCAAGGCTGACATTTATTGCCCATCCATAGCTGCCATTGAGAAAGTGGTGGTAATCCTTCTTGAACCGCTGCAGTCAGTGTTGTGAAGGTGCTCCCCATCATCATCATAGGCAGTCCCTCGGAATCGAGGAATACTTGCTTCCACTCTTAAAATGAGTCCTTGGGTGGCTGAACAGTCCAATATGAGAACCACTGTCCCTGTCACAGGTGGGACAGATAGTCGTTGAGGGAAGGGGTGGGTGGGACTGGTTTGCCACACGCTCTTTCCGCTGCCTGCGCTTGATTTCTGCATACTCTTGGCGTTGAGACTCGAGGTGCTCAGTGCCCTCCCGGATGCACTTCCTCCACTTAGAGCGGTCTTTGGCCAGGGACTTCCAGGTGTCAGTGGGGATGTCGCATTTTATCAGGGAGGCTTTGAGGATGTCCTTGTAACGTTTCCGCTGCCCACCTCCGGCTCGTTTGCCATGAAGGAGCTCAGAGTAAAGCATTTGCTTTGGGAGTCTCGTGTCTGGCATGCGAACTATGTGGTCTGCCAGCGGAGCTGATCAAGTGTGGTCAGTGCTTTAATGCTGGGGATGTTAGCCTGGACGAGGATGCTGATGTCGGTGCATTTGTCCTCCTAAGGGATTTGTAAGATCTTGCGGAGACATCTCCCACAATGTTAGATAAGGATTTTAACCCATCGTTAATAAACGAAGAGCGATACGTGTCCAAGTCAGGATGGTGTATGACTTGAACACGAACTTTGAGGTGATGGTGTTTCCATGCACCTGCTGCCTTTAACCTTCTAGGTGCTGGATGTCCCGGGCTTTGGAGGTGATGTCAAGGAAGCCTTGGCAAGATGGTGTTGTGCATCTTTCAGATAGTACACAATGCAGCCACAGTACGCCGATGGTGGAGGGATGGGATGTTTAAGCCAGTGAATAGCGTGCCAATCAAGTAGGCTTCTTTGTCCTGGATAATATCAAGCTTTTTGAGTGATGTTGGGGCTGCACCCATCCAGGCAAGTGGAAAGTATTCTATCACTGAAGGTGGTAGAGAGGCTTTAGGGAGTCAGAAGGTGAGCCACTCGCTGCAGAATAATCTTTCTCTGACCTATTCTCGTAGCCACAGCTTCTATGAGGCTGGTCCAGTTTAGTTTCTGCTCAATGGTGACCCCAGGATGTTGATGGTGGAGTACTTTGTGATGGTAATGACATTGAATGTTAAGGAGAGGTAGTTATGCGCTCTCTTGTGAGATGGTGATCCTCTGATACTTGTCTGGCACAAATGATACGCCACTTATCAGCCCAAGCCTGTAGGTTGTCCAGGTCGTTGAATGCGGCATGAACTGCTTCATTATCTGAGCTAAACACTGTTCAACCATCAGTGAAAAGCCCCACTTCTGAAGTTATGAATGAGGGAAGATCATTGATGAAGCAGCTTAAGATAGTTGGGCCTAGGACGCTGTCCTGGGGCTGAGATGATTGGCCTCCAACAATCACAACCATCTTCCCTTGTGCCAGAAATGACCCCAGCTACTGGAGAGTTTTCCATTTCATCCCCATTGATTTCAGTGTTACTAAATTTCCTTGGTACCACACTTGGTCATAATGCTGCCTTGATGTCAAAGGCATTCACTCTCTCCTCATCTCTGGAATTCAGCTTGAGTCCACGTTTGGGCCAAAGCTGTAAATGGGGTCTGCAATTAGGTTTTTCTGGCAGAACCCAAAGTAAGCATCAGTGAGCAGGTTATTCGTGAGTAAGTGCCACTTGACAGTACCGTTGACTACTCCTTCTATCACTTTGCTAATGATTGGGAGTAGACAGAAGGGGCGGCAATTGGCCAGGTTGTCCTGCTTTTTGTGGACAGGACATACCTGGGCAATTTTCTACAATAATCAGATAAAGGCCAGTGTTGTAGCTGTACTGGAACAGCTTAGCCAAGGACTACGGGCTAGTTTTAGAGTACAGGTCTTCTGCACTACAGCCAGGATATTGTCAGGGCTTATAGCCTTTGTTGTGTCCAGTGCACTCAGCCATTTCTTGGTGTCACACAGAGTGAATCAAATAGATTGAAGACTAGCACCTGTGATGCTGGGTATATCAGGAGGAGGCCAAGAAGGATCATCTACTCGACACTTCTGGCTGAAGATGGTTAAAAACATTTCAGCCTTGTATTTTGCAGTCACAGGCTAGGCTTCACCATCATTGAGGATGGGAATGTTCATGGAGCCTCCTCCTCCAGTTAGTTGTTTCATTGTCTACTACCATACGTGACTAGATGCAGGAGGACTGCAGAGCTTTGACCTGATCAGTTATTGTGGGATCACTGCCACTGTTTAGCATGCATTTAGTCCTGTGCTGTAGCTTCACCAGGTTGGCACTTCAGTTTCAGGTACACCTGGTGCTGCTCATGCCATGCTCTTCTACACTCTTCATTGAATCAGGGTTTGTCATCTAACTTGATGCTGATGAAAGAGTGAGAGAATATGCCAAGCCATGAGATTACAGATTGTGGAGGTATATAATTCGCCTGCTGCTGATGGCCCACGGAGCCTCATGGATTCCCAGTTTTGAGCTGCTAGATCTGTTCTTAATCTATCCCATTTAGTACCTTGGTAGGGCTACACAACACAATGGAGGGTGTCCTTAGTATGAAGCCAGGACTGGTCTCCATGAGGCGGTATTAGGCAGTCCCTTAGGTCTGAGGATGACCTACTTTCACACCAAAAAAATTAGTTTTCAGGTGCTTCCATGAGGGACCTGATGTTTCAGGTCGCGAACATCACTTTGAATGCCTGTGCATGAATTCTTTTAACGTGGGGTGGCTGTTGAACACCAGCCACCACACGGGCTAGACAGAGCAAAGTCTTGATCCAGTGGCAAGGAGATCCAAGACGACTGTAGACCAAGGTCCTGCCGCTCCTGGGCCCCGACCTCTTCGTTCCTCCGCTGCTTGCCGCTCCCCTCTGGTCCCGACCTCCGCTCCATGCCGCCTCCGATCTCCACTCCCCGCTGGTCCTGACCTCCGCTCCGTGCTATAGTCACTCCGACCAATTCTGTCAAAGATGGATGCATCTGCGACAGGGTATGGCAGTGTAGTGGTTTGGTTGAGAGTTCAAATCCCACCGTGGCAGTTTGAGAATTTGAATTCAATTAAAAAATAAATCTGCAACAGTAAAAGTGATCAAGATGCTGTTGGATTGTCATTAAAAACCCAACTGGTTCACTAATATTCTTAAGGGAAGGAAACCCACTGTTGTTACCCGGGATGTGACTACAGTCCCACTTAGCTGCCCTCTACCACTCAGACCACTGGAAAGGAACAAAAGAATAAAACCAGACACAGCATACAGCTGCCACCTCGGCATTGAATCAGGACACAACAAAGGAATACCCAGCCCAGAAAACCCTGAAAAGTCCTTCTCGCGAACATCTATTGGGAGAGCGGTCTCACAGACTAGTTAAACAACAGCTTGACATAGTCATACTTACAGAATCATACTCGTCAGCCAACATCCCAGAATCCTGCCCCACTGGAAGGACAGACCCACCAGAGATGCTGACATAGTAGTATACAATCGGAGGAAGTGGCCCTGGGTATCCTCAATATTGAGCTTGGATCCAATGGCTTCAGGTCAAACATGGGCATGGAAACGTCCTGCTTATTACCATTACCCTCCCTCAGCTGGTGAATTAGTACCTCATGTTGAACACTACTTGGAGGAAGCATTGAAAGTAGCATGGGCACAGAATGTATTCTGAGTGGGGGGCTTCAATGTCGATCGCCAAGATGGGCTGGTAGTCCCTCCACTGCCCTGAAGGACAGCGATTGTAGCAGGTGATGAGAACCAACACAAAGGAATAACCTACTTCAACTCATCTTCACTAAGCTACCTGTCGCAGATGCAATAGTAGGAGTGCCCACTGCACAGTTAACTACTGCTTACCTCCCAGTGTTGGAATGCAGCCTGCACTTCGCACTCATATTGGTTCTTTACAGTTTTTAAACAGAGCTCCCTATAGATACCTGTAACCAGAAAATCACCTGTTCAGATGGAGAGTTAATGAGATTATTCATATCCACATGTAGGACTACTAAATTAACATTTATATTAGGATCCCTACCAGATCAAGTGGAATTCTCTTATAATCAATTTGACAGCTACATTTTTTGTTGTTAAATGTGTTCTATTAAGTAGGCTTATAAAACAAAATGACAGGGTAGACCTCTCCTCCCTCCTCCACACTTGCAAGGACTGTTAACTGAAAATGTGCATTTAAAAAAGGAACACAACAGTAATCTTTTGGACAGACTATTTTCTGCAGTTTTCTTATAATGGTTCTTTTGTCAATTAATACAATAGTTACTCTCTTACAACTTGTTCTAATAATCTATACAATAGCTCCTTAAATAAACAATAGCCATATTCCACAAGATTTAGTACTTCTTCATTAATACTGAAAGCAGGTAAAATGCATCGTTTGCTATGGCTTGCTTTTTATTCTGTTCCTAAAGACAGTATTAAAAAGAGAATGTTATTGTATTATAAACTGAAGCATAAATTTGGCCTAGAAAGTAAAGAACATTTTTTTTCTAATTTTATCTCCATCTCTCCTGAAGGATACTGTTCCACTAGTGTTGGCAGCCCAGCCAATTTACCAAAGCAGATACTCTTCAATGTGAAGATATATAACAAATATTGGAATAATATTTTGCTGTGTGGGGGTGGAAGAGGGAGGAGCAAAATAAAAATCACAACCAATCTGATTTTCTCCTTCCCCATTATTGATTTGCACAAGCTTTCAACAATGTTCATTAAACAGTGATCAAGAACCTAAACTAATGATTTATTTCTCCCCTTTGCTACACTGAGAGCACTGAAGCCAACTGCAATGCATTTAGTCATAACTGAAATCAGCTAACTCAGTACACCATAAGTAGCGTCTGCAAGAATATTTTATGTTTTATAAACTATGCCAAAACTATAAAAAAGGACAATACATATGAACAGAAGACTAATATACTAAAACTTAACACTTGAAAATAAAGTATCAACAAAGTATTTAGATTGCATCTTACACTATAGGATGTGATCTTTAGCAATTACAAGTTGAACATACTCCTCAGGTGGTGACGCAAAACGGACGGCATTGAATCGGCCGCCCATTATACAGCAGCAATGGAACTGAGTATCAATTATTTAAACATTACAACACCTGTAATGAAAGTTGTTATTTTTATCCCCTTTAAAAACATTTCAATTTTTCAAAAAATTAAATATTTGTTTTAAATATTTAATTAAATTGTATTTTAATTCATTTTAAATATGTAATTTTTCTTTAAGTTATTTGTTGTGTAATTGTGTTTATGTAATCCCCATTCATGCTTATGGGGATTTCGTATATACGGAATGGGGATCCCCTTTGTTCATTGGTTGGGCCAGCCCACGTGATCCCAGGGATGCTTGCGAACTGCCTGCGCTCCTGGGATACATGGGCGTCTACGCATGTCTACGCGTAGAGGCCCAGGTGAGAGAGTCTCCGTGGATCCAGGACCATCGGGTAGGTTCGTATATTTTTTGCCATTCGGAGGCATTGGGCCCATTATTCAATATGCAATTATAATGCAATATGATTATACTATAATTGCCAAAAAGATCCCTTTTAAGTAACACCACCGAAAGATAGTACATCATGTTTTCTCCTTTGAAAAATGGATTCAAATCCAAACGAAACTGATGGGATGAAAATCTCCTCTCTCTGCTGGTTGCAAGAGAGACATCAAATCCAGCCCCGAGAGAACATGGATTGATAACACAAAACTCCTGCAATTTAACAAAACTGGGAACCTCACTGAGAATGCTCTGAAGAACAGCTAATGAAGGAAGTAGAAACATTTGGAACTTCCATGCTTGTTTGAAGCTGGTGTAGGAAAAGGAACCGAATGTTATTTTAAAAGTACTATAACTTTTTTTTTTAAGTTAAATTGCAGAGCTGGGTATTTTTTTTTTTTAAATTCTCAAGGATAAGGATGCATGCTGGAGTACTTCTTCAATATTTGGATACAGTAGAGAGGTAATTCTTCATTTTGGTGTGTAGTACACCTGATCAAGGAGTGCATAAGTTGTAAGCAAGCTATCAAAAATAGAAACGCCTTCAATTCACCAACATGAATGGGAGTCACTTTGTAAAGTATAAAACTTAATCAAAAATTTGTTCATTGAAGAATAGAAAGTAATACCTGATCTAAGTTAGTCAGAGTACTGAAATACCACAGATCTGAGAAATAAAAATACAATATCTCAATGACTGAACGGAACTTAAAATCTTTGAAAATGTTATCGGAAATGAAAAGGAAATCCCAATCTAATGACAATTGAACAACGCAAACTTGTTGAAATATTATGGTCATTCTCATTTTGAACAAATTTTCAGAATCTCAAATGGGAATATCTTAATCATCTTCAATCAACACTATTGACCCTTAAAGCACAATTCACGGTGTTAGTTTGGTCACTTTTTATTGCGTCGAACTAAAAATTATAAAATGACGCAGGGAGTCCTATTCAAAAGTGGACATTAAGAAGCAGCAATTTAAATTTGTCTGAATTTAAAGTTAAATAACAACTGTGGTGAATGCAGAGTTGGTGAGAGCATGAGTTTATTTACAAAACAGACCAGGATATTCTGTAATTGCAAATCCTGAATCCTGAATCTAAGCCCCAAAATTACAGGTTATGAACATTACAAATCAGGATCTTACACCATCTGCTAAACATGGCATCAAATCACCAACACACACATTTAAAAAATTATAAGCTGAAACTTAAATTTTACCTGCAACTTTTGTTCGGATTTGCATATTCTCTTGTAGAGCTGCTAAAGGTTCCAAATATTCAGGAGCCTTTCCTGCTATAACTTCCTCAAGCTTTGCTTCCACTTGACTTAATCTTTCCCTGTATAACCTGGAAATATAAACACTATTTGGTTAAATCATTCACTCAGAAATGGTTTTAGTTAAATCAAAATGTAAGCTGAGACTTGGCAAATCTCACATCCAATTTACACAGAACAGAATTTGGCAGCACGAAGTGAAGGTGGTCAAAGCTAGTTTAATGTACCTTTTTTATTATACTTTACATGAGCATATAGGGAAAATGGGTCAAAATTTATACTTGTGTCTAGGGGTTTTATGTGTGATACTTAATTTGGTCTGAATTACATTAGCGGACTCAAATTAAAGACTCAGCCACAGTTCAACCATCAGCAGGATTCAGGCAACATTAGCTGAAGTACCTTTTACCTCACTTCAGATATAAAAAGGACTGACATAAAGAACACAAATGGGTGTGTTACTAATTAGTTTTTTTTAAAAACTACACCCAACACATAATTGCTAATATAACCATAGGGCTTTGTATCATTGATTATAGTAACATATGCAGTAACCATGCTTGGGTGTTGTCAATTGATGATCCTCCTTTGTGATGAGATGGGGCAAATGGAAAGATAGCATAAGTGGGGTCTCCCTAGCTCCATGATTAGATGCCTCACAACGGAAAATTGGAAAAGAGCAAATCTTCTTTGGCAGACTCAGTAATTCAATACCTGATCTAAACAGATCTGCAATGTGTCACGGTCTTCTTCATGATTGATCAGCCAGTCTGACATTGATATGGCCTGGAGGGGTAGACCTGCCACATGGGGCTGATATTCTTCCTGCTCTGCTCCAAATGATCATGCAAAATCTAACAGTTTGACAGTCCTAGCTAGAAAAGCAGAGGTAAACTTACAGTACTCGAGGTAGTCTGCACAATTTTAGCTGATTAAACATCAGCAGTATCGCTGTGTACATTTGGGGAACCCTAAGCTTTGGCTTGTGCTAATCTACGTCTATCTTATCTGCACTGAGGTAAGTGGAGTGTCCCGATGAGGACAAAGTGTATACTCCAGATCAGTCAAATTGAAACTCTACTCGTCACAAGATAGATTTGATCGCATTCTTTCATTATACTGTCTCAACTGTCTTCCCTTTACAGCATTTGGCGATTACTTAAATTAGTTTAATCTCCTGGATTTAACTACCCTTCCTGGCAATCTGTACCAATTCTCCTCCTGAAGGTAGACTCATGCCAGGGTATGGTTCTATAGATAACAGTAGTCTTCTGGTACTTCTCCCAATCAGGCACTCTACATGTGCAACATTGAGAGAGAGAATCTGGGCAGCCAGCACCAGAAAGCTGTTTAGGTGTGGGAGGGCAGCCTAATCCTGTCCTCATCGGGCTTGAATATTCATGTACTTCTAGAAGGGATTACTGAAGGTTATGCAGGATGGAAATACTGACTAACTACTGGGCAAAAAAACACTCCCTGGCATCTGTCCCAAATTTGTTCTTCACAGCCTTGAACATGTTGTGCTTATCAAGTCATACTTCATACATCAAGTTCACCGAGTGCTGCTTTAACTGTTTAAATTATAAAAGTTTGATAAATAAAGATTGCAAGTCTTTATCAACTGACTGTGGAGTCAAGTGCTATATGTTTCCCTTCAAATAAGGTGCTTAAAGTATTGCAGTATTTTTCTTAAAAATAATTTTCTGTACTCCAGAGGCTACATTCTTGAGAACTTGAGAAGTGACCTACTAGAGGGGGCTTTGTAATCTTCTAAATTATACTGCTATTTTTGTGTTGATGCTCACCCAAAAATGGCAGCATAAGTGAAGCTAGAGAGTAATGTACCAGGTACTGTGGAAAGCAAAGCACTGTCTGGCAGTATTAAGTTATCAGGGAACAATTTAACTCTGGTGTTTTTGACAAAATGATTGTAAACCAGTGGCAAATGGAAGTCTGCTAGAATCGAATCCAATCCAAGTTGCATAAGAAAAAATAAACTCTGTATTTCAGTGAGATTATTTCACCAGAAATAGGAAATGTTTCAGTTTCCAAAGCACAGTGTAAATTGGCATCAAAGTGCCTCAGGATCCCATAGTTTTACAGTTTGAAAATATCTGCAGAAAAACACAAAGACTTCAGCGACTCATATGACTGGTCAGGTAGTGATGCAGATCTGACAGGAATTTTATATTAGAAGTTTGGAAATCAGGAAAACTTTCACAAACTATTGAAAAGTTCATAGAGCATGAGGCAGCCACAGCCAACCTTGGAAGTAAAGAACAATTTCTGTCTTTCCAAAGGAGGCAGTTTTTTAAGTTTGAGAATTTGCAGATTTAAAAGAGGCTAAATGTAAATTGAAAGAAAAAACGGATAAAAATCCTTCCAAAAGCCAAAAAAAATGTTTTAAACCTGCAAGAAACAGTAGAAAAGTTTTTTTTTTAAAAAACACAAATAAAAAAGGGGTAATATTTTTGGAAGATTAATTTGGATGTGATCAGCTGGTGGCAGAAGAGGAAGAACTGGATCACATAACCTCTTTCACAGAAGTCTGAAAGGGATAGATCTGGCTTCAATTTTCCCAGTTACATACGCAACTTGTCCATGGTACATGGGATATACTAAAGACCCATGGCCCACTATTTCCATTCATGTCACCACTGCATCAAAAGTTCATAAGTCAGAAAAATTCTTCCAAAATGACTATTCCCAGACTATCTCCATATAGCAGTTAAAAAGTAAACACAGTAGCAAGGAGTCACAAAGATAAATATAGGTTGAACCCCTCTAATCCGGCACCTTTGGGACCTGGTCTGTGCCAGACAAGAGAATTTGCTGGACCATGGGAGGTCACACCGACCCCAGATTTTAAAATCCCAGTCAGCAAAGTTTTAGAATTGCTTCCTACAAAAGCTATTTTTGCTAATCTGTAACTGTAGTACTATGGGCTCCGTACCTTGCATATCGGCCGTGCTGTGGCTAGTTTGATGTAAATAGGTGATCTAAGGAGTGTGCTTGCAGGTTGGAAGTGAGATTTCGACGGGTTGCACGGCGAGAGGGGCTGCTGTTTGATGTAAGGAGTCCCATTGTTCAGTGCGGAGGCCGAAGGAGCCCATGCTGAAGCTGAGGTAGTGTACGTGGAGTGCAGCTCCATCACCCCACCGCCGGTCAGCAAGGGAGACGCAGGTAGTGAGCTGTCGACGTGGTTGGGGAAGTCTCCAACCGAAGATCCTGTACAGCTTTCCATATCGTGACCATTGTTGGCCGAAAGGCAAGAGACAGATGGTCCTGGTAAACCCTACCCGTCAACGTTGCTGGGCAAATGTTCATTCATCATGCTGATGCTACTATCTACAGAAAGGCTGTTGGGGATGCAGGAGATGGGTCCTCTTGAACCTTGGAAGTTATAGATCTCCCGGATGTGGTTGAACCCCAATCCGTTCATCATGCTGTACATGGGCTTAAGGTCTATGCCTGAAGGAGCCCTCCTCAAACATGAGCTCGCTGGCCGGGTCAATGGTCCAGTAATGGCCTTTGCCAGGTCTGCCCAGACCCTTAAGCAGTTTGATGAAGCACTCATTCAAGGAGAGGTTGTGATGCACGGAGTTCTTCCAGCCTTGGTAGGAGCCTTGGAAAAAAGGGAAGCGGCTCTGGAGGAACTGGTAGATCTCACTAGAGTTAGTTGCTTGGTGAGAGCGCTCTGGATAGCCATCATAATCAGGGCTATGTAGGAATACGGCGGCTTCTCCGGGCGCCGCATGCCAGCGTTTCTTTTCTTAGTTTTGGTAGTGGAGATGGCTGATTCCATCACAGAGGCTGTTCAGAGAAGGTTCACTAGGTTGATTCCAAAGATGAGGGGGTTGACTTATGAGGATAGATTGAGTAGGTTGGGTCTATACTCATTGCAATTCAGAAGAATGAGGGGGGATCTTATCGAAACATATAAGATAATGAGGGGGATCGACAAGGTGTATGCAGAGAGGATATTTCCACTCATAGGGGAAACTAAAACTAGAGGACATAGGGCCCAAATTTCCCCAGCCGCCTACAGCAGCGCAGGTAGGGGTGGCACGCCGACTTCCAAAGCCAAGAAAAGCGCCAAAAACTTACCTTCCACTTTGGCCGCTCCCTCGTCATCCAGATCCATCGGCGTGGCGCTGCGGAGCCTACGGGGGGAGGGGGGGGGGGGGGGGGGCCGAGCGCTGGTAGCGCGGCAGGGGTCGGGGCTTGGGCCCAGCATCTTGTGGAGTGCCGGCAAGAGGACGCAAGTCTGTTTGAGCGTGCACACATGCGCAGTGCAGCAGGAAGCTTGCCAATTAAAGGGAGAGCATCCTCAGTATCATTGGTAATGGACCATATATAAAGGTAAGGTTTAAATATTGATTTTTGTGTGGCTGAGGGAGTGGAAAGGAATGCTGGATAGGTGGAAGAAAGGTGAGAAGTGTGATTTTTGAACATTACCTGAGTGTAAGTCCAATACATGAATGAACAAGAGCGTGCAACACGAACAAAGAATTTCCTCCATGAGGAAGTGGAGAAACTAATGACTGTCATTGAGGAGAAATGGCTGGAGCTGGATATCAGCAAGAGTGGTCCGTCAAAGTTTCACCCAAGGAAATGAGAAGAAGATGGAACCTAGTTGCAGAAGAATACTCCGCAGGGGTCAATACTGCAAGATCTGGAAGCCAGTGCAAGAAGAAATGGCAGGGCATTGGTCAAGTAGTGAGTGTAAATAATATCTTCATCTTTAAATTGAAAATGTGACCATCTGCATGTGTCCCACCCATCAGAAAGGCACCATGTGATTTTCATCTTTGCAGAAGAAATTGGCCCACAACAAAAGGGAAAGACTTAGAACAGGAGGAAGTCCGCCAAATCTGCACCAACTGTCACCCCTGGAACAGAGGTTTGCTGCCTTGCTGAGTCGCACCGGCAGAAAAAAAATCAGCTCTGCACAAGCTGGACCCACACACGAGGATGAGGGTGAGTCATTAAAATGCACAGTCACCCTTCAAATCAACCTGCTGACTGGCCTGCTACGTGTCAGACTACTCATGCCACCCATCCTGCCCCCTCCTGTGCTGCTAACCATTTGACTGTTCTGTTGTATTTTGCAGAAGACGACGACACTACTCAACATCCTGAAGATCCACCAGAAGATCCAGGTGCATGCGCTCCAGACCAAGGTGGGTGGGGGAAGGAGGGGGTCCATGGAAATGTGTTCACGGGAGAATGCTGATCACGATATGGATCAGTCCATAGTACAGGGCATCACACTGCCAGAAACCTCCATGAGCTTCTCGGCGACATTCCATGGTTTCACACCTTCAGAGGCTGCAGGTCCCAGTGGTGGTCATAAAATGCATGTTGGGACACCCAGTGCCCCACTGTCCCAGCCTGCGCCTCACATTGGAGGGGTGCCACTAGGCAGATCCACGGCGAGGGGAAGGAGAAGCTGACCAGTCTCTGCTGAGATGCAGCCCTCGGCAGAGGTTAATCAGGTTCTGTCATTGGGTGAGGAGACCAATGCCCTCACAAGATCACTCGTGGCGGCTGTCAGTGAGGTGCGTGATGAGGTAGCGACACTGTCGGGTGAAATCTCAGCACTGAGACGGGAAGTGAGGACGGGCATTTCAGAGGGTGTGCAAACGATGGTAGATGCCATGAGGGAGATAGCTTCTGCAATAAGGGAACAAAGGCCGGATACTCAAATGCCACTCCTACTTCAATCCATGCACCAGCCACCGGTGAGATGCAGGTCAGACCCCCAAACCCCCCACCACCATCACCGACCCTATGAGGAAGTGCACTTTCCCCGAGATGTGGGTGACGGATGGGTGCAGCCTTTCTTTGCTGTTGTTGTCGTCATTGAAGTACACTGTAAAATATCCAATAAAAGATATTTTGCATTAAAACTGAATCATGTTCCATTAGGACCACGCAACATTTAGGGACAACTAGAAAAAGTAAAAATCCCTCACCCCTACAGTCATGCGTGCCTGCTGCCCGTAGCCCTGGCGGGAGGGCTAGCCGTGCGTTCTGCAGTCGGCAAGGTAGGACTGCTCTATTTTCAGCAGCTGATTTATCTTTCATTTATTTTTGACGATGTTGTGCAGCTGTTGTGCTGAAGATGTTGTGATGTTGTGAAGGTCTTTAGTGCTTTAGAATCCTCTAACTCACCTCCCATCTCCCCTATCTCTGGCTACCTGCGCTGATTTCTTAAATGTAGTAAGGTTTTTCTGTGCTGACAAAAGTGGCCATATACACTGGCCTAAGTTAGTTTGGAGTAACTTTCAGCTGGCCAAATTTGCTTCTATGGCCAGAAGAGGCGCAAGTGGCCAGTCACGCCCCCTTTTGGAGAGAACAAACGAAACTAGAAAAAAACCTAACTAACTGACTTACATTGGAGCAAGTTAAATGGGGAAATTTGCGATTTTTAAGTTACTCCAAAATAAATGGGGCAACTCCTAGGGAAATTTGAGCCCGTAGTCTTAGAATAAGGGGCCGCCCATTTAAAACTGAGTTGAGGAGAAATTTCTTCTCACAGAGGGCTGTAAATCTATGGAATTCTCTGTCCTAAAGAGCTATGGAGGCTGGGTCATTTAATATATTTAAGGTGGAGATAGACAGATTTTTGAGCGATAAGGGAGTAAAGAGTTATGGGGAGCGGGCAAGGAAGTGGAGTGGAGTCCATGATCAGATCAGCCATGATCTTATTAAATGGCGGAGCAGGTTCGAGGGGCCAAATGGACTACTCCTGCTACTACTTCTTATGTTCACTGGGCCTGAGGGCTGCCCGCCCGCTCACTGGCGTTTGTGCCCCAGATCTGTGGCAGCTTTCAGCCTGTTTTGCTTTGGTTGATGTCTGCGCCGTTTGGAGGAATCGGCTTTCGTGGGCACCCAAGTACATTATCGCGTATAGGGATCTGTGTAAATACAGTGATCGACCTTTCCCTGTCGTCTTTCTTACTATCCATACTATTTAAAAATTACTCAACTTGATGAACACAGGATACAGCGCGGGTCGCATCCCCTCGCCGGGAATGATGCCGGACCAGGGAGGTTGCCGAACCAAAGAGTGCTGCATTTGAGAGGTTCAACCTGTATACAAATATTTGCCTTTAGAACAGTTAGGAATTTTCTGGCAATTCAGTATCACAGTTCCACTTTTAAATGGGGGCAGTGAACTGACTCTTTATTCAAACATGAGACAATTTATTGATTCATTTCCTATTTTTTAAACATAAGAACATAAGAATTAGGAACAGGAGTAGGCCATCTAGCCCCTCGAGCCTGCTCCGCCATTCAACAAGATCATGGCTGATCTGGCCGTGGACTCAGCTCCACTTACCCGCCCGCTCCCCGTAACCCTTAATTCCCTTATTGGTTAAAAATCTATCTATCTGTGACTTGAATATATTCAATGAGCTAGCCTCAACTGCTTCCTTGGGCAGAGAATTCCAGAGATTCACAACCCTCTGGGAGAAGAAATTCCTTCTCAACTCGGATTTAAATTGGCTCCCCTGTATTTTAAGGCTGTGCCCCCTAGTTCTAATCTCCCCGACCAGTGGAAACAACCTCTCTGCCTCTATCTTGTCTATCCCTTTCATTATTTAAAATGTTTCTATAAGATCACCCCTCATTCTTCTGAACTCCAACGAGTAAAGACCCAGACTATTCAATCTATCATCATAAGGTAACCCCCTCATCTCCGGAATCAGCCTAGTGAATCGTCTCTGTACCCCCTCCAAAGCCAGTATATCCTTCCTTAAGTAAGGTGACCAAAACTGCACGCAGTACTCCAGGTGCGGCCTCACCAATACCCTGTACAGTTGCAGCAGGACCTCCCTGCTTTTGTACTTCATCCCTCTCGCAATGAAGGCCAACATTCCATTCGCCTTCCTGATTACCTGCTGCACCTGCAAACTAACTTTTTGGGATAAGAGTTTCATGCACAAGGACCCCCAGGTCCCTCTGCACCTCAGCATGTTGTAATTTCTCCCCATTCAAATAATATTCCCTTTTACTGTTTCCCCCCCCCCCCCCCCCCCCCAAGGTGGATGACCTCACACTTTCCGACATTGTATTCCATCTGCCAAACCTTAGCCCATTCGCTTAAACTATCCAAATCTTTTTGCAGCCTCTGTGTCCTCTCCACAACCCGCTTTCCCACTAATCTTTGTGTCATCTGCAAATTTTGTTACACTACACTCTGTCCCCTCTTCCAGGTCATCTTTGTATCAACTTTTGATACGAGACAAATGTACAAAACATTTGAACCATCAGCTCATATTAAATGATGGCAAATGAGGTTTTCTGATGCTTTAGGCACTGGTTTTGCACACAACTCTATCTTCTAATCAGCAATAAAAGGTACCATTCCAAGTTCTTAGACAAAAGCCACAAAATAATGGGCAAATAACAAGGCAGTAGGTGGGGATTTTCCTGCCTCCTAATAACAGTTCTGTTTCTGTACATTAGAAACATATCGTTTATTATAAGAAAAGGTCCAGAACAGTCTAAATGTTCAAAACAATCAACACTTGTCCAAAGGTTACAGCATGAAATGAAATTAAGAGCTCAATTTTCCCCAATAATCTGTGCCATTTTTTTGACGTGCACCGTTTTTTTTTTGGAGTAAATTAAAATCTCCAAGTTTCCTCAAAGCTTCTGCGCTAGCATAATTCACTTAGGTAGGATTTTTTAGGCTACAATTTTTTTTTAACCTCATTGGGGGCGTAACCTACCACTTGCGCCAATTCTGCCATTTAAGCAAGATTTACTCCAATTTTTCTTAGGAAAACCCTTCTGGGCAGTTAACAAAATCGGTGCAGGTAAGAGAATCAGCGCAGCAGATGCAGTTCCACGGCCGGGACAGCAGCAGCAGAGAGGGAAAGAGAGGGGGTGGAGGGGGGAAAAAAGAGGTCTTTTGTCCAGGGTTAGGAGCAGCACCCGGAGTGGAGGGAAGCCTTTCAGCCAGGGTTAGCAGCAGCACCGGGCGGGGTTGGGGGGGAAAATAGACTTTTGGCATAATCTGTTTAATAATTTAATGCTGGTAAGCTGCTGTGAGCTGGCCAGAATGTGTTGTATGTTTCACTTTCCAGCCTCAGCCCGCAGTGTGTCCATGGTTACCCTAGCAACCCGATCTTTTTGGCGCAGATCTTAGGCTCCACCCCCAACAATTCAAACGGGGAAAGTTGGATGATTTTTTTTGCCGTAGTTGGGCCCCAAAAAATGGGCGTAACTCTTCAAGTACGCCAAAAAAAGGCATTGGGGAAAATTGAGCCCAAAATAACTCAAAGTTTACTTGCTGCCATTTTCAAAAAGTATAAACAGATAGAATGTAATCAGACTTACTGTTCTTTTAGATCTGTAAACTGTTTCTCAAGATTGGACATTTCATCTAAACACTCTGTTCTTCTCCTTTCACAGTCTTCATCATCCATTTCTGCAAGACATTAATGTTACTTTCTGAGAAACAGATGTGAGGGAGACTGGCTGGTGCAGTGGGTTAAATATTAACTTTTCACCTCTCGGACTTAGATTTAAATCAAGCTTATAGTCATGGGATGAATGTCTCCTTTCTGTGTTACCTTGAAGGGTCCTACATGAAATAAATTAGGACCATCTAAATCCAGTACTTAGGGGGTTAGCTCATAACTGCCACAAAATTGGCAATTGCACTCTGAGAAATGAAAATATGTTTTATTAGTTCAGTAGGAGGTGCTCTTCTAAAATGTACTCAGTATTAGGAAATGTTGACGTGGACACTGGGTGCCAAAGTGGAAAGTTTTCCACCCCATTGCTAACATCTCTCTCACATTACTGAGCAGAAAAATTCACAAAAAAAATGTAAAAATAACTGAAAGTATGTCAAATTTGCTCTAAAAATGACATTTGTTTCAATTAAAGATGCTGGCTACCCAAATTAACACTATGGAGTATATATTTGTTTTAAGCCAATCAACCAGCCATTTATTGTTCAGCTCATGGTGGGAATATGCCAACAATACTAAACTTGCAATCAGATTGGCTTCCGTGGGTGAAACTGCCAATTTATTAATGTGACTTTATTACTGCAGTTTAGCAATTTTGTTTTGTGCAGTCAAAAAACCTCATTCATTGAGTATTGAAGAAAGTCTGCCAAAACCTCAAAAATCAAAATGTTCTCCAGAAACTGAATCCATAAACATTTATTCAAAACATAAGTATAATTGGGTCAACAAATCAATTAAAATGGGTTATTAGTCAAGAATTTGCTATTTTCCAATCTAGAGCCACACGTGTCAAAAATATTCTTTATATGTATCCACTGGTCCATTGTACTTCGACAATTTCATGCTTTGGAATTTGGAATAAATTATTATACAAGATGCGTTTCAGGTCATGCTCTATCCCTTAATCCATCCATAATGAAATCCTGTTTGCCTTTTTTATTAAAACTGTATCGCACATTCTATTGACAAGATTATGAGTGTTTTCCACTAAAGCCCCAAGATCCCTCTCACCTGTGGTTTCCAGTCAAGTGTTCTCACTATTTGTTTCCCATCCCAACTTCATGACTTTTCATTATCCTAAATTGATCGGTAACCTCCACATAGTGGCGCAATCCTCCAACCTGTCCAAAGCCGTTTGCAACTGGTCCACTTGCTCCCTACTATTTACACTCATTCCATTTGGGTGTCATTGTCAAACTTGGAGAATTTGGCTCCTTCCTCCAAATCATTAATATACATCAAAAATAACAATGGTACCAGAACCAATCCCTATGGTATCCCATCAGTCACCTCTTTCCATGTTGATGCACTCTGCATCCTTTGACTGAACCAGGTAGCTACTCACTTCAAAAGCTTCATTCCCATTCCTCATCTTTCTACATGGTACTGTGTCCAGGCACTAAAATCCAAGCAAATGTACTGAACTCATTCTGCTATATCCTCAAAGAATAGTCAAGCAAGATCTACCACCTGAAAACCTAATTGACTACTTCTCACTATACTATATTTTTCTTGATTTATCCCCATTCTATCCCTCAGGATTCTTTTTATCATTTTACTCACACCGAGGTCAAACTCATAAATCTATAGCTCCCTGGATCATCCTTCTGACTGGTTTTTAAATTGGACTACATTCACCTCTTCTAAGCACTCGGTACAATTCTTGAATTCAAGTAGCCCCATAAAATATCCATCAGAATGTGACTGATTTAATTTGCTACCTCCTAATACTCTATTATGAAGTCCAACAAGAACATGTGCCAGGTCTCCTAGTGTCTCTAATATCATGGCACAGAAGGAGGCCATTCGGTCCGTGGTGCCTGTGCCAGCTCGTTGTTAGAACTATCAAATTAGTCCCACTCTCCTGTTCCCTTTCCCCATAGCCCTGTGAATTTTTGCCCTTCAAGTATTAATCCAATTCCCTTTTGAAAGTTACTATTGTACCTTTTGAACACTATTTGTACCAGTAATCATAGTTGTGTCTTAATAGTAAACATTGTCTACAACTTGTCTAACTTTTTCTGGGAATGTCTTATCAGTTTTTCTTCCTCTTACTCTTTAAATTCTGACCTAGTATCGGGAAAGCAGATCCCTGATTAATTTGTAATCACTGACACAAAGTCGTCATTAAGGGCATCTGACATTATTTAATCATTTATCATGCCCTGCCTGTGATTTCTCAGGTGTTCCACTGTATGGTCACCTATTTTCCCCAAATATATTTGTATATTTTCTGCAAGCCCATCACATTATTTCAGATCTCCTTTGATTCTTTATCCCAGCATTACTTATCTTGTTGCCCACAATAGTTTCCTATCTCCTCTATTGCACATTACCCCGTGGAATTGGCTATTCCCCAATTATATCTGAATATATTCTATTTTCACTCTGTATATCTACCATCTGACAGTATACACCAATCATCATTCTTAGTTTTCTCCACATCCCCTGAAATCTAAAGAAATTATTGCATTCATTGCCTTTTCTAACATAATTTCAAACTCTGTTATATTGCGGGGGTTATTAGTTAACGGTTCTCAAAGTTTGACTGCACTCATCATTCCCTGGCTATTACAAAATAGACATTTAGGTATTGCTACCCACTTGTAGTTTCATAACCATTTGAGTCATGTAGCAGCCTATAATTTCATGCAGAAACAGAACTTTGCTTTTCTTACTTTGACTATAACCTTCCCAATTAAACCCAGGCAAACTGAAATCCTCAACAGAATTGTATTAATGTTTTCATGTGTTTCCCGTTCTCCTCCTTTTTGTTACTTAATCTGATCTAGTTTCTAGATCTACTATATTGAACAGGAGCTGCACATCTCCATTACCATTAGGCCATCTGTAACGTACATTCCCAATTAGGAACATAGGACATTCAGCTCCTTGATCCGGCACAGCTGATCTGTGAGCTAACTCCATGGGTCTTTGATCTATATCCCTTAATACCGTTGGTTAACAAAAAGCTATCAATCTCAGATTCAAAATTAACAATTGATCGAGCATTAATTGCCCTTTACGGAAGAGAATTCCAAACTTCTACCATCCTTTGTGTGTAGAAGTGTTTCCTAATTTCAGTCCTGAATGGTCTGGCTCTAATTTTTAGACTACATCCCTGTCTGGAGTAAAAATAAAACTGGGAAGGTGGCTCAACCATGGCTAACAAGGGAAATTAGGGATAGTGTTAAAGCCAAGGAAGAGGCATATAAATTGGCTAGAAAAAGCAACAAACCTGAGGACTGGGAGAAATTTAGAATTCAACAGAGGAGGGTTTAATTAAGAGGGGGAAAATAGAATAACGAGAGGAAGCTTGCAGGGAACATAAAAACTGACTGCAAAAGCTTCTATAAATATGTGAAGAGAAAAAGATTAGTGAAGACAAACGTAGGTCCCTTGCAGTCGGATTCAGGTGAATTTATAATGGGGAACAAAGAAATGGCAGACCAATTGAACCAATACTTCAGTTCTGTCTTCATGAAGGAAGATACAAATAACCTTCCGAATGTACTAGGAGACAGTGGGTCTAATGAGGAGGAACTGAAGGATATCCTTATTAGATGGGAAATTGTGTTAGGGAAGTTGATGGGATTGAAGGCCGATAAATCCCCAGGGCCTGATAGTCTGTATCCCAGAGTACTTAAGGAAGTGGCCACAGAAATAGTGGATGCATTGCTGATTATTTTCCAACAGTCTAACGACTCTGGATCAGTTCCTATGGACTGGAGGGTAGCTAATGTAACACCACTTTTTTAAAAAAGGGGGAAAAGAGAGAAAACAAGTAATTATAGACCGGTTAGCCTGACATCAGTGGTGGGGAAAATGTTGGAATCAATCATTAAGGATGAAATAGCAGCGCATTTGGAAAGCAGTGACAGGATCGGACCAAGTCAGCATGGATTTATGAAAGGGAAATCATGCTTGACGAATCTTCTGGAATTTTTTGAGGATGTAACTAGCAGAGTGGACAAGGGAGAACCAGTGGATGTGGTGTATTTGGACTTTCAAAAGGCTTTTGACAAGGTCCCGCACAAGAGATTGGTGTGCAAAATCAAAGCGCATGGTATTGGGGGTAAAGTACTGGCATGGATAGAGAACTGGTTGGCAAACAGGAAGTAGAGAGTTGGGATAAACGGGTCCTTTTCAGAATGGCAGGCAGTGACTAGTGAAGTGCTGCAGGGCTCAGTGCTGGGACCCCAGCTCTTTACAATATACATTAACGATTTAGATGAAGGAAGAGTGTAATATCTCCAAGTTTGCGGATGACACTAAACTGGGTGGCGGTGTGAGCTGTGAGGAGGATGCTAAGAGGCTGTAGGGTGATTTGGACAGGTTAGGTGAGTGGGCAAATGCATGGCAGATGCAGTATAATGTGGATAAATGTGAGGTTATCCATTTTGGGGGCAAAAACACGAAGGCAGAATATTATCTGAATGGCGGCAGATTAGGAAAGGGGGAGGTGCAACGAGACCTGGGTGTCATGGTTCATCAGGCATTGAAAGTTGGCATGCAGGTACAGCAGGCGGTGAAGGCGGCAAATGGTATATTGGCCTTCATAGCTAGGGGATTTGAGTAGAGGAGCAGGGAGGTCTTAATGCAGTTGTACAGGGCCTTAGTGAGGCCTCACCTGGAATATTGTGTTCAGTTTTGGTCTCCTAGTCTGAGGAAGGACGTTCTTGCTATTGAGGGAGTGCAGCGAAGGTTCACCAGACTGATTCCAGGGATGGCTGGGCTGTCATATGAGGAGAGATTGGATCAACTGGGCATTTATTCACTGGAGTTTAGAAGGATGAGTGGGGATCTCATAGAAACATATAAGATTCTGACGGGACTGGACAAGTTAGATGCAGGAAGAATGTTCCTGATGTTGGGAAAGTCCAGAACCAGGGGATATAGTCTTAGGATAAGGGGTAGACCATTTAGGACTGAGATGAGGAGAAACTTCTTCACTCAGAGAATTGTTAACCTGTGGAATTCCCTACCGCAGAGGGTCGTTGATGCCAGTTCATTGGATATATTCAAGAGGGAGTTAGATATGGCCCTTACGGTTAAGGGGAATCAAGGGGTATGGAGAGAAGGCGGGAAAGGGGTACTGAAGGATGTGATCAGCCATGATCTTATTAAATGGCGGTGCAGGCTCGAAGGGCTAAATGGCCTACTCCTGCATCTATTTTCTATACGCCCTAGCCCTAGAATCCCCAACCAGCAGAAATAGTTTCTCTCTATCTACCCTATCTATTCCCCTTAATATCCTGAAAACTTAGATCAAATTATCCTTTAACCTTCTAAATTCTGGGGAATACAATCCTAATTTGTGTGATCTCTCATCGTAACATAATCCTTGAAGTTCAGGCGTCATACTGGTAAACCTACGCTGCACTCCCTCCTAAGGTGTGGTGCCCTGAACTACTCACAGTACTGCAGGTGTGGTCGAATCAGGGTTTTGTATATGTGCAGCATAACTTCTATCTCTTTATATATATATATATATATATATATATATATAAATAAAGGCCAGCATTCCATTAGCCTTTTTGATTATTTTCTGTACCTGTTCTTGACATTTTAATGATCTATGTACCTGGATCCCCACTGTTTTTACCTTTTCATTATTTATATCCCTACTCTGTCTCCTGCCACTTAGCCAATTTCCTAACCAGGTCAATAATTTGCCCTCAATTCCATGGGATTGTACTGTAGTTAACAGTCTCTTATGTGGGACTTTACCAAATGCTTTCTGAAAGTCCATATAAATAACATCCATAAACATTCCCCTGCCCACTCTTAGTCACCTCTATCAATTCCCCGACAAAAGATGTTCGGCTAACAGGTCTATAATTCCCTGGTTTCTCTCTCTCTCTTGCCATTCTTAAATAGCAGAGTGACATGTGCAATTTACCAATCTAAAGGAACAGTTCCTGAATCGAGCGAACTTTGGAAGATTATAGTTTGGGCATCTGCAATTTGCTCACCTACTTCCTTTAAATGTCAACAATGTTGGTGTGGGACTGGAGTCACATATAGGCCAAATTGGGTAAGGACAGCATGTTTCCTTCCTGAAACAATAGTAACCAGTTCTAATGAAAGGTCATCGACCCGAAACATTAATTCTTGTTTCTCGCTCCACAGATGCTGCCTGACCTGCTGAGTGTTTCCAGCATTTTCTGCTTGTATTTCAGATTTTCAGCATCAACAGTATTTTTCTTTTCAGTTAACCAGTTTGGTTTTTGCACCAGATAGCTTCATGGTAACTTTTTTTTATATAGACTGGTATCAAAAACTAAATTCAAATTCTCAAACTGCCATGGTGGGATTTGAACTCCCTTTCTCTGGATTAGTATAGACTACACAGATCAAGGAACTTCAGGACCATGGCTTCTCTATGGCACTCAGTTGTCATACATCAGACCAAAACTGCCCATGTCCTCATGGATTTAGATGTCAATGTTCCTTTTCAGCAACACTTACAATCCCATTCCGGGTGTTCCGGCCACTATATCAGCAACACTAAGGGCAAAGCTGGAAACATGTTACAGGAACAATGTGGAGCAGAAACCCAGACTGACTAGTGAGCTCAGTATAAAAACATGCATTCTTCAAGGAAAGTGTGTCTTGGCAAACACTTAAAACAAATTAGGAGTATCTTTCTAAATTCACATGCCAGGGATTGCATATTTGAAATTGAGGCGTTCCCAGCCAATGTAGGTCAGTGAACAAAAGGCTGATGGGTGAACGGAACTTAGTCTGAGTTAGGATATGGGCAGCAAGTTTTGGATGAGCTCAAGTTTATGGCGGGTGGAAGATGGGAGGCTGGCCAGGAGAGCATTGGAATTGTCCAGTCTAGAGGTAACAAAGGCATGGATGAGGGTTCCAGCAACAGATTAACTCATGGAGGGCCGGAGATGGTTGATCTTACAGAGGTGGAAATAGGTGCTGGAACAGGTATATAGTTGAAAGCACATCTCACATACGACACCAAAGTTACAAACAGTTTGGTTTAGGCTCAGACATTGGCCAGGGAGAGGGATGGAGTCAGTGATTAGGGGATGGAAATTGTGTTGGGAACTGAAGACAATGGCTTCAGTCTTCTCACTATTCAGTTAAGGAAATTTCTGCTCATCCAGTACTTATCCCTTGTCATTGAAAATACACTCTCTCTAACCAGGTTTCTTTTTTAACCCTTTATTTTAATTTTCATTGTCATACTATTAACACTTACAGTTTTTACACATCACATATCATTTACATTTGTTCCATTCCCTCAACTCAGACAAATGATCAGACTGCCATTCAAAGCTGGTCATCAGCTATCTGTGAGCTGGCAGGCACTAGTTTTAAAAAGGGCAATCCGAATCGTCAATAGAAAGCTTTAGGGTATTAAATGTGACTTTAAATCATAGGTTACCGAGAACAACATTCAGAGATCCATATTGGATCGATGTGCATTGCGACAGTGTAAGAATCACAATGTAAATAATGCATATTCAGAATGTTCTGATTTTGGCTTGTTGAATAGAATTAGGATGCAGAGTGGTTATAAATTGTAATGAGGGGTACGACAGTAGAACGGCAGCAAACAGCAAAATTGGAAAGCTATTGGGGGCACTGAGTAGATTTAGCATTTAAGGGAGGGACAAAGCAGAACTGGTACATAAGAAATAGGAGCAGAAGTAGGCCATTTGGCCCCTCGAGCCTGCTCCGCCATTTAATAAGATCATGGCTGATCTGGTCATGGACTCAGCTCCACTTCCCTGTCCGCTCCCCGTAACCCTTTATTCCCTTATTGCTCAAAAATCTGTCTATCTCCGCCTTAAATATATTCAATGACTCAGCCTCCACAGCTCACTGGGGCAGAGAATTCCACAGATTTACAACCCTCAGAAGAAATTCCTCCTCATCTCAGTTTTAAATGGGTGGCCCCTTACTCTGAGACTATGCCCCCTAGTTTTAGTTTTCCCTAAGGAGTAGAAATATCCTCTCTGCATCCACCTACTCATTATCTTGTATGTTTCGATAAGATCACCTCTCATTCTTCTGAACTCCAATGTGTATAGGCCCAACCTATCTTCATAAGTCAACCCCCCCATCTCCAGAATCAACCAGGTGAACCTTCTCTGAACAATCTCCAATGCAAGTATATCCTTCCTTAAATATGGAGACCAAAACTGTACGCAGTACTCTAGGTGTAGCCTCACCAATACCCTGTATAGTTGTAGCAGGACTTCGCTACCTTTATACTCCATCCGCCTTGCAATAAAGGCCAACATTCCATTTGCCTTCCTGATTACTTGCTGTACCTGTATACTAATCTTTTGTGTTTCATGCACAAGGACCCCCAGGTCCCTCTCTACTGCAGCACTTTGCAATTTTTCTCCATTTAAATTATAATTTGCTTTTCTATTTTTTTTTGCCAAAGTGGATAACCTCACATTTTCCGACATTATCTGCCAAATTGTTGCCCACTCACTTAGCCTGTCTATATCCCTTTGCAGATTTCTTGTGTCCTCCTCACAATTTGCTTTCCCCACCCATCTTTGTATCACCAGCAAACTTGGTTCCATTCCACTCGGTTCCTTTATCCAAGTCATTAATATAGATTATAAATAGTTGAGGCCCCAGCACCGATCCGTGCAGTACCCCACTAGTTACTGTTTGCCAACCAGAAAATTATCCATTTATCCCGATTCTCTCTGCTCGTTAACCAATCCTCTATCCATGCTAATAGATTACCCCCAACCCCGTGAACTTTTGTCTTGTGCAGTAACCTCTTATGTGACACCTTATCGAATGCCTTCTGGAAATCCAAATACACCACATCCACTGGTTCCCCCTTATGCACCCTGCTCATTACATCCTCAAAGAACTCCAGAAAATTTGTCAAACATGATTTCCCTTTCATAAAACCATGTTGACTCTGCTTTATTGAATCATGATTTTCCAAATGTCCTGCTACTGCTTCCTTAAAATTGGACTCCAGCATTTTCCCAACAACAGATGTCTATAGTTTCCTGCTTTCAATCTGCTTCCTTTTTAAAAATAGGAGCATTACATTTGCGGTTTTCCAATCTGCTGGGGTCGGAGAGAGATTGGGTGGGCGAAATGGGAGGGATCGAGTGGGCGAGACAGTGGTGGAGGGGGAGGAGGAGGGGGGGGGGGAAAGAGAGGGAGGGAGGGGGGGAAGAGAGGGAGGGGGGGGAGAGAGGGGGGGGGGGGAAGAGAGGGGGGGGGGGAAGAGAGGGGGGGGGGGAAGAGAGGGGGGGGGGGGAAGAGAGGGGGGGGGGGGGGAAGAGAGGGGGGGGGGGGGAAGAGAGGGGGGGGGAAGAGAGGGGGGGGGAAGAGAGGG